>NC_085139.1:266198943-266521443 GCF_024139115.2 Armigeres subalbatus
GTAGTTGCTGCATTGCTTTCGCGATTGATTACTTTGCTATTACGCTGTCGAAAACTTGAAACTTTTTACCGTCGCGTCAAACTTCGCTCAGTATGAAACTCGATCGCTCGCTGGCTGCCGCCTGCTCCTCCCGGAAATATTACGCGCACTTCGACTGCTCGTTGCTGGCTCGTTGTTCATCGAGCGCCGTATACACACCAAGCCGTTTTCCACCCACACGCACAGAAAGCCATCATCGGTCGTCTCCGTTCTCGTTTTTCTTTGATCCCAAGTGAACAGACAAACAGACTGAGAATGCGGTGAATGTGAAATGTGAATTTAATTGCTTTCTTTACATGAGGTCCCACTGAATGCTAAAGCAGCTTGATTTATGTTAAAACATTTTAAAATTATAATTGATATGATTTTGGTTTAACTTTATCTGTTCCAAAGCATTATCTAGTTTTTCTTTATATTTTTTATAGTGGCATATCAACGCGATGAGATATTGCCTATCCGATAAATTATACCGCTTTTATACCGAAGTTGATTTCTTTCTCCAGATACCACATTTGTTAGAAAAAGTACCTAATTTTAGGTACTTTTTCTTCTTGCATCTCCCTCCCTCTTCCCTTTGTTATCAATAAACTGAAGAGTAAAACCACCAACAAGGGCATTAAAGTGTGGAACCCAACGTTAAGTATCTCATGTTTACAAAAGTTGAGTGAAATACCTAACTTTTGGTTAGTTTTCATTTAAAATTGTTTATTTTACTTAATATTAAGTGAATTTTACTTAATCTCAAGAAAAAATACTTAATTTTGGGTTCACTCTATTAAACCCTGATTTGAGTGAAAAAGTACTTAATATTAGGTATTTTTTCTAACCGTGCAGGAACTTTTCCAACTTCGAAGTAGTGCGATTCGTCAACAACGCATCAATAAGGCAAAAGACAAGGTTGCGTTTGAACGAGATGGCGCCACAACATTTAAAGTAAAATGAATTCCTTGTATGGACAAATCATCCGTTCCATTAACTACGCATCGCATCATTGGAAACCTAGGGTCAAAAGCAAAAATAATTTTAGATTTTTTGTCCCCACGACTTGTTTTACAGTTCTAAACAATAAAAAGAGATTTCATGTACCCCATACCTAAATTCTAGCTGTATACATTCAATTTCTTCAAGACTGTTTCACCTCGTGTGTGGAAGGAAATATTAAAAGCTTACGATATCGAACAGCAGATGTCACTAGTGTATATGCAATATTACATTGATATAAAACACAGCAACACCACCTGTCTGCCTGATAATGGAAGTATGAATTATACCGTCAGGTGTAGTAGCTGTTGTTAAAATATTTAGAAGGGCCTGCGGATTTTTTTTGCTAGAACGCAATCGACGATCTCCTATTAGTTTGAATAATAAACAAATCAAGCATAATTTTCATAACGACGTATGTAAAATACTATGAGGACTCGAGAACTTTGCAGAAAGTTAGCAAAACTTTTTCTAAAACTGTTTTAAAACTGAATTTTTTTCAATACTTTTTTGACGTAGGACTACGTCTGTGTTTTCTATATTGGAAGCAACTTACGATTGGGTGAAATCGGGGACCGTCAAGAAAATATGATAGACTTTAAACTTTAATATCTAAGCCGTTTCGATGGATTTCAATATTTTTGGACCATTCGATAAGGATGAGTCAACGCTCATTGTATTTATATGAAAATACTGATTTTTACTATTTATTATCGATAATCGATAAAGCTTAGGAAATAGGTCAACCAACCAATCACGGTACATCCATCACTAGTACAGACATCAAAATCAATCACTTGTCGGGTTTGCATCTGATCCTCAGTTTGAACTAAGATTTTACGCAGAGCAGATGCATCAAAGCGATCGCAGCAGAGCGGAACAGCATCGCGGAGGCGCTAATAACATTTTCAAGCGAAATCCATCGCATGTGGTGGTGGTGGTGCCTGATGAGTTGCTGCAGATCATTCAACTCAACGAACTAGAATTTCATATGAATAAAAGATTCACCATAAAAATAGCACGTGGCGATCCTGCACCTGCCAGTGCCGATGCTGAATTTATTACAAATTGTGGTGTCAATAAGGCAAAGACAAAGGTGCTGTTTGAAACGAGATGGCGCACAACATTTAAAGTAAAATGAATTTCCTTGTATGGACAAATCATCCGTTCTCATTAATACGCATCGCATCAATATGAAACCTAGGTCAAAAAGCAACAAATAATTTTAGATTTTTTGTTCCCACGACTTGTTTTACAGTTCTAAACAAAAAAGAGATTTCATTGTACCTCCTACAAATTCTAGCTGTATACTTCAATTTCTTCAAGACCGTTCTCCACCTCGTGTGTGGAAGGAACTTTGAAAGCTTACGATATCGAAACAGCAGATGTCACTAGTGTATATGCATATTACATTGATAAAACATCAGCAACACCACCTGTCGCCTGATAATGGAAATATTGCAATTATACCGTCAGTGTAGTGCTGTTGGTAAAATATTTAGAAGGGCCTCAGCGGAATTTTGCTAGAACGCAACTGACGATCCTCCTATTAAAGTGAAAAGGAACATTGGGAAAAGAAAATTGGTTCTTCAGACCAACATTTTACGAAAAGAAAGAGCATTGAAAAATGGACTGTTTCTGGTGCTTGGTTTATGGAGTATCATTGCTGTTAGTGATTCCATCCATTAAAATTCACCACATCATCTCCTCCGACGCGCTATCAAATTCGCTATTTACGATTAAGTTTTCACTTTGAAGAAAGTTTATTTCGGATAGTCGGATCAACTCTCTTTGTATAAAATCAATGGAGATGCCACCTCAGTGGAAACTACTACAGCAACCACCCATCGGTGAACGTCGCTTGGACAGACAGATGCCGAAAGATAATGTTTTGTAATATGAAGAAACTTGTTGAGTCAAATTTCGTTGTCATTCCTCGCAAAATACGCATCTTAGATAAACAACATCTCACAACCAAATTCAGAATATTGTGAGAAAGTTCCATTGATTTTAGAATTTGTCATTCTTCGAACGGTTCAGTTAGTTCAGGGAATCTCGGTCGAATGCTCTCCGCAGCGTGAAAAGCAGCTTTCTTATATCTAATGAAGTATTCCATTAGCTCCGCCCTTCATTAATAGTTATGAGTGCACATTATAGACACCCATATCAGATCACAAAGGCGGGGCTAAGTTTCATTTATAAATACAAGAAAGCTGAATTCAGCGCGGCGAGCCATTTGATCGGGATTCCACAGAGAGCGGTTCGACACTCAATGCAGCGGAGCGGACAGCAGCACGGAGTGGGTGGCAATGCTGAAAATTTATTTCAACTTTTGAGGCTGAGCGAAAAATTATCAAGTGGCGGTCGGCTAATGCAAGGTGTCGACAGGCGATTGGATGAGTTAGTTATTGGACAGAAGGCGCATTGGGAAAAGAAATTGGTTCTTCACAGGACCAGCATTTTATGGAAAGAGTTAATGCGAAAAATGGACTGTTTCGGTGGCATCGGGCTTGGCGGTACTTTTGCTGTTAGTGATTCCATCCGTTCAAATTTACTGCATCATCTCCTCCGACGAGCTATCAAATTCGCTATTTACGATTGAGTTTTGTACCTAAAGAAAGTTTATTTCGGATAGTCGGATCAACCTTCTTTTGTATAAATCAATGAATACGCCACCTCTGTGGAAACTATTCTACAGCAATCACACATCGGTGAACGTCGCATGCGGCAGCAGATGCCAAGAGATAATGTTTGGTAATATGAAGAAACTGCGTCTTGAGTCAAATTCTGTTGTTACCTTCGCAACAATACGCATCTTAGATAACCAACAGCTCATAAACAAATTCAGAATCTTGCGAGAAAATTTCATTGGATTCTTAGAATTTATCATTCTTCGAAAGGTCCGTTGTCTGCTGCGGAACTTGATCAAAATGGCTCGCGCGCTAGTAGTAGTAAAATTCTTCTTTATTCAATCATTTTTGTTCTACAATTATTTTGTTAATACATATACAGTGATCGGCCGGTTTAGTCCTTCAACTTGATTTGATATTTTTATATTGTTATCTGAGTTTTAAAATATAATATGTCATGACGGCCTTTAGAGGCACTAGTGTTTTTAAAATTTGATAACCTAACTACTATGTACACTAATATCTATATACATAAAATGAATTCTGTCGTCTGAACCTTACAGGCTCGAAACTACTGACCTATCGGCGTGAAAATTTGTATGCGAAGGTTTTGGGGCCGGAGAAGGTTCTAAGATGGCCTCGAGATCCCTCCCGCTTTAGAAAGATGGGCTCCCATACAAATGAAACTGAAATTTCTCATAACTGAGAACTAATCAGAGAATAAATCACTTTTAGGCGAAACGAAGTTCGTCGAGTCTGCTAGTTTACAATAAAAATGATAACCTAGATTGGAAACTAGCGCCCCAAGCGCTTCTAGGTCCGAGTGCAAGCAACGACCTTAAACTCTTTCTTTTTACACTCACCAAAGCGTTCATGTAAGGTTTTATCCCGGCCAGACGGTGGACCTCGGATGTTCTTGTCCTGGAGGGGTGTTGAGGATCATCCTCAGGGATTTGTTTTGGACCCGTTGAAGTTTGAGGGGTGGGTCTTGGGCAGCTCTCCCAGACCGGCATGCTGCTGATCACAGGAGGAAGATTTGCTTATAGACAGTTTGCCTATTTTTCAGGGACAATGACGACCGGCGGTTGAT
The DNA here is from genome assembly GCF_024139115.2 of Armigeres subalbatus. NCBI lineage: Eukaryota > Metazoa > Arthropoda > Insecta > Diptera > Culicidae > Armigeres > Armigeres subalbatus. The sequence goes on from NC_085139.1 coordinate 266,203,684, forward strand.
CAAAGGGTACAGTAGTTTCAACAAAACGTTACACTTTGTCACCGTTTTGTCAACCTGTTGACTGGAAAATAGCTTGCTGTCGAGGGTCAAGCTGTGAGTCGGCCCCATTGGCCCATTCCACAGTCGCCATTGAGGATGATTTACAGTCCCCAGGCGAAATCTGTTTGGGGATTTGAGTGGGGGAAAATGATGACCTGGCCTCGCCGCGTTGATATAGATCTTCCAGCTGGTGAGTATCTGTCAGGGCATCCAGGCCGCGTTGGAGCCATACTAGTGCTCTGATCACCTACCATTGTAGACGATGGAGGTGTCATCTGTGAACAGAGACAGAATGCCGCCTTCGAAGATTCTGGCATGTCGGAGGTAAACAGATTGAATAGAGGGCCGAGGATACCCTGGGGACGCCTGCGACGTTATTGTGCGCATTGAAACTGCTCCGCTGATTGAGACCCGAAAGTCCTGCCAACAGGTAATTGTTGATGATTTTCACCAGGTACTAGGAAGATTGTAGTATTGTAGTTTCAGCATTCAGCCATCATGCCTACATGCAAAGCCTTCTTGACATCGAGGCCATGGCGGATGTTTTTGAGACAAACTTGTTCCATCTGAGGACGTTGGTAATCGAGTCAGTTGGTACAGTTGACCGACCGCGTCCAAACTGAGCAAGATTTTGAGATTTTCGGCAGACTCAAGTAACGGTGATGAATAGTGAATAGCTTGTAACCCTGAGAGAAGGCTGATGGATGATAACTTCTGGGGAGGAAGGATCCTTCCCAGGCTTCCGGATGGGGATGACTTTCGCCGACTTCAGGACGATGGCAGCTTCTCACATCAATGAAGTAATTCCATTAGCCCATTTTGATCGGGATTCCAAAAGAGCGGTTCGACATTCGATGCAAGCGGAGGAAACAGCAGCACGAAGGCGGTCGGCAGTCGGAAATTTCAACACAAGGTGCTGTCAAGCGTTTGGATGCAGTTAGATATTGGAAAGACGCATTGAGAAAAAGAGTCTTCTCAGGACCAGCATTTTTGGAAAGAAAGAGTTAATTCGAAATGGATTGTTTCAGCGACATCGGGTTTAGTGGTAGCTTGGTTGCTGTTAGTGATTCCACCCGTTCAAATTCATTGCATCATCTCCTCCGCAGCGCTATCAAATTTGCTAGTTACGATTGAGTTTTGTATTTTAGAAATTCTTGAGATCTGTTTAGTGTTTGTTGAGAACACTCGATACGGAAGCAACGCACAACTGTCATTTTTATTTTTTCACGCATGCTGCGACGCAGCAAAGCATGTCAACAAAATGACAGTTGTCCCGCTCCACGAGTGGTGTGCCCCGAAAACGCGAGCACTTTGAAACTTGATTCTGTCAGGAGTGACCTAAAGAAAGTTCATCGGATTGTCGGATCAACCTTCTTTAGAGTGATAAAGACCTTTTGGAGGACATTATCCTCAAAAAAGGCCGGAAAAGAAGAAATAAGTCAGAATCAGAAGTGGCGTGAAACCAAACGCAAATATATTTATATGCAACGTTTGGTTTCGCCCGCGATGAAAGCGTTCGTGGCAAAGTAAGGATTGTGATGTCCCAACTGATGCCAGTCGAGGGCTTCAGCGGCCAACGAGTCATGTTAATTCCACGGTTAGAGACTCAAAGTCCATCCAACTGGGAACAGATATTCGACTTCTGATTGAGTTGGCTCGAGCAGTTTGCTCAATGTTAATAAAACGACACAAATTATTGGCAAATACCATCAATTTCGAATGGTTACGTAGTCCTAGTCACTCTTGCGTACAACCTGATTGGGCTGCACCTTTGAGTTTTCCGCTGGCATGTATCATTACATGACACGTAATAAGCGTGTTTCACAGAAAGCTCAGTTCATTCAAATTCATCAGAAAAACGATAAAATTATACATACACCGGTATGCTACACCACAGAGAACAGACGTTGAAGCTGAACTCGCTATGTTGTGATAATTTTACGTTCATTTTGAATAACTTTGAATGTCGATTATCGACATAATTAGCGCTAGCTCAAAAAATGCCACTGTGCGCTAGTGTCGTTATGCATGCAAGAGCATACCAGCGCCATCGTGTTGTCAAACGAGATTGTGAGTTGCAATGTCGAGCGGTGGCGTTGAGGTTCGGTGTGTTTTTTCACGTTTTGCAAGAAATTTTGTTCGAGCCTCCATGTTCGTTCTCTGTGTACACGTACGTCGGTGTACATTGGTCGGTTTTCCATAGTAATGATGACGCAACTGCAGTTTTGTTTGTTTTGATTTTTTGTTACATAGGTCGCCTTTAGTTCTATATGTTAAAGGACGTAAACAGTGAGATTCAAAATAGAAATTTTACATACGTCGATTCGCAAAAGATTAAATTGAAGAATTTTAAGATCTGAATTAGTAAATCGATGCGTATTATATAAAGCCGCGTGTGATTGTCACGTTGTATTAAAAACCTGTTTTGTTTACTTTTGTTACATAAGTCGTTATGAAAATTATGCTTGATATCAGCAAGAGGATTTCTTTTTGCCTTGGGGTCTGTTCACAAATTACGTAACGCAAAATTCGAGTTTTAACCCCCCTCCTCGTAACAAAAAGTAACATTTTGCAATTCTCCTCCCCATGTAACGCGTAACTGAGAAAATTTTAAAGGCAGATTTTTTTTCCTCTGAAGCATTTGGGGTATTACACTGTTAGAATAGGGATGACACATGATCAAAATCAAGGATATCGAAAGCTAGTAGAAACGAAAATAGAATTTGCGATCATAACCATTTACAGTAGTTTTGTGAAACTGTGGTGTCGAGAAATACAAATATTCGCTTGGTATTTTACGCGTATCAGTCCCGCTATGCACTGTGCCAATTAAAGTACTCTTTAATGGGTAAAATAGTACCCATTATGAAGTTAAATAGTTCAACCATTAAAGAGTAAACAGCGTTACTCATTAATGGTAAACCGCCCGTAATAAATTAGCGAGTGATTTTACCCATTATTAAAAAAATGTTTTTCTAGAAATGTGTAAAAATCACTCTTTATTATTTTGAAAAGCATTATTAAAACTAAATAAACTTAAACTAGGTTAATAAAATAATTTTTAATGTAATAAAACGCAGAAATATGATAGTATTTATTCACGCCACAAATATAAACAAAATACAATTCAGTGTAGCTCTATAATCTATTAAAATCGGACTAGCGGCAATTTCCGGAATCTGCTGTCTGATACATGAGATATATATGATATATGATATACTATTCCCTGTTCAGTGTGGCAGTTTTTGAATGGCTTTTTGTAACTCTGGGCAGCAAACACTCACTAAGTTGCTCCTCAGAGATATCGCCGATCGACAATCAGTTATTGGGTCCGCTGATTGCTGACTGATGGCTGACTAACGACATCAGAGGGATCCAATTCCGCGGAACTTCTTCACAATATTTTGTTAGCTGAAATTTTAAACAGTTCATGTTTGAAAAATTATTATAACATGAATAAAATCAAAAGAATACTCACTTCCAATCCTCCGACGACATGACGAGCTCACTGTCTTTCCAATCGTTCAATTGATGAACCGTTATGAAATGATGGAAATGATCCGTCGTTTTTATTTTGTTTAATCACGCAAACAAATTAAATTGATCAAAATAATATTTACTTACATTTAATTTATTCAAATTGGTTTCTGCTTGTTCTCGTTCAAGAGATTTTCACCCACAGGGTATAAACTTTAACTTCAAAATGGGGAAAAGAACACACTATCAATAATTTCAAAATACCTTATTGCATGCTCAAATATCATCAAATAATGTCTTTCAACTCAATGGGATTGTCAGGTTTACAGTGGTAGAATGCTTGATTTCGATGATGACTAATATACGATAACAATAAACAGCAATTACTTCAATCAGTGATTAAAAAAAGAAAGTCAAATAAATTTTCATTGCGTTATGCGTAAATTTGGTAGTACCCACCTCCCCACCTTTTAGTGTAACAGATAACGCAAGTTGACCTCCTCCCAAAAGCGTTACGTAATTAGAACAGACCCTTGACGTATCTGCGCACGCACACGCAGATGTCATCAGCCTAAATACGGTAGTTTATGAATGACCTCACTAATCTACTTACTTGAAGGTTCATTGGATGAACTTTTTCTACTACGCACAGTCCGTGAAACCTTCGCGTATTTCGCATCACACATTTAAATGGACGATGCGAAAACAACCTCCAATTAGGTTCTGCAGCATGACGTCACGAATGAATCGGTCCTCGTCGAATGAACTTTTTGACAGTTCAGTAGTACTTTCGACTGACCTACAACGGTCGAGCTCGTGATTGGTTGGCTGCCCCAGTCTCAACAAGAAGTACTCACTGATCTTTCACCGATTGAGGTTACGTATTATGTTAGAAAAAAATCAATTTAGTACTTTTTTCTCTTGCATCTCCTCCCTCTTCCCTTTGTTATCATAAACTGAAGAGTAAACCACTCAACAAGGGATTAAAGTGTGGAACCCAACGTTAAGTAATCTCATGTTTACAAAAGTTGAGTGAAATTTACCTAACTTTGTTGTTTCTATTTAAAATTAAGTTTATTTTACTTAATATTAAGTGAATTTTATTTAATCTCAAGAAAAAATACTTAATTTGGGTTCCCACACTAAACCCCCGATTTGAGTGAAAAGTACTTAATATTAGGTATTTTTCAACCGTGTCAGATGCTGCAGAACCTAATACAGTGACTATAATAACAGTGTCGTCAAGTCAGGAACTAATAACTGGACCAGACACTCGATTTTCCGTGTTGTGTCAAGTTTCAATCGGGTGTAGTAGTCCTAGGTATACAACTGAAAAGACTAACCAGATGCGTCAGTCATCATTTTCGCATGATTATTTTTCCGTACGCATAACTGACAGCATTGATGTTTTGTTTTTGTTTTTCTGATCACTAAGTTCTGTTAAAATTATAAAGTGAGATGAACTTGATGGTTCTTAGTTCCTGCTAGTGCCACCGTGAAGCTAATCGTTGAGATGGAGATTAGTAAACTACCATCGGATTGCAGCTGGCGTGACGGAACGCTGTTCCTGGGCTACTGCATCTACTTCGATCACAAGCGCCGCAAAGATCCGGATTCAAAAGAAGCTGGAGTGAGGAGGTTAGAAGTTCATTTCGTGGACAAAAGCAGGAAAATTTTTCGCTTTTCGACCCTCTCGTTCGGAATTAACGTCTAGTGCCACCGTGAAGCTCGGGTCCGGAATCGTTGAGATGGAGATTAGTAAATACTATCGGGATTGAGCCGACGGCCGAACGCTGTTCCGGGCTACTGCATCTACTTCAATCACAAGCGCCGCAAAGATCCGGACTTCAAAAGAAGCTGCGGGAGGAGGTCAGAAGTTCATTTCGTGGACAAAAGCAGGAAAATTTTCGCTTTTGACCTCTCGTGTCGGAATTAACGTGCTAGTGCCACCGTGAAGCTGGGTCCGGAATCGTTGACATGGAGATTAGTAAACTACTATCGGGATTGCAGCGACGTGGCCGGAACGCTGTTCCTGGCTACTGCATCTACTTCAATCACAGGCGCCGCAAAGATCCGGACTTCAAAAAGAAGCTGCGCGGGAGGAGGTCGAAGTTCATTTCGTGGACAAAAGCAGGAAAATTTCGCTTTTCGACCTCTCTCTTCGGAATTAACGTGCTAGTGCCACCGTGAAGCTCGGGTCCGAATCGTTGAGATGGAGATTACAAAACTACTATCGGATTGCAGCCGGCGGCTGAACGCTGTTCCTGAGCTACTGCATCTACTTGATCACAAGCGCCGCAAAGATCCGACTTCAAAAAGAAGTTGCGAGAGAGGAGGAAAGGACGAAGGCTGTTTCGGCTGCTGGAGGGCCACGGACGACGATGCCAACATGGCAGACCATGAAGAAGAGCAAGATTTTCCTCCAGGAACGGAGGCGAGGCCCTCATCTCTTCCGGTGACATCGAGAACGGTGTCGAGCATCTGGTAACGCAGGATCGTTCTGGCCAACCGGCACAGCTTCTCCAAGGCTCTCAACAGACCGCCATCCTAAGTGTTCACACTACTGATCAATCGTATGCGCAGTAAGGCGGCGCGGCGGAAGGATAGCGAGAGGGCCAGATTGCAAGAAATGAACGACGATCTGGAATAGCTTGGAGTATAGAATTCATAGTAGTAGCAACAGACGGAGACTGAGATACCAAATACAAACAGAGAAATTAGAGTACAGCTTCGTCTGGGTTATCGCCCACGCAGTTTGATGTATCGAATCACACAATAATTATAGAAAGATATGTTAAGAAGCTTCTCGAAAGAAAGACACTGTTCAGCTGTCCGTGAATTATTTTTTGTACCGCGTTCAGTTTTGCATGACAAGCGGAATCACTATCCCGTAATCCACATTGTTCGAACTAAAGTGTACTAGGTATGAAATGAACATATAAATATTCATATATAAGTAGAAATCCATCTGAATTGGTCTATAGAATTGAACTGACTTATTTCTTTATAATTTTCAATTTCTTTTCGATTCCGAAGAGAATGCTTTCGGGAATTATTTTCGAAATCGAAGGAATCTTCTGAGTCCCGCAGCGAATTATTTCGAACCACGCAGCAAATCCGTCTGGAATTCCGCAGGAGCTTCACTGAGATTCCGCGAATAATCATTCTGGGATTCCGCAGGGATCCTTCCGATATTCCATAGGGATCCCGCAGGAATCCTTCCGAGATTCTACAGCGTATCCTTCCGGATTCATGGAATCCTTCCAAAACCAAAACAAAACTTCCAAACATGCAAATTCTGCTAAAAACCTCCGAGATTCGGGAGGAAATCCTGCGGAGATTCGCAGTCCATCCTTCCGAGATTCTGCAGGAAATCCTTCAGAGATTCTGCGCGGAATATTTCTATTTTGCCCATCTATCCTTCCCGTTATCCAGGAATCCTCCGAGATCCGTAGGTTATGGTTGGTGATGCTTGACTGATTGATTGATTGGTTGGTCGCTGATTAGTTGATTAGTTGTTTTGGATGCTTGAATGGTGATTGGTTGGTTGCTATTTGGTGATTAGCTCGTTTTGTTGATTTGGTTGATTAGTTGTTGCTGATTGGTAGCTTGCTTGATTGGTTGGTTGCTGGATTAGTTAATTGATTGATGGTTGGTTACTTATTTGGTTGATTGGTTGCTTACTTGATTGATTGGTTGGGTTATTTAGTTGATTGGTTGCTTGATTGTGGTCGTCAACTTAATTGATAAGTTGTTTAGTTGATTGTAATTAGTTGGTTGTGCTTGATTGCTGGTTGTGCTTGATTGGTTGGTTGGTTGCTCAATTAGTTGGTTGGTTGCTTGATTGCTTGTTGATTATTTGTGATTGCTGCTGATTTGTTAGTTGGCAGTATGGTTGATTGTGGTTGCTTGACAGGTTGATTAGTTGATTGGTTGATTAGTTGGTTGGTTGCTTGATTGTTGGTAAATGGTAGCTTGTCTGACTGGTTGGTTACTTGATTGGTCGGTTGATTATTTGGTTGGCTGCTGCTTGATTTGTTAGTTGGTAGCATGGTATGATTGATTGGTTGGTTGCTTGACAGGTTGATTGATTGGTTAGTAGGCTGGTTAGTTGATTAGTTGTTGTGGCTGCTTGGAAGTTAATTGCCGATGGTTGGTTATTTAGTTGATTGGTGGATTGGTGATTGGTTGGTTGCTTGATTGGTTGATTAGCTGGTTGGTTGTTTGATTGCTTGGTTGATTGGTAGCTTGCTTGAATTGTTGGTTGCTTGATTGTTGGTTGGTTGTGACTGATTGAGGTTGGTTGTGCTTGATTGGTTAGCATTGGTTAGTTGATTAGTTGTTTTGTTGATGCTTGAATGGTTGATTGGTTGGTTGCTTTATTTGCTGATTTAGCTTGTTAATGATTGGTTGATTAGTTTGTTTGATTGGTATCTTGCTTGATTGGTGGTTACTGATTAGTTAATTGATTGATGGTTGGTTACTTATTTGGTTGATTGGTTGCTTTACTTGATTGATTGGTTGTGTTATTTAGTTGATTGGTTGGTCGTCTCGTTAATTGATAGTTGTTAGTTGATTGGTTGCTTGATTGGTTGGTTGGTTGGTTGCTTAATTAGGTTGGTTGCTTGATTGCTTGTGATTATTTGGTTGATTGCTGCTTGATTTGTAGTTGGTGGTTGTGATTGGTGTGCTTGACAGGTTGATTGACTGGTTAGTAAATTAGTTGTTTTGTTGGTCGCTTGTGTTGATTGCTGATTGGTTATTTGGTTGATGGTTGCTTGATTGGTTGATTAGCTTATTGGTTGTTGATTGCCTTGATTGGTGCGCTGTTGAATTGTTGGTTGCTTGATTGTTGGGGTTGCTTGACTGTGATTGGTTGGTTGCTTGATTGGTTAGTCGGCTGGTTAGGATTAGTTGTTTTGTTGGCCGCTTGCTGATTGGTTGGTCAGTTGATGGTCAGTTGCTTGAATGGTTGGTTTTGAAGGCGCTTGACTGATCTGGGTTAGTGTAGTGGTGCGCTTCGATGTTAGTTGCGAGAAGGCCGATTGGTTGGTTGCCTTTTTGTATTGACCTGATGGCTGGTAAGGTTGATTGGTTGTGAGGCTGATTGATGTCAGCTCGTTGTCGGTTATGGTTGTTGTTGGTTGCTTGATTGGGGAAGATTGCTGATGATTGGTAGCTTGCTTTAAAGGTTGATTATTGATGATGAGCTGATTCTGCAGTTGGAGAATGGTGATTGGTTGGTTGATGTTGATGTCAATTGCTGATGTGCTGAGGTCTCACTGGTTCATTTGATTCTGGTCGGCTGGATAGTTGACATGTTTTTTGTTGGTTGCTTGGGTTGATTAGTGGTTGGTTGGTTAGTGATTGATTGCTTGGGATTGGAGCTTACTTGATTGGTGTTGCTGCTGATTTGTTAGTTGGTAGATGGTGGCTGTTGATCGTTGGTGGTTGATTGTTGATTGCAGCTGATGATTGAGTTGGTTGCTGATGGGCTGGTTGGTCAGTGCAGGACTTTGTCCGGCTTGACGATCCTCCCCAGGCCATCTGTGAGTGTGGCGTCTGCCCAGGATGTGGTGGGGTTTGACAGTAGACCCTGTTTAACCTCTATAAAAGCTGCGTGTATCCGCAAGTAGGCTCCGCAAGCGACCGTGTGCCGCCAAAGCGACACGCCCAAGTCCTGGTGTTAGGTGGACGCCAAACAGCCCTGACACGACGGCCCTCCGACGAGACAGGAGTTTTGCGCAGGCCCAATAAGCCGCCTTTAAAAACAACTATTACGAACGACATAGAAGATAATACGACTCGATCAATCGGCAACGACCAGGCGAAGAATAAAGGATCACGATTGGAAGCTTGGAAATGGAACTCGCAAGTCGCCAGGGCTTCGCATGATGCGGCAGGATAATCTACGATGAATTACAATCCCGCAACTTCGACGTCGTAGCGCTGCAGGAAATCGCTGGACAGGGTTGGTTGGTTGCTGCTTGATTTGTTAGTTGGTAGAATGATTGATTGGTTGGTTGATTGATTGATTTTTGGTTTTGATGATTGGTTACTTGGCTGATTGGTGGTCGGCTGTTGTTGATATGTTGTTTTGTGGTTGCTTGGCTGGTTGATTAGTTGATTCGTTGATTGATTGGAGCTTCGTTGAATGGCTCGATAGATTAGTTGGTTGGTAGCTTAATGGTTGGTTATTTGCTTGATGGGTTGTTTACCGTTTGATTGAATGGTTGGTCGTGACTGTTAGTTTTTGGTTTCTTGATTGGTTGATAGTTGATGATTGATTGGTGGTTGTTGCATTTGTTAGTTGAGACGGATTAGTGTTCGTTGTATTGGCTGTTGTTGTGCCGTTTCGGTTGGTTATTTGTTGATGATTGCCGCTTGACTGGATAATCCAGCAATCAGCCATCTGCCAAGCTACCAATCAATCAAGCAACGACTAACCAATCAACCAACCAAGCAACCCACAAAACAACATATCAACTAACCAGCCGACGAGCCAATCAACCAAGCAAACCAAATACCAACCAATCAATCAATCAACCAACCAATCAACCATTATACCGACTAACAAATCAAGCAGCAACCAACCAACCCATCAACCAAATAACAACCAATCAATCAACTAACCATTCAAGGCTACCAATCAACTTATTAACCAATCAACCAAGCAACCAACCAATCAACTAATCAACTAACCAGCTGACTAACCAATCAACCAGTAGAGCAACCAACCAACAATCAAGCAACCATTAACAAACAATTCAAGCGTACCAATCAACCAAGCAATCAAGCACCAACCAGCTAATCAACCAACTGCAAACCAATCAAGCAACCAATCAAACAATCAATCAACTAAATAACCAACCAATCAACTAACCAACCAATCTAGCAATCAACTTATTAATCAATCAACCAAGCAGCCAACATAACACCTAATCAACCAACCAGCTTACTAACCAATCAATCAACCTCAAGCAACCAACCAATCAACCATACTACCAACTAACAAATCCGGAATCAACCTAGCAATCAAGCAACCAACCAACCAACGCAAACCAACCAACTAATTAACCAATCAACTAAACAACTTACCAATTAACGAAACGACCAACCAACTGCTAAACCAATCAACTAAATAACCACAACCAATCAATCAAGTAAAGCAAACCAATCAACCAAATAAGTAACCAACCACCAATCAATCAACTAATCCAGCAACCAACCAATTAAGCAAGCTACCAATCAACCAACTAACTAATCAACCAATCAACCAACAAGCTAATCAACCAAATACAACCAACCAATCAACCATTCAAACAACCAACAAAACAACTAACCAGCCGACCAACCATTCAATCAACCAGTAAAGCAAACAATCAACCAAATAACCAACCAATTAAGCAACCAATCAACTAATCCAGCAGTCAGCCATTCAGGCAAGCTACCAATCAACCAAGCAATCAAGCAACCAACTAATCATCAACCAAGCAAACATTGAAGCAACCAACAAAACAACATATGAACTAACCAGCCGACCAATCAAGCAAATAATCAATCAACCAGTCAAGCAACCAATCAACCAAATAACCTGATTAGTTGGTAAGATTGAGAACCAATCAACAATCAAGCAACCAACCAACCAATCAACCATTCTACCAACTAACAAATCAAGCAGCAACCAATCAACCGATCAACCAAATAACTAACCAATCAATCAACCAACCAATCAAGCAATCTACCAATCAACCAATCAATTATCCAACCTACGAACTAATCAAGCAAGCAACAGTCGAGTCAAGTACGAGACACTGAATACGACCACATAGTTGTGGTCGAAATACGTATCTGCAAAATATATCAAAATAATTGGTGGAATTAAATGGAGAGTCCTAAACTCGTCTTAGACGGTTGAACAAAACAGTATCAACTAACCAGCCGACCAACCAATCAATCAACCAGGCAAGCAACCAATCAATCAAATAACCTGATTGGTTGGTTGGATTGGCAACCAACCAACAATCAATTGATTGATTATTTGTTTGGTTTCTTGTTTGGTTGATTAGTTGATTGATTGATTGATTGGTAGGTTATGCTTGATTTGTTAGTTGGTAGAACTGTTGATTAGTTGGTTCCTTGATAGTTGGCTGGTTGCTTAATTAATTGGTTGGTTGCTTCATTGTTTGTTGGTTGGTTGCTTCATTGTTTGTTGGTTGGTTGCTTCATTGTTGGTTGCTTGGCTGGTTATTTAGTTGATTGGTTGCTTGATTGGCTAATCCAGCAATCAGCCATTCAAGCAAACTACCAATCAATCAAGCAACGAATCAACTTATCAACCAACCAAGCAACCATTGAAGCAACGAACAAAACAACATATCAACTAACCAGCCGACCAGCCAATCAAGCAACCAAACAATCAACCAGTCAAGCAACCAATCAACCAAATTACCAACCAATCAATCAATCAACCAACAATGAAGCAACCATCCAATCAAACATTCTACCAACTAACAAATCAAGCAGCAACCAACCAACCCATCAACCAAATAACTAATCAATCAAGCAACCTAGCAATCAACTTAATAACCAATCAACCAAGAAACCAACAAAACAACTAATCAACTAACCAGCCGACCAACAATCAATCAACCAGTCAACCAAACAACAATAAAGCAACCAACCAACTATAAACCATTCAACAATTCTACCAACTAACAAATCAAGCAAACAACCAACTAATCTACCAATCAAGTCATCAACAAATCAACTAATCAACCCATCAAGAAACCGACCAGTAATCAACTAACCAACTAATCAACCAATCAACTAATCAATCAACCAATCAAGCACGCAATCAACTGAATAATCAACTAGTCAACGATTCCAGCAACCAACCAATCAAGCAAGCCAACAATAAACTAATCAAGCAACCAACAAATCAGCCATTCAAGCAACCAACAAAACAACTAATCAACTAAACAGCCGACCAACCAATCAACCAACCAGTCAAACAACCAATCAACCAAATAACCAACCAATTCAAGCAACCAACCAACTATGAAGCAACCAACCATTCAACAGTTCTACCAACTAACAAATCAAGCAGCAACCAACCAAATAATCATTCTACTAACCAACAATCAATCAACCAACCAATCAAGCAACCAATCAACTAAATAACCAATCAATCAACCAACAAACAATAAAGCAACCAAACAACCAATTAAGCAACCAACCAACTATCAAGGAACTAACTAATCAACAATTCTACCTACTAACAAATCAAGCAACAACTAACCAATCAACTAATCAATCAATCAATCAACTAATCAACCAATCAAGAAACCAACAAAACAACCAATCAACCAACCAGCCGACCAACCATTCAATCAAACGGTTAAAGCAACATATCAACCAAATAATCAACCAACTAATCTAGCAATCACCCATTCAAGTAAGCTACCAATCAATCAAGCAACGAATCAACTAATCAACCAACCAAGCAACCAACAAAACAACATGTCAACTAACCAGCCGACAAACCAATCAAGCAAGCAATCAACCAACCAATCAAATATTCTACCATCTAAGAAAGCAAGGAGCAATCAATCAAATAACCAACCATTCAAGCAAACTACCAATCAACCAAGCAATTAAGCAACCCACCATTCAAGCAAGCTACCAATCAACCAAACAATCATTCAACCAACCAACTAATCAACCATTCGAGCAACCATCAAAACAACATATGAACTAACGAGCAGACCAACCAATCAACCAAATTACCAACCAATCAAGTAATCAATAAACAAAAAAGAAACCAACCAATCAACCATTCTTCCAACTAACAAATCAAGCAACAACCAACTAACCAAATAACCAACGAATCAATCAACTAACTAATCAAACAACCAACCATTCAAGCAAGCTACCAATCAACTTATTAACCAACCAACCAATAAGCAATTGTAGCAATCAACTAAATAACCAATCAACCAACAAACAATGAAGCAACCAACAAACAATGAGCAAACAACCAACCAACTAGGTATTAAACTGATCCAAAATTATTTATCAGATCGCTCACTGCAGGTAAACTATTCGAATTCTAAATATTTAGAACTTCTGCTAGATCTTAAATTAACTTTAACTTTTAAAAATCACATTGAAGGCCTTCAAGCCAAATGTAACAAATATATTAAGTGATCCACTTATAAACAGAAAGTCAAAACTTTGTCTTAAGAACAAACTTTTGATTTACAAACAAATTTTTAGACCAGCCATGTTGTATGCTGTGCCAATATGGACTAGTTTCTGCAATACCAGAAAGAAGGCACTTCAGAGGATTGTTCCTCCTCGGACCACCACGATTACCAGATGGTCTTCCTTCAGTCCCTCCTCGGTGAGGTTGTGACATGTTCGTTTCAACAATTCTGTCGAAAAATCGCATGGCGGGAATGAGTAGAGCACATCGGTTGCTTCCGTTTCTTTATTGAGTAAGGATATAACGCCGGCCGCTTCTTTCTGCTTCAGGTAGGACACGAGATTACGCAGTGGACGCGTCTGAACGCTGGCATCATCCGACGATGCTACCGATGACGTCGATCCCAGCAGGCCGAGGAAGATTGCGTGCGACGATGACGTCGATATGCGCTTCTGCAGATCTTCCAACTTGGGTTGATCGAGGCGTAGTCGCTGAGTAATACGAAGGTGGTGTTTACCTTCCTCGTCCTTCATCAGGCTGTCCACTATTTCGTGGTCTCCGTCCGTTAGGTGCAACTTGGCGAGGAATAGTGTTCAAAATCAGCGCCCCTTGCCAGACTGTGGTAGATTTCCGTGCCACTTCTGGTAACGTTCTTGCATTCGATAACATGCCATTCATACAAGAAGACGAATCAGAATCAGCCGAACTGCGTCGCCTCGGTGAACGGGAGCTAGATCTATCGATTCCTGGTTCACGAACGACGGCGTGAATCATATTTGCCATCGACTCCTGATCGACGCCATTCATCATTGTCCCCGTGGTGCGGTGGGCCATCACGATAAAAACCGACACGGAAACCACCACGTCCGCGGAATCCTCCACGGCCGCGGAACGGTCTTCCACTTCCACCATAGCCGTACGATGAATTTTCCTCGTATGATGCACCGCCTTCCGGATATTCGTAGTCGGGCCTGCGACGATACGCACCACCTTCCTCAAAACCTCCACTGCTCTTTGAGAACGAAGGTGTTGTTCCGTTATCAGCAAAATCGATACGAAGGATACGAAACGGAACACATCGGTGGCGGGAATGAATTCCAGCAGGCGCGTGGTGAATTCATCACAGGCGAAATTTGAAGCTGCCGGTACGAGAACGTTGGCTTTGGGTTGTAGTTTCCAAATTTGTAAAACTGCCTCTACGATAGTTGAAGTTTTTCCAGTACCGGGTGGTCCAAACAATATGTACGGAGCAGGGAACGAAGTCCGATTCACGATATTTCGCACAGCAGACAGCTGCTCGTGATTTGTTGCGACATATTTGTTGAACCATTGAAAACTGTAAAACGCACTGTATTGCATCATTTGAGTTCGAACATTTTGTAACAAAACTCACCTCTCGTATATGATCTTTTTTTTCCATCGGTGGCTTAGGGGAACAATGTTTTTTCAAAGTCAATTTCCTTCACCAAAGATAGGACATAGTATTCCAGCTGAAATAAGAGCCGACTGCATTCAAACACAATCGTGTAGGTTGGAGACGGTTCAAGAATGGTGTTTACATGAATCAACATGTAATCTGGATTGATCTCATGGATAGTTTCTAGGAAGCTACGGGGTTCGAACTCGCTGGGAATGATTATCCTTACTGTGCAGTCATCATTCAAAAGGGTGGGTGCTGTTTGAAATTGATCGATCTACAAATCGAATATGAAAGCATATAAAAATAAAATAAAATTGGATTTAAAAATAATACGCTTGTTTTTACATACCGACAAACGATAGTACTTCTCTGAAATTCCGGGCACTAGTCTAGCTTCATCGATTTTGTACTTAGTATATTCCATTTGAATATCAAAGTCCTCTATCTGGTTCAGTACAGTTAAATATTTAATATAGTTCCCCTTATTCAAGGCCTCTTCCTTGAATTTAGCCAACTGATCCAGCAGTTGCTTCGCGCCATCAAATTTAGATTTCGTTGAAAAGTCGTGCTTGAACAACTGTTTGATCAACATCGGTACCGGATACTGATTCAACGGCGGACAATGAATCGTTGGTTTCTTCAAAATTAGCTGCTCTTTCACGAAATGACTCAACACGGTCACTTGCAGGTGGTAAAGTTCCAATATTTCTGTCTTTGAGTCCGCCAGTCCAACCAATATCAGTCCGTAGCTTCTATCCAGCTCCGAAAGCAGGCAACTGTCGAAGCAAAACTTTGAAACCGTACCCCAAGGAAGGCGCATCTCGCTTTCAATCAGCATCTTCATGTGACCGTCTGCCAGGTGGATGTAGGCCATGCTGAGTCGCAACACCGAATGGGGTGACACGTTCCGCACGTACACCAACGTTCTGGCGTAATCGGGACGGTAGTCCAAACGCACGGCGAAACTCGGTTCCTCCAGAATGTAGTCATCAACCTGACGAATGAAACCAAATATGCGCCCGTGTTTCGTCATGTGTTTGGCGAAACGGTCGTCATCTTTGCACTGTAACCAGACTTGGTAGAGCTTCCAAAGCCAGATCCAGGGCTCTCTCATACCCTTCGGTAATATCATCACTCCCAATCAAAGCAGCTCTTAAGCGGCCTCCAGCAACGCCCCGCAAAACACCACCACGAAGATGGAAAACATCTCCCATTTGGGCTTCCTGCATCTGGCTGACCTGGATCATTAGTTTGGCTGCCGGTTGTTCGACATCCCTGATGGTGCCCGCATAGGAAGTGACGAACTGCTTCTCGATGTGATTGATGATCATTTTGTTCATTCCGAGCGCACCTTACAGGCGTATATGTTCCGGTATACTGCTCCTCTCGGCCTGAATAAGCCTACGGGAAAAAACACTCACGTGAGTCATCGCCATCCGTTCGGAAAAAATAACCAATTTGGACTCGAATCCACCTTCGGATCCAGCAATTTATACTTACACGAGCGCCTTCCTTTACCATGGAAGCAAATCCAAGTGCTTTCGGGACGTGAAGGGCCATTTTCTAATCATGAGCTCCTGCTCAGCTTGCTTTGGGATTCGTCGGAGGCTTGCATTGTCGGGGTTTGCACGCCTCGCTCGCTGTTTCCCATCTAATTTTGGTTGCTCTTTACATCAACTTTGACGACGCCGATCCTTTTGATAGACTGGAAAACTCGGGTCATCTTCCTATCCGGAGTTCCAGCAGAACCAGATTCACCAGCGGTGGCATTCTTGTTCCGAGAAATCGCACTAAACTCACCCGCCGCTACACGCTTTCTTGTGTTGAAATACGCAGCAACTGTCTACTGAGAAATGTTTGCTATTTAAAATCTAAACATTTAAAAACTAAAACTGCCACACAATTTGAAGGCAAAAGAAATTGATGGAATATGTTGATGGACAGAAAACAGAAAAAAACGTAAATAAAACGTATTTTGGATTGAGGTTAAAGTTCTGTCAAAACTCACAGCAAAAAAGTCTACACTTACCAAAACACTTTCAAATAAATTTACCGAAAAGTGAGTAAAATACACTAGCGCCTCTGGCGGTGCTGGTCTCGTGAGCTCATCTGGGGTTGCATGAATTTTTAATCGGTTCTTCGGAACAATCACGTCCCGGTTATTAGTTCCTGGTCAAGTGTCAGAATTGGAACAGAATCGTCTGTCGGTTCCATACAAATGCGCGTTCCAAACGAGCAGGAGACCTGTCAAACGTGGCACATGACGTTACTCTTCTTATAGGACTCAACCCTCCAAGAAAATAGCCCAAAAAAACTCAAAGGGACAGCCCAATCGAGTTGTACGCAAAGGTGACGTAGGACTACAAAGCTTTACGAAATTTATAGTACACTCAGAAATAAAATAAAACCGTGTAGGATTAAACATTAACCTATTAAGCTATTTTTTAATTTTATACTTTACATAGTATAACAAGTATACTATGCAGCATTATGGTTTATTCGAAATCGGAATAACGCGGAAATATTTTGGTTTGCATTCTATCTTTGCATTTTTTTTTCATTGTCTTGATTATTCCGGTTCAGTCAAGTAATTTTGTGATTTTAAATTATCCAATTCCCCGCTAAATGAAATAAAAAAAACTTATCAATAAAAGCGTAAGTAGCTGTAGCAATAAAAATAAAACAAGAGGTTATTTATTTTAATTTTTCATTCTTTTTCCAAATCCAGAATGACGACTCCATCCATCTATGCGCGGTATACGCTCCGGTATATAACGTACTGAGGCATGTTATTTGACCACCTGATCTCGGATTACCCAACGCCGATGCAACAAGATGGGAACGGATACCTTTAGTATTTCCAGCAGCATTTCCAATCATCCGTTCGAAGAACATCAATCCTAATCGGATTCAAATTGTTGTCAGCGGGCACCCAAGTTTATGAGAAACAGAGTAGAATCGGCTCAAGACAAGACGCACACAAAGTGAAATTCGGCCTACGCTCCGGTACCTCCAGGTAGACACCGAGTTACAAACAGCGGAACATTGCAAGCACCAACGATCAGGACTGCCCCGAAAAAAGACGGAATACAGAAAAATATTAAGGCTCAGGTCCTAATCGAGTTGAACACCTTCGTTGCGAATTATGGTGGCACCATATCGCATGCCAAGTTTCAGTTTTTCTCAATCTGTATGAATGAACCATTTTGACCCATTGATTTCTGCATGGTTTTAATAAAAAGTAATACATAATGATTATACTTATATCGACTTATATAATGATTTTTTATTTTAATTAAAGAAAAATAAAACTGAGAAATTCAATAAAAACAAACCAACATAACCTAGAAACCAAAATGAAATCTAAAATAAACTAATCAATAATAAAGTCCACTTATACTAGAACGATTTTCTTAAAGTTATACTATGCTGGTATTGTTGGGCCGAATACCAGTTCGGGGTCAACCAGGCGATTAGCCATTTAGAATGACTTCTAAGCTATTTAGTATAAATATATTTCTGAGTGTATTTGCCATAATAATTTGTGTCGTTTTATTAACATTGAGCAAACTGCTCGGAGGCCAACTGAATCAAGAAGTCGAATAGTTGTTCCCAGTTGGATGGACTTTGAGTCTCTAACCGTGGAATTAACATGACTCATTGGCCGCTGAAGTCACTCGACTGGCTTTCAGTCGGGGACATCACAATCCTTACTTTGCCACGAACGCTTACATCGCGGGCGAAGACCAAACGTTGCATATAAATATATTTGTGTTTGGTTTCACGCCACTTCTGATTCTGCTTATTTCTCCTTTATTTCGGCCATTTTTGAGGATGGTGTCCTCCAAAAAGGTCTTTATGCATACAAAAGAAGGTTGATCCGACAATCCGATATGAACTTTCTTTAAAGTGCAAAACTCAATCGTAACTAGTACGCCAGGGGGAGGGGGGGTTACGAGCAGCGTGACGACTCATACAAAAATTTTAGAGGTTTAATGCAAAAAGTGTGACGAAGGGGGGAGGGGGGGGGTCGAAAATCGCCAATTTTTGCGTGACGTACTTTATGGATCTTCCCTAGTAAATTTGATAGCGCGGTGGTGGGAGATGATGCAATTATTGCTTTTTGCATTGAAACTTTTCGTTTCATCACTGAAACCATTGACACTTGTCTTCAGCGACTGCTTCCGCGATAGAGCATTTGCACATTTCATTCACTCATATATCTATATTGCTGTCAAAATGTGCATTTGTCAACTAAATTTTCAACTAAAAGCTCTACTTTTTGACACCGGTGCACTCACACAACCAATCGACATCAGTTGTCAAAAAATCAGGAGTACCAACTTGACCACTATCTCCTTGTCGCCGAGTCTAGCGCTGAGTGCTCGGCGCGGAAACTCAAAGGTGGGAGTAAAATGTTGGGGCTTATGCGCAATAATTTGAACGGATGGAATCACTAACAGCAACCAAGCTACCACGCCAAACCCGATGTCGCCGAAACAATCCATTTTCGCAATTAACTCTTTCTTTCCATAAAATACTGGTCCTGAGAAGAACCAATTTTCTTTTCCCGATGCGTCTTTCCAATAACTAACTGCATCCAAACGCTTGACAGCACCTTGCGTTGAAATTATCCGACCGCCTTCGTGCTGCTGTGTCCGCTCCGCTGCATCGAATGTCGAACCGAATCCCGATCAAAACGGCTCGCGCGCGCCGGATAGCAGCTTTCTTGTTTTTAATAAATTAAGCCCGTTAGCCCCGCCCCTTTGTGATCTAATATGTGTGTAAATAAAATCTAGCTTTGAGAATAGGTCGTATGTGCAAAAGAGAGTCTCTCTTTGCCTCCATTCTCTTTCGATTATTACAGATCTATAATAAAGTTTACTTCAGATTTCTTGGCAGATATCTAAAGATTATAGCTTTGTCTAGCGTTCTGAAGTGAAAATGTGGCAAAATATGCAAAACTAGCTTATGTACAAGCGAAAGAGAGCGTGAACAAAGAGAGCCTCTCTTTTGCACATACGACCTATTCTCAAAGCAATCTAGAAATGTGCACTCATAACGAGTAATGAAGGGGCGGGGCTAATGGAATTACTTCATTAGATATAAGAAAGCTGCTTTTTGACGCGCGCGAGCCATTTTGATCGGGATTCCGCAGCAGACAACGGACCTTTCGAAGAATGACAAATTCTAAGAATCTTATGAAATTTTCTCGCAAGATTCTGAATTTGGTTATGAGCTGTTGGTTATCTAAGATGCGTATTGTTGCAAAGAGTAACAACAGAAATTTGACTCAAGACGAAGTTTCTTCATACAGTAGCCGTTCGATAACTGCAAAATGTTTACTTTTCAGTTAACGAATGCCGTTCGATAACTGCAACGCATTCTAGACGTCAAACGGTTGTCAATCGACGTCAGATGCAATAAAAGTGCATCTAAATGTGCAGCGCAATGCAGCTGTCATTGAGTCTGACATCAGTTTGAAGTTTAGCGGTCCGATAACTGCAAAACTGTTGCAACTATCGAATTGCAGTTAAAAAGCATTGCAGTTAAATGACTTGCAGTTATCGAACGTCTACTGTATTACCAAACATTATCTCTTGGCATCTGTCTGTCCGAGCGACGTTCACTGATGGGTGGTTGCTGTAGATAGTTTCCACAGAGATGGCGTTTTCATTGATTTTATACAAAAGAAGGTTGATCCGACTATGCGAAATAAACTTTCTTCAAAGTACAAAACTCAATCGTAAATAGCGAATTTGATAGCGCGTCGGAGGGAGATGATGCAATTAATTTGAACGGATGGAATCACTATCAGCAACCAAGCTATCACGCTAAACCCGATGCCACCGAAACAGTCCATTTTCGCAATTAACTCTTTCTTTTCATAAAATGTTGGTCCTGAGAAGAACCAATTGTCTTTTCCCAATGCGCCTTCTGTCCAATAACTAACTGCATCCAATCGCTTGTCGACACCTTGCGTTGCAACTGTCCGACCGCCACTCGATGATTTTTCGCTAAGCCTCCAAAAGTTGAAATAAATTTTCAGCATTGCCACCCACTCAGTGCTGCTGTGTCCGCTCCGCTGCATTGAATGTCGAACCGCTCTCTGTGGAATCCCGATCAAAATGGCTCGCGCGCGCCGGAAAGCAGCTTTCTTGTATTTAATAAATTAAGCTCGTTAGCCCCGCCCCTTTGTGATCTGATATGGGTGTAAATATAATGTGCACTCATAACGATTAATGAAGGGGCGGGGCTAATGGAATTACCCAAGTAACCGTAAGCATTAAATCATTGCATGCTAATGGCTTTATAATGGCATTTAGGTGGCCTAAAAGCCTAACATTAGCATTATTCAAGCATACATGCTCTTTATGAGCATTGCTAATGCATTAAAGCCATGGGAAATGTTGCATTATCATTGGCATTATATTCATCTATAATGCCTATTTAATGCACAATCTAATGCATACAAACACTGGACACTTTAAGGGCATATTTGCTCTAAGTTGGCACCATAAATGCAAGAGTTGAATCTATTTATAGATTACTACAGTTTAGTTGTAGTCGTTAACGATTGGCCAACAGCAATCGACAAAAACCTATATTCGTTTTATAAATATATCTTTTAACCTACATTAATCATTCAATTAATAATTTGTTATAAACATCTTTAAGCAAGAGGCAATAAAAACACATAGGGAAATATATTATTCGAATTACTAAATTTATTGCCTGATCCGTTTGGTGATTTTTAACATGTGTGGTTATAAATACTCCGGGTTCATGAGATGTTATCCGTCTTCATTAATAGGATGTTTTCTTGCTTTCGAGCCATTGTATCCTTTTTTGCAGTGGAACTGGCTTTACGGAACACGAAATGTTGCTTGCTGCCGGCTTCATAATTCCACCTAACGTTTTAAGGAAAGAACTTTGGGCCTTGTCTTGATTTCATTTGCTTTGAAGAATCCCGTAACTGGAAAATCACAACTTTTTTCGCGGTTCACGCTCATTCGTGTCGAAATAATTTTCTATCCGTTTTCGCTCTATAATTACCTGTAAAAAACAAAACATGTTTTAATATTTCATACCTATTCTAACATTTAGTCTAAGCTTACATTACTGACAGCGATTTGAAACCGGTAGGCGGTCGCGGTAGGTTCTTTGGCGTCCGCTGTTTTGCTTGGATCCTTCTGATCTTCTGAGCTGCTAAGTAGCTCCAAGTGCTAACAGAATTTCACTCGTTTTTCTCGGTCAAGTTATCGTGCTATGTATAATTCAATATATCACAAAACGTATACCGAATAAGTCCATAAGATCCCGCGATTTCTGGCCAGTAGTAGACATCACTGCACTTCTGAGCGCTTCCATTCTCCGTTGGATTTTCTCGATGCATTACACAGCGACATCAAAAAATCACCGCTTTGCATAGATTTTTCAGCAGTCGAGGCACCTACAAATGTATTATTACTAGAATAAATAAATATTCTTTTGTGTCGAGAATTACTCACCCATCACACAGGAATGATAATAAATAACACGAACGATTTAAAATGAAGAGTTGGAAGAGTGAGTAGCCATCGCAGCTATCAAGACTTTGTTTTTCATTGTTTTGACATTTTCTCCAAATCAGATCCAAGGCTGCCAGTTTTACACTAAAAAAAGATTTGTTAAATATTTTTATTTATTTATTATTAAAAGTTATTTCCGTAATAATTATGAAATTAATATTAGTAGATAAAAACTTTTAAAGGCCGCATTCTAATTGAGTACATTTATGAGCTAAAATATATGAAAGAATAGAAATAATTGCCAGGGAAGAATTGATGATTCATGATTCTTTGCTATTATGTATATTTCAGGTGTTGACTACAATATGCATACTGGCAACACAACTTAGCCGAGATTGTATTGTAATTTCAAATGAACTGAATTAAATTGGTCTCTTTTCTTCGGATTTAGTAACATCCCATATGGCCGAGGCAGCAGAGCAGCACTCCAACGATAAGCGACAAGACACCTCAGTTCGAGACCCGTAGAAGTTAATTTACATAAAAGTATGATCCATCAACATATTATAAACGAGAGCAAGAGATATTGAGTATAAACAATATAGAAATAGAAAAAAGCTCCTTAAATTTTGCTTTTATTTTGGTTTTTCTCGGCATATCCATTTTAATTAATTATCAAAAAATCCACGAAGCACTAGAACTAAAAATAGCAATGAAAGGCAAAATCAAATGCCAATGCTTTCTTAAAGCATTAGCAGTGTTATAAACGAGCTGTCAACTTCCACAGGATTACTTCACTGCACTGTAATAGCTTTAGTAGTGCTATGTAAGTGTTTTCATCATCAGCCTTATTTTGGCACGCTATTTCGCCTTTTGTAGCATTAAATTAGCATTGTATTAGCGTTCAGAGCTAGTAAGCTTTAAAGGGATGCATTTTAATTGAATACAGTGCTACATTAAAGCCATTTTATAATGCTTATGGTTACTTGGGTACTTCATTAGATATAAGAAAGCTACTTTTCGGCACGCGCGAACCATTTCGATCGATATTCCGCAGACAACGGACCGTTCGAAGCGAGGGGCGGATCACTCACGCATTTTCGAAGCAGTCATACGTATTGATGAACACATTTGCGTATTTTTGAGCATTTTTTAATGCATTTGAGTGTTGATGCAATAAAGCACGCATTGGTGCATTTTACGTACGCATTTGAATATTTTAAAATGCATTAATAATCAAATATTTCAATTTTGACGTATGTTTGTTGTGCTTTCGATTGGAACTTTGGTTATTTCCCATATAGAAAACATGATTTTTCTTTTCTCGGAATACAAAGATTTGTCGTAATTGATAAAATCTCACAAATTGCCCCAAGAGTCACCCTCACACAAGCCCCCAACGCAACGCCAGCAGAACGGCGATCGAAACAGCAAATTTGACAGAAAATATATGGACTAACAAATTTTGCTGTTTCCGTTGCCGTTCCGCTGCTTTGCGTAGGGGGCTTCAGTTCTAGCCGAGGTTCTAGCTGTCTGAATGGCAAAGTTTAGGTGGCGGTTTTTTAATGATGGATAAACATTGACAGATAGACAAAAAGATCAAAAGTCGGAAAGGCATATGTAAACATTGACTTATCCCACAAATTCATCATCACCGGGAACTTGTAGAGGACCTGCTACAGATTTTTTATGCCAGGTTTTAGGTTTGACTAAAAAGTGTCCACTTCAATCGGTAAGCCATTCATTCTTGGATGTTACAGAATATGTTCATATGTATCAAATACCCTTAGAATACGTGCCATTTTGCAACATGAAGTTTGACACGTCCCATTGCAGGTTTCAAAACTGTTTTAAAAGTGGGTAACAAAGACAACGAACCTAAATTCCGGGATATTTCCGCAATCTCCTCATTAAATTGGAATACTCCCTGCCAGCCACCACCGAGGTAAAGTTCAGCGCCTTATGCAAAATGGCTGGAAACACCGTCAGTAGTATACCCACTAAAAGCTATTTTCCTGAAATTAGTTGCAAAAGTCAATGTTGACTACCGCTTCGTCAAAATAACATTCTCAAAATATGGCGTCTATATCTGTCAAATCTGTTATACGCACTTTGTACAAAAACGCATTTTATAACGAATTTATGCATTTGTAATGCAATACACATTTTATACCAGCGATCATTCCTCAACGCACTTAGTATTTAAACGCATTTTTGAACGCACTAAGCCTTTATTCGCATTTTTCAGCGCATTTGGTATTTTATGCACTTTCTAACGCATTGGTTTAATTCGCACATTTTCGGTGCATTTTTCTCAATACGTATTTTCAATTCAGTCAAATTTCACAGTGATCCGCCCCTCGGTTCGAAGAATGACAAATTCTAAGAATTCTATGAAATTTTCTCGATTCTGAATTTGGTTATGAGATGTAGTTTATCTTAGATGCGTATTGTTGCGAGGAACGACAACAGTTTCTTCAGAGTTTCTTCATATTGCAAAACATTAGCTTTCGGCATCTGTCTGTCCGAGCGACGTTCACCGATGGGTAAAGTTTCCACTGAGGTGGCGTCTTTATTGATTTTATACAAAAGCCACCATTTTATACAAAAGGCTGATCCGACTATCCGAAATAAACTTTCTTCAAAGTGCAAAACTCAATCGTAAATAGCGAATTTGATAGCGCGTCGGAGGGAGATGATGTAGTGAATTTGAATGGATGGAATCACTAACAGCAACCAAGCTACCACGCCAAACCCAATGCCGCCGAAACAGTCCATTTTTGCAATTAACTCTTTCTTTTCGTAAAATGTTGGTCTTGAGAAGAACCAATTTTCTTTTCCCAATGTTCCTAATAAATTTTCAGCATCGGCACTGGTGGTGCGGGATCGCCACAGTGTTATTTTTATGGTCAACCTTTTCTTCATATGAAATGCTGGTTTGTTGAGGTTGAATGATTTGCAGCAACACATCGAGCACCACCACCAATGCGATGGATTTCCTTTGAAAATGTTTTTAGCGCCTCCGTGATGCTGTGTCCGTTCCGCTGCGATAGCTTTGATGCGTCCGCTCTGCGTGAAATCTTATTCAAACTGAGGATTAGATACAAACCCGCAAGTGATTGATTTTTGATGTCTGTGCTAGTGATGCATGTACGTGATTGGTTAGATTAACTATTTCTAAACTTTTTATCAATTATCGATAATAAATAGTTAAAACCCAAATTAATCCACCTAGCGGTGACGATGCCTTTCTCGATTAAATCAAGTTATACTGCAGGTGGTAACTTCATTTTTTTCCAATTATTATCTACCAAAAATGTTGGCAATTTTGTTTTTCTGTAAAATAAGCATAATACATTATGTTATAATCAAGTTATGACGATCGTGAAATTTTCTTTCATCCATTTTTGACAGAGAAAGTATTTCAAGTATTGTTATTTATAACACATATTGATATAATTGTTATGACTAACTGGTCGGGTTGGTATATATAACATCATGGGTCTCTAAGACTTCTATAAAAGGTTCGATTTCGTAGTGAAATGTACACGAACATTTTGAAAATTAAGCCAATAATTCTCAAGGTCGACTAGAATATGACGTCAAATACATTTAAGATTATTCAACCAACGACACCCCCACCCCCCTTCGCCAAGGCCACGATGCCATTTTTAAACGATTCCTAAATATAAATAGAAGACTAACAAAACCGCATACATAATATAACATGGAAATAAGGAGATGTATAAAACGAAAACTATATTCAAATTTGCCCTTGAAATCACCCAAACTTCACCATAACTCCACACAACCCAAACCAAACAGCATGTTGAAGCATCAATGAAACCCCTCTTTTTCCCCTTCCAATGTATGACATAAAACAAACGCAAACACCACCATGGCCACGAGCGTACGAACCAGCAGTTAATCGTGTCGGTATCGCGTGCAATTTCTGTTGCCAGCGATGAAACTTACAACTGTGTTGGTGCGAATGCTCCGATAAAGTATAATGACAATAAACATCATCAAGTCGGCTCTAAACTTAAAAGCGCGTACTTTGCTCTTCGATTAGTTTTCGTGTTTAACACGTTCCACTTTGCAAAGCTTTGAAAAGCTTGGCTCGTTGCGTTAGCGTTATCGATATTGCCGTAGCGAGGATTCTAACCCATCCAGCGAACGTAATTTATATTACAGCATGGTAGCTGCTCAATGCTCGTAGTCCCGATTATATGGGGAAAAAAATGGAAAACTGCCTAAACCATTTTCCTTGTCAGCTGCGAACGCATTAATCAATCTTGATGAATTTAAATAGCATGTAATTAGAAGAGTGGCTCTGCGGAATGCAACTTGTTGCGATAAAATCAGTTAAGTCTATGTACATGAAAATCGTGTGAGTTTTAAGGTTGAAAAAGTGACCATACAGCCACACAAACATACACACACACATACATACACACACACAGACATCACCTCGATTCATCAAACTGAGTCGAATGTTATAAGAAACTTTACTATCAGATGTTCCTGTAAAAAAATCGTTTTCAGAGTGAAATGATAGCCTTTCGGTACAACTTTGTTGTACGAGAAAGGCAAAAAAATAACCAGCAATTTGGGGTGTATTGTTCGAAATGAACGTTTATCAGCAATGGACTTTCTGCTGTACTATAGTATTCATGAAAAAATGTTACTTAGGTCCTTTTGAAAAGTTATGCGGGAAATGTAATAAAATGCGTAAAGCCAAAATAGAACTTTTTGGGAACTTGCAAGTGTTCTGATTGTTTAAGTTGACTTTTTGTAAATTTATTGGTCAATGTTTAAGAAGTGCTGTAAAAAGAAAAGTGCATACTTAGTTTTTCCAAATTTGATTCAGACTATCTTTTGAAAAGGGTCAAACTTGTTTTTACTGATTTTTTCAAATGGATATAATCGAAAAACGACCCTTCCTACAAAAAAGTGTTGTATGGGTGACTATCGCAAAATCAGTCAAACTTTCTAATAAAACTTTTTGAAAAACTCAAAATTGAGCCCTACACTGAAAAAAATCAATTAAAAAGAAATAAAAAGTCGATTTGCAAAAAAAAACGCTCTTTTTTGATTTGGACAAACTTTTGTCTGATTATGGTCCCTACCAACCGTTCATACATCGCAAGCTGGGCACTTTGAAGGGAAAAAAATTTCTAACAAAAACTTTTTCTTGACGGAATTGATTTTTTCAGTGTCTTCAAGGGGTGGATTTAACATATGTATTGTCGGCGTAGCACCAAGTTAGAATTCGGAAGTCGGGACTTCCGAACCAAACTTTCTTCCGAAGTTTTATTTGTCAAACTAATTGATGCGTTGTTAAGCGCATCATTAGGCGAATCCAGCGCACTACTTCCGAAGTTGGGAAAGTTGCCTGTATCTGGAGAAAAATCCAACTTCGGTATAAAAAGCGGTATAAATTTATTCCGGATAGACAATATACATATATACTCATATTAAGTATTCCTGTACAGTCAGGCAGAGTACAATGTTTTGGTCGTAACTGGTCGCAACTAAAGAAGCTAATAATGGAATATATATTTTTTTTAAAGATATAAACCCCTTTTTAATATTACTCTTAATTTAAAAACAAACTATATTTAGTGACTAAATTAGACAATGTATCATAAAAATAGATTTGCTTGGGGTACTATAACGATGGCTTTCATTGGTTTAGTTTCAGATGAAAATACACTGAAAATAATTCCGACAAGAAAAAGTTTTGTTAGAAAACTTTTTTCCTTGAGAGTGCCCAGCTTGCGATGTATGAACGGTTGGTAGGGAACATAATCACCTATCTTGAGACAAAATTTCATTTAAATAAAAAGGGCGTTTTTCGCAAATCGACTTTAAAATTTTTAAACTGATTTTTTCAGTGTAGGGCTCAATTTGGATTGTTTCCGATATTTATTTTCACTAGAAAGTTTGACTGATTTTGCGATGGTCACCCATACAACACTTTTTTGTGGGATGCGTCGTTTTTCTATTATATCCATTTGAAAATATTAGCAAAAAATTTCAGCTCTTTTCAAAGGATAGTCTAGATTAAATTTGGAAAAACATTTTTGTTTTCATTTCGGATCATCCGGTGATTTTTAATTTCTTACTTCTTACTTTTCACTCCTCACTTCGCACTTCTCACGTCTCACTTTTCACTTCTCACTGCTCACATCAACCCATAGGGGAAAGAAATGGCAGAAATGACGCTTAACTTTTAAAAAGAACATGTCACCTTTTTTTCATGAATTAATTTGTGTACTGCAATCAAAAGCTATCATATTGGTCTGTTGATCGCAATATTAAAATTCATTCATGAAAATATGTTTCTTAGGTCATTTTGAAAAAATAAACGATAATTTTCAGTGTATAGAGCACTCATTTTCGACCCGGTGACAAGCGCGGTGTCATCATCATCAATAGACATAGCCCGCTGTCATCATTGAAACGCAGTGTGAAAAAAAAAATATAGCCCGGGACATCCTGGCTACGATCTGTCGATGGGCTAAACAATAGGATGTCAATAGGTCATTGCGCGCGGCAAACCTAACCTCACTATTTTGACAGGTACTGGTCCTGTTGTTTACGTTTCGGACTTAGAATTTTTTTTATCCAAATTAAATCTGCATATTGCACGATGTTGAAGACATTCTGTACATTCCGCATTCAAATATTGGTAATTATCAATAAGTTTAGGTAATTATCGATCAGAAAATCCAAAGAATCTTAGAAGATTCTCAAAATTAAAATAAAGTCGTATGTAAACAACAGGACCAGTACCTGTCAAAAGTCGTGCGTGACGTCACTGTGCAATGGAGTATAGCCTGCTCATTTTCAAAAGAGATTATAGGGTAAAATGCCCAATAGTGGACCCCCTAGTAGCGAAATTTTGCTCTTCCTGGCATAAGGAGTGGACATTTTCAAAATATTAATTCTGCGTGATATCTAATATCAAGCTCTGCATCTCCTCTTCACGATACATACATGAAACACGCAAATACTCGACGTTATTCGTTGAAATTAACATTTAAAAGTCTGACTGAATTCACCCTATAGTAGACCCCCTGGGGGTCCATAATAGGAAATTGCTTCCCTATAGTCGACACTTCATTTGATTTTTATGTTCCGTTTCGGGACGTTCTTCTTCCCTATTATGGACCCCTCAAAATATTCCTATAATGGACACTCTCGTGTTTAATTTTTATAGAATTGTAAAAAATCATCTATTTTTACTTTCCATAGCATTTCCAATGCATGTAATCAATTCATAGAACTGTAAGGTAGGTTCTCCCGATGGAATTTCATAGCAAAATGTTTACATTGTGCTGTAATAATGCAAAAATGGCTAGAGGGTCCACTATTGGTTGGGAGTCCACTATTGGGCACTTTACCCTAGAAGTTCCTCAAGGACCTTGTATATGGCCCGGCAACCATCTGGAACAATTCTGTAGATTGTCGTCTGTCTGTCGGTAGCGTAAACATATTTCAACGTCACTGTTAATCTTTCTGCTACACGGACAGATAAATCAACCCAAACTATGAGTTCAATATACGCACTGATGAGAATATCGCAGAAAAAAATTACCCAAAATTGGGTACTTTTCCCTTTCTTTCCTATGATTGCTATCAAAACTAGAGCACGATGCAAACACCTCACTGAGGTTGCTCAGCCCAATAACCCAAATTTGAGTAAATTCAATATTCTCTATTTTGGGTTGATTAAGGTCCGCTTTGGATAAATTAAACTCAGCTTTGGGTAAATTGTTTACATGGGATTAAAGGCAAACTACCTAGTGCCAGAAAAGTCATTTTACTCAAATTTGGGTTATTGGCCCAAACCACGGTTTTGAGTGCAAACTACCCACTTTTGGGTAGCTTTGGTTTTCAGTGTAGAGATATTGATTTTCTCATACTCGTGTCCTGCTTCTGGATAACTTAAATAAACTTAAAAGGTAGTCAAAATCGGCTACGGACATTCTGACAAAGTTCTTGTACAATTTAGGTTGATTGCTGCGTAGCTCTTGCGAAAATTCGGCGTCTGTTTCCCGACACTGTCATGAACCTACACACCCGTTTCAAATCACTCAGAGACTGAGTGAAATTGTATTGCCGTCTCTTTTTTTCCCACGGAAAAGTTACTCAATTTTCGTAAAAAGTGGAACTACTCAAATTTTGTAAAAATTGAGTTAGATTTCCGTGAGAAAAAAAGAGACAGCAATACAATTTCACTCAGTCTCTGGGTGATTTGAAACGGGCGTGTAAACTCTGCTGCATGGTTGGAATTCGTCCTCACCCTCCATTAGCAAATAGCTATACAGGCAAAAATGGCCGCAACTGAAGATGCCATCTATTCCATATTCAGAATAGATTAAAATTGGTTTGAAAATTTATCATATTACATATTATTGAATTACAACCACAGCAAAACAACAATGTCTAATTTGAGTTTGACGACAAACAATGTACTGTCTTTTGAATAACATTTGACAAATAATCAAACAAAATTTTCAAATATAATGTTTGACAAATAAGTTATAAGTTGGAGCACCTACTACTGTATTCATCTTGATTCAAATATTTGCTCATCGTGTACTGGCACATGTCAAATAATCAGCAAACGTCAAATTTTGTTAAAACATGCTATGACAAATATTTGTCAATTAGACAAACAGTGTACTGAGGGTCTGTCTCAATTGGATAATTAAACTGAAATTAAACTTAGAAGTGACATTTCCATAATTATCGAATAACCCTGCTCGCAGAGCAAGATTACTTTTGACAGATATCGAATCATTTTCCATCGATGTCCTATTGGAATTGCTGGGTAGCACCAGCCATTTTTATAACAGGGTGATTTTTTAATTTTCGAACTGTCACTTTTAAGTTTAATTCTCCAAATGAGACAGACCCTGAATGCTTAAGTTTGACGAATGATTGGCCGGGAATATCTAATAATTGTGGATAGTCCTACGTCACCTAGAAATTAACCCGATCGGGCCGCGTTTTTCACGCCGTGCACGTGTTCATTTGAGAATCCATCATTCATTCGTTCGTGGCCGACAAGTGTCAAAACTCTAGTACTTCCGTATGGGTTAAATGTTTTCGTTTCTTCTTTCCACAAGTTTCGCAAACGATCCCCGGCGGCGTGTGAAATTTCTTGGATAATCGTTCGCTTCAAAAATGAGTATTATATTCTAATTCCTTTTCAAACCCTTGGAATCGCGTCCATCGATCATCGACAGCTGACCGGAATAGGATTGCAGCAAGCATTGAAAGTGTGATAGAACGATGGCAAATTGCCTGCGGAACGTAGTCGTTTCTTCGACCCGTTTCGCCACTCCGATCGGAAGAATTTTCGTCACCGGACGATCATTTGCATCATCTTCGGCGGCGGTTTCAACTGCTGTCGGGAACACGGATGGGGACCCGTCTCTGGGAGTAGTAACGGGAATTAGGCCTGAGGCCTATCCGGTAAGAATTGAATGATGTTATTACCGAATATTTTTGGACATTGCATAACAAAGTATCGAATGAGGGGGTCTTGGCGGAAGAAGGGTGTAAACAGCTGATGTCTTAACCTCATTGAGTTCGATATTCTGAAACACTTTTGAGTTTGATTTACAGTTGCGACCACCGTACAGTCGATTTGGAAGCCTGGAGGAATCTATCCAGAGTCAGTCGGCGACGTACGCCCGATATTCAAGTCTTAATTCTCAGTCCCCTACGGATCGATTGTTGGCCGTGTCCGATAAACGAAATGTAAGTTGCACAACTTTGTTGAATAAGTTCTATTGTGATCGAAATATGAAATAATTTTCAGGAATCAACACCTGCCGGGAACAGCAGCAACCAACCATCGGAAGAGCAGCTCCAACGAGTGTATGATGTGCTGGCCAATACACTGCCGAAGCTGTTCATTCAACCGATGGACTACTCGGTGTACAACCCGAACCTTATTTTTGAGAACAATATCCGTGGCGTGCGAACCGAGTAAGTTGGTAATACGATCGGTTAGAAAGGTTCCTAATTAAATCTACCTAACTTTCAGAGGTTTGTACCACTACGTCAAACAGGTCGCGCTGCTGCGCACCGTGGGGCATTTAAAGTTCGCCTATGTGACGCTGGAAGTCCTGAAGATAACGAAACACCCGGAGGACAACACCGTCAAGGTGCGGTGGAGGATAAAGGGCATCAGCGCCCTGAAGGTCATGTTACAATTCTGGAAGTACAAGCTGTGGAAGCTGAAAGAGATATTTGCCGACACAGAAGCGTGAGTAGTTTTTTTTTTAATTTTTCGAGAGAATCGTTTCAATGGATTGTATGACAAATTGCGGAATGTTATTTCGCGGAATTCCATTTCGCGGAGTCCCACATCATTTCGCGGAGTGCGACATTCCGCGGAATGGTGCATTCCGCGGAAATTACCCATCTCGCGAAATGCCATTTCCCGGAATAACCCATTTCGCAGAAACATAAAGTGCACTATTATTTTAATAGAATTTGGAAAATGTATTTAAAAAAAAGGCTGTTAGTAACATACACCCGATTCTTTTTTTACACGGGGGATGCGCTCCGTGTAAAAAAAGTTTTCGATTCAAAATTTGAAAATCCGTGTAAAAAAAGTTTAATGTTTTCTCGACGAATCATGCATAATGGAGCAACTTTGCAAAAAATTTGTATGGGATTTTTTTTTACACGGCCGTGTATAAAAAATCCGTGTAAAACAGAATCGGGTGTACTTATAAGCATAAAATCATGCAGGAAATACATCTTTCCTTGAATTTTAACGTTTTGATATAATGTAAAAGAAAATTTTGCTAGTCAAATTGTTTCCTTTGAAATAGAAGATTGGCATGTATGATACATTTGTACAATGTTGCGTAATACCTGTGGTAATACTTCCCTCATTCGCCTTACCTCATTACCTCATTGAATTAACAGCTTTTTCATTTGAAAATATGTAATTGAACGAATGCTATCTATTGAAATCATCCTTCTTGTACATTGTTCAAAAATTCATACAGCTTTTAAGTCTTGTGTACGAGGAAACTCGAATACTGAACGGATCCCAGTTTTTGCCTTATACAGGGTAAATGCATGCAGTTCAAGACGGCAGAACGCAGTTTTAGCCTAATACCTAATATAAAGAAAGCCAATCCAAAATAAATAATACGTGCGTATAAAGAAGGCCAATACAAAAAAAAATATACCGGGCAAATGGGGGCTACCCCGCATAAAGTCATTTAGCCTAAAACCGCTTGGCTTAAAGTCGTTTGGCATAATGATCATTTGTCACAATAGTCGTTTGGCATACGCAATGAAAATGGTTCCTGCCTGACTAAGGAAAAGCCTGACTAAGGCTCCTGCTATCTTAGCTCCGCCAGAACAGGGCCATGTCGGCACAGTTCCGTTGTACTCGAAAAAGCAAAGGAAAGAGAAACTGGCAGGAGTGGGGAGTACATCAGCCTCCATGACTCCCAAAAGGGCCAGAACCTCGCCTGGAGACGGGAGGCCAGGCGGACTCAAGCGGCAAACGCGGGATGACGCAGTCGAAGGAACAGACGCTACTTCACAGGGAGAAGGGCGGAGTACCGTAGTAGGCCAGAAGGAGAAAAGAAATAGACAGTTGAAGCGAAAAGAGGCGAGAAAAATGCAGCAGTACAAGAAAGAAAAGCCTCAGTTACGTCAGAAATCGTCTAAGGGACAAGCGGTACTCGTCAAGGCCAAAGACGCTACGACGCGTATGCAGCGCTCCTGAAGAAGGTTAGAGAGGATCCGGAGCGGAGGGACTTAGGCGAGAACGTAGTAAGGACCAGGCGCACACAAACCGGAGAGATGCTCTTCGAGCTAAAGAAGGACCCTATGGTTGATAGCTCGATTATGCAAGAGGCGCAGAGGGCGCAGAGGCGGAAGTTAAATCGCTGACTCCAGCGATGGTAATAGTGTGCAGGGATCTAGATGAGATCACGTCGGAAGAGGAGCTCAAGGATCCACTAAAGTCACAGTGTAATCTGGATGAAGTGCAAATGACTATACGAATAAGGAAAGCATACGGAGGCACACAAACAGCGATGATTCGTCTGCCAGTAACAGGTAGGAGCAGGGCAGGAGCTTGCAATGGTCCGGACAGATCCAACAAGTGTTGGAAATGCGGAGAAACAGGTCATTTTGCGAAAGACTGCACGCAAAGACCCAAGTGCATGCTTTGCACACCAGAGGACGGAAATGACCATCAGACGGGTGGCTACAAATGCCCTGCATATCAGAAGGCGATCGCAGGTCAGCAGTAGTGGACATAATTCAGATTACACCCGATTCTTTTTTTACACGAGGGATGCATTCCGTGTAAAAAAAGTTTTCAGTTCAAAATTTGAAAATCCACGTAAAAAAAGTTTTATGATTTCTCGACGAATCATGCAAAATGGAGCAACTTTGCAAAAAAATTGTATGGGATTTTTTTTACACAGCCGTGTTAAAAAAATCCATGTAAAAACAGAATCGGGTGTAATTTGAATCACTGCGATACCGCACAGCAACTGTTATGGCAGATAACAACAGAAAAGATGTGTGACGCAGCGATAATTGCAGAGCCGTATAGAGTTCCTCCTGATAACGTAAACTGGGTGGCTGATAGAACGGGAATGGCTGCAATACAAGTTATGGGCAGATTTCCTATCCAAGAAGTGGTAGAGAGTTCATGTGAGGGATTCGTGATCGTCAAAATCAGCGGCGTTTACGTATGCAGTTACTATGTGCCTCCAAGGTGGACAGTGGAGCAGTTTAGCCAGGGTATATTCTCTAGGAAGCTGTGACGAAGCTAGATGTACGACTGTGCAATGAGGGAGTCTATTATCGATGTCCCGTTCTCCAGTCCTTCGTTGATGGCGAACCTGAACTGGAGAGCTAGCGAAGAGTACACCCATAGCGATCACCAGGCGATTCGCTATTGTATTGGGCAACGAAACCATGCGACAACACGGAGAAGAGTGACCGTTGAGCAGAAGTGAAAGACGAAAGCCTTCGACAAGGACCTCTTTGATAAGAAGGATGGTAGCGGCTTGTGATGCCGCAATGCCGCGAAAGTGGAGCAATCGGCATCCAGCCTACTGGTGGAACGAGAGGCTCAGTGCACTAAGCGCTGCTTGTCTTAGATCCAGGAGGCAGGGAAAGAGCGAGGACGAGACCAGAGAGAGAGGAGTGCAAGACGGTGTTCCGGGAAGCTAGAACCGCATTGAAACGGGCAATCAAGATTAGCAAGTCAGATTGCTACAAAAAGCTATGCCGAGAAGCAGATGCCAATCCCTGACGCGTACGCGTACCGCGATTAAAGGCTCGTGGACGCTAGCTGAAATGTGCCCAGTCATGCTGAAGGAAATCGTGGAGGGTCTTTTCCCGAAACACGATCCGACTACGTGGTCACCGATACCGTACGGAGAAGAAAAAGCAATTTCCGAGGGTCGGCAAGTGTGCAATGATGAGCTGACAGATGCTGCGAAGTGCCTGAAAATAAAGAAGCACCCGGTCCAGATGGAATACCAAACGTTGCCCTGAAAGCTGAAATTTTGGCATATCCGGATATGTTCAGAACGGTACTCCAGAAGTGCCTAGACGAGGGTAACATTCCAGAAATGTGGAAGACCCAGAAGCTGGTATTGCTGCCAAAACCAGGGAAGCCGCTGGGACATGCGGCCTCGTACAGGCCTATATACCTGATAGACACAGTTGGGAAACTTCTGGAGAGGATCATCCGAAACAGGCTGACAAAGTGTATGGAGGGTGAGTGTGGATTGTCAAACATGCAGTTTGGATTCCGCAAAGAAGTATGGACAGTGGATGCAATTCGGACAGTGCAGTGCTCGAGAGTGCTGAGAAAGCGTCTAAACTGAAGCAAAGAGGAGATCGATACTGCGCAGTGTTTACGATAGACATAAAGAACGCGTTCAACAGTGCCAGCTTTGAAGCCATTGCCGCTGCGCTGCACAGAATGCGGGTTCCTGAATATCTTTGCCACATCCTAAAGAGCTACTTTGAGAGCAGAGTCCTGGTGTACGACACGAACGAAGGGAAAAAGTCGATGCGTGTTACAGCGGGTGTTCCTCAGGGCTCCATACTCGGCCCAACCCTCTGGAACGGAATGTATGATGGAGTCCTGACACTGCGGCTGCCCAGGAAAGTGAAAATCGTGGGTTTTGCGGACGACGTGTCATTAACCTTCTGTCTGTGCTCAAAAAAACTTACGTTGTCTGTGCTCTGGGGTCAAATTGACCCCAAATTGAAATTGCTATAACTTTTTTATTGTTTGGCCGATTTTGGATTTTTGGGGCTGTTTCGAAAGATAATTTAATCATCTTTTAGGTCGTTACCAAAGATTGACTATTGGTGGGCGGGTACATCGCGGGGAGGGGTTTTAGTGAACAAGGGTACAAAAACAGTGATTTTTCATGATTGTTTTACTTATATCCGAAAATCCTACCCATTTTGAACTGCACCTTTTTTAAAAAGGTTATGCAGGAAGGCGTGTGCTTCGGCATGAGGCGTTGATAAGTTTAGAACTTGGCCGCCAGGTGGTGGTATATTTGAATTCATTATTTTAGACTACTCAAGATATTCCGATATATAGAATTCTCCTCAGTGTAAATATTCTTATCGCACAAATTTAAAATTTGTTAAAATGGCGTCTTGATCAAAGGTCGTCTAGTGGGAATGGACTGTCTAGTGACGGAAGTAATAATTGGGAATTTTACAAATAGGCGGCAAATTGGCTGATCTTTGGTTACGCATATAGACTCAAAGGCCTTAGTTCCAGAGTTTTCTTGAATGACCTAAAACATATTCTGTGAACACATTCTTTATTTGCAGCATCGCTGGAGCAGGTTGAATGCAAAGAAAACTTTTGATGGACTCTACCACAACATTCATGATTGCCAAAAATGCTACAAACCAAAATACATCAGATCTCACATGCAACAATATACTCAAATATAACAGCTCATTAGCGCTGCTTCTTGGAAGAAGTGCTCATTATATTGAGCACCGCTTTATAGTCTTGGACATCCTGAACAATGTTGCTGAATACAACTTGGTGGTAGATATGAGGGATCTCAAGCTAAAGCAATATTTCGAATATGCAAGAATATTGCAAGTACGCTAGCGCCGCCTATTTGTAAATTTTCTTATTATTTTTTCCGTCACAAGACAGTCCATTCCCACCAGACGAACTTTGTTAAAGACGTCATCTTTACAAATTTCAAATTTGTACGATAAGAATATTTACACTGAGGAAAAGTCCATATATCGGAATTACTTGAGTAGTCTAAAATAATGAATTGAAATAAACCGCCACCTAGCGACCAAGCCCTAAACTAATCAATGCCTCATGTCAAAGCACACGCTTTCCTGCATAACCTTTTTGAAAAAGTACAGTTCAAAATGGGTAGGGTTCTCAGATATAAGTAAAATAAGCATAAAAAACCCCTTTATTGTACCCTTTTTTTACGAAAACCCGTCCCCGCGATGTACCCGCCCACCTATAATCAATTTGGTAACGACCTGAAAGATAATTAAATTATCTTTCGAAACAGCCCCAAAAATCCAAAATTGGCCAAACATTAAAAAAGTTATAGCAATTTCAATTTGGGGTCAATTTGACCCCAGAGCACAGACAACGTAAGTTTTTTGAAAAAAGTACACTGTAGCGCAAATTTTCAAGATTTTTCAAGCGAATTTGCACTTAGAAGACAGATCTCGGCGAGTTTTACCAAACTACCAAAAATTAGGAGAATCGGTTGAAAACTAAAAAAATGGCAGCCACTCAAAGTGGCCTGGGGTCATATTGACCCCAGAGCACAGACAAAAGGTTAACAGTGATGGGCGAGACACTCGAAGAAGTGGAGGCGTCTGTGCCAGAGGCAATAGGCACGATCGAGAGCGATGCGGATGAATGGAGTTAAGCTACAGCAAAGATTTTAAAGTACAAGATAGCCCACTCTTCATCATCCCATACAATCCGCTAGCGAACAACTTTTTTGTAGTACAGCGCCAACTGATGATTAGAAGTCTAACTATTTTAGTGAAAACGATCAAAGTAACCTCGAATTTTCACTGTCCTATTTTGAAGGACAACAACAAACATGTTGATTGTTGACAGAACTCGTCAGAATATTATTTGTGAAAGGTTCTGACTCATGGAAGTATTTCGTTCACGAGCTAATAAATAGAGAAACTGGAACAGATGCCAGGACCTCAGGCGCAATTTGATTGCTTTGGACCCCTTGCAACGATTTCGGCAAGTGCTACCCGAGGAGGATTCCCAGACAAGTATCGGCTCTGAAAACCCCGGAAGGAATTATGGGGAGGCGTCCTTAGAACTAAAGGTCACATGCTTTTCTATTTGTTGAAAAGTACGAATACATTAATATTTAATAAATACTTAATCTTTTTCTGTGTTTGTACTTAGGTTTGTACCGCTTACAGTACTGTATTGTAATAATCCCATTTTTAATTTTTTGGTCCGTTGTGTATTCACCAGAAGCAAGTGAGAGCTGACCTTCGAGAAGTTGCTGCATGAGCTGACCAAATCTTCATAGCATATTCCGTATGAATTTATGTTCATGAACTTGGTTATGTAGTACATAATTTCGGTGAAGGGCTGCTGGATAATAATGGAGTCATCTTTTTTGTTAGAAAAAGGGGCTAGAGTATACGCGATAGCTCAACGTTTTTGAAAAATAAAGTGTTAAAACTAAGAACAACAACGATCGCGACCCAACAAAGTAAATATGAAAAACATTAGGTTTTTGGGCCCCATACACGCTCCGACATGATGTTGTACAACTTTGACACCCCCAGGAAATTCAGTGTTCAACATGTACAGCCATTTAAGGTTTTCGGGAAGGTAGCCATCAGAACCACTAATTTTTCATAAGTTTTGAATTGTTATATGGGCTGTGCGTAAAAACGAGTATTTCCATCATAATTTTTATCCCAAATAAAAAACGGCAAAAAAAAATAATTTTTCGGAGGGTAGGGTAGCTCTTTCCAATAAATTAAAAAGATAACGACGTTTAGCATTTAATTTTGTTTTGATTGTTTCGGAAGCAACGATGAACTTCGCAACGGTGCGCCTCAAAGCGTCGAATTGAAGGCAACGATGCGCCGCCACGCGTTGCTTTGATGAAATAGTTCGACCGCCATCCGTCGTAGCGCTGGAGTCGTGTTCGCCTGTTTTGAGCAAGAGTGGACTATATTGTTAATATATAATATTTGGCTACAGATAGCTCACCACAAAACGGAGGTGCTACTAGACAGCAACTGCAAGGCGATATGGAAATGGATGGAAGCGGATGGAAATCGTCGTCGGAGGACATGCGATTGCTTCGAAGCGATCACTGACGCACCTGGGAGTGATGATCGACGATCGGCTAAATTTCAACAGCCACGTTGGCGGTCCACGAATTAGCACGATGCGTCTGCTAGTTAGTGTCTTGTCATCGATACTGCGGTATGGGGTTCCTGCCTGGGGCAGTGCAATGCAAACCAATCGGAACCGGGAAAAGCTGAAAAGTGT
This sequence comes from Armigeres subalbatus, assembly GCF_024139115.2. Classification (NCBI taxonomy): domain Eukaryota; kingdom Metazoa; phylum Arthropoda; class Insecta; order Diptera; family Culicidae; genus Armigeres; species Armigeres subalbatus. The sequence goes on from NC_085139.1 coordinate 266,243,922, forward strand.
GTTCCGGCTGATGGCCATACGAGTTGCAAGTGCGTATAATATCGTCGGTGGCAGTATGCGTTATCGCCGGGATGGTACCCATTTGCATCACCCTGGCGAAAGACATCGAGTGCTACCAGTGGAGAGACACCGGAAACATGAGAAAGGTGGCCAAAATTCATTCGATGGCGATGTGGCAGCAGAAGTGGGACAGTACGGAGAAAGGAAGGTGGACCCACCAGCTCATTCCAAATCTGTCGACGTGGATGAACAGAAAGCATGGCGAAGTAAACTTCGACCTGACGCAGTTCCTGTCGGGCCACTGATGCTTTAGGAAGTATTTACATCGGTTCGGACACACCAATTCTCCGTTATGTCCAGAATGTGAAAATGTTGAAGAGACACCGGAGCATGTGGTGTTCGATTGTCCGCGATTTGCGGAAATTCGTAGAGAAATGCCTGTTCCAAGGGCGGATAATATCGCAGAGCGAATGTGTCACGAGGAAGACACGTGGAATTCGGTAAGCAGAGTCGTGACGCAAATACTGTCGGAGCTGCAGCGTAGATGGATTAGGCAGCAGTGGATTAGCCAGCCAGTCGGCAAATTAGCATAAGCTAGGGGCCGGAATTTTAGAAGAAGTGCGCGGTACAGCTCGCTCGTATTTTCGTATGTGTTGTACAAAATACAACAGTGCGTACGCTCTTGGGAGTTTCTCTAGGCGCGTGTTTGACAATGATTTCATCAATTTAAAGTGAGCTGCTGAGCTGCACACTTAATTTTTTTATCGGGATCTCAGCAAAATGTTGAACTTTTACCGAGATTCGCACAGCCGTGCCCCAGCAAACATGTTTTTTGCCGAGATTTCTGTCAAAGTTGCTGAAAATCAGCAAATATTTTGCCGAAACCCAGCTAACAAACCTAATTTTTGACGGGATATCAGTTTTTTATTTGCTGGGCACACGGCTGTGCGGATTTTGCCGAGCTGCAGAAATAAAAACTGAGTGTGTGGGGTTCTTTAAAAAAGATCCATGGTTCATCAGCTCAATGTAAAGAAGCGAATCTTTCGAACAGCTCCTGAGCGGAGCTCCCATCTCTAATGGGAAAACGTCACGCATGATCACTGCTTGTTGTCTGAGGTTTAATGTTTTGCTTCTATTGCATTCCAGATGGTATGACGGCTTCTCGGTATTTCACATCGGTCCGGACGGTCTTATTTCTAAGCATGTTGCTGACAAGGTATGTAGCATATATTCCTCAAGTAATCATGAGACTTAAGCAGCTTGATATACAAAATCAGAGCAAATCTGTGAAAACTATAAATCTACTATGAAATTAGAATCAAGGATGTCATCGATCAATTAGTAATCTGCCTACGATCATTTAGTAGTTTGTCAATAATTCATTCTAGAAGCCAAATTTCAAAATGTGTTGTATGGTGGACTTTTAGTGCGAAGGTTTTTCTACAACTATCCTTAACAGGTCGATGCTCGAATTCCACTATTAAAGGAGTTACGGTGCTAGTTGCTATACTTATACTAAATGATAACAAAATATGCAATCATTTAGGCTAAGTTACTGCTACCAGCGCTATAGCTTCGTTATTAGTGGCGGAACTGTTAGGCAGAGTTGTAGATAAACCTTTGCACTAGAAGTCCACCATACAACACATTTTTAAATTTGGCTTCTGGAATGAGTTATTGACAAACTACTAAATGATCGAAGGCAGATTACTAATTGATTGATAACATTCTTGATTAGAACAATTATGAAAAGGGATACGTCAAGATTTTTTTTTCAACTACCCGCAACTTTCATGGTGGATTTTAGTTTGCATAGCTATTTGGTTCTTGCCGCTTCATGATCATTTGGTTATTCAATTGGTGACACACTTTTTTTTGTTTTATTGTTTCCAGATGATGCCCGACGACGACAAGGTGGTAGTGCCCCCGAAGAATGTTATTTCGCCCAAGCTGGCCCTGTTTGTCGGCTTGACGGTGGAAATCAGTCCCATCGTGGGTGCCCAGTGCTAGGAGATCGCTGTACGCCGGATGATCGAATCGCTTGATGTAGAATAGTTGGTAACGGTTGGTACTATCAACTCACTAAGTCTTGTTATGTTCTTATGAGTCCAAAGGTCTATTATGTCCCCTCTGGAAGGTAATGTTCGTTAAACTAACAAGTTAGGTGGCTGACACATTAAGGACTTGATGCCTGTTGAAACTCTGATGATGTGCGTTGTATAAATAGAGAAGGAAACGGAAGGCCCTGCGAAGCGCCGATAGCTTTCGACTGGGTGAACGTAAAACAATGGTGCACAATTATTTTATGAGAAAATCCCTACCATAAACTGTTATCTTAGCTGTGTGATTTAAGTTGCATAATAAATAAGCTAGAAAGTGCTTCTTGATAGAAATCTAAAGCGTACGAAAAGGCGAGGTATGCAGTAAGTAACTTCCGAGGCTCTTGTAGTCCAAATATGAAACATAATCGACTGAGCCTGGCGGAGCAAAATCATTTTTGAACCACACTAATTATTAGTTAAGTGCCGGTGTTTACATTTGCTCAGCGATAAGTTTTTAATCATTTTTTTCGGGCAAAAATAGCACTTTATATTAAGTTTTCGGTTCAAACAAGTGACTGATTTCAAAAAGTGATGTTTAATTTGCATTCGATCAACATTTCGGGCTGCTCATGTGCGGAGAAGTGAAACTTGATTTTTTCAATGCCCTTTGAGAAGAACTGAAGTGCAGTGATAAACCCGCTAAATCGGGGGTCCTGGGTTAGATGCAGTCAAAAAACGGGTCATTTTTTAAAACCATTGATAAATGAACGAAAGTGACCAGAATGCTGATGCAAACGTGGTCAATCATCATTGACCAGCATCAGAAGTTCGTTTTGATACATCTGAATCACCAGGACATGGTTCCAGATGTTCCGGGAACCTGGTTCCCTGGGGTACCCCTGGGGAGGTGGACACTTTTCAAGTGGACACAACCCAGTCTTGCGACATATCAAACTTCATGGTTTTGGAAGACAATGCTAATAGATGAGTTTTTGGGAGGTTTTGGACTCATTGACCACATCCGGAAGTGTTCCCGGGAACCTGGTTCCCTCAAGGAAGTGGACAAATCTCGATTAGCACCAAAACCCATCTTGCGACATATCAAACTCCGTGATTTTGAAATACTAGCTCAATAGATGAGTTTTTTAGAGGTTTTGAACACAGTGGCCACGTTTGAAAGTGTTACCGGGAGCCTGGTTCCCTCAGGGAAGTGGACAAATTTTGATTAGCACCGAAACCCATCTTGCGACATATCAATCTCTATGATTTTGAAAGACAAGCGCAATAGATGAGTTTTTGAGAGCTTTTGGACACATTGGCCACGACCGGAAGTGTTCCCAGGAATTTGGTTCCCCCAAGAAAGTAGACAAATCTTGCCTAGCACCAAAACCCATCTTGCGACATATCAAACTCCATGATTTTGAAAAACAAGCTCAATAGATGAGTTTTTGAGAGGTTTTGGACACATTGGCCACGTCCGGAAGTGTTCCCGGGAGCCTGGTTCCTTCAAGGAAGTGGACAAATTTCGATTAGCACCGAAACCCAGCTTGCGACATATCAAACTCCATGATTTTGAAAGACAAGCTCAATAGATGAGTTTTTGAGAGGTTTTGAACACATTGACCACATCCGCATGTTCCCGGGAGTGGACAAATTTCGATTAGCACCGAAACCCATCTTGCGACACATCAAACTCCATGGTTTTGAAAAAAACAAGCTCAATAGATGAGTTTTTGAAAGGTTTTGGACACAGTGGCTACGTTCGGAAGTGTTCCCGGGAGCCTGGTTCCCTCAGACAAGTGGACAAATCTTGCCTAGCACCAAAACCCATCTTGCGACATATCAAACTCTAGATTTTGAAAAACAAGCAAATACATGATTTTTTGAGAAATTTTGGACACATTGGCCTCGTCCGTAAGTGTTCCCGGGAGCCTGGTTCCTTCAGGGAAGCGGACAAATTTCGATTAGCTCCAAAACTCATCATGCGACATGTCAAACTCCATGATTTTGAAAAACAAGCTCAATATATGAGTTTTTGAGAGGTTTTGGACACATTGGCCACGTTCGGAAGTGTTTCCGGAGACCTGGTTCCCTCAAGAAAGTGGACGAATCTCGATTAGCACCGAAACCCATCTTGCGACATATCAAACTGCATGATTTTGAAAAACATGTACAATACATGATTTTTAACACATTGGCCTCGTCCGTAAGTGTTCCCGGGAGCCTGGTTCCCTTAGAGAAAAGGACAAATTTCGATTAGCACCGAAACCCATCTTGCGACATATCAAACTCCATGATTTTGAAAGACAAATTGAATACATGAATTATTTTTTGAGATTTTGGATACATTGGCCACGACCGGAAGTGTTCTTGGGATCCTGGTTCCCTCAAGGAAGTAAACAAATTCAGATTAGTACCGAAACTCATCTTGTGACGTAACAAACTCCATGATTTTGAAAGTCAAGCAAAATAATGAAGTTTAATATGTCGCAAGATGGGTTTTGGAGCCAATCGAAATTTGACCGCTTCGCTGAGAGAACCAGGCTCCCGGGAACACTTCCGGACGTGGCCAATGTGTCCAAAACCTCTCAAAAACTCATCTATTGAGCTTGTCTTTCAAAATCATGGAGTTTGGCATACCGCAAGATGGGTTTTGGTGCTAGGCAAGATTTGTCCACTTCTCTGAAGGAACCAGGCTCTCGGGAACACTTACGGACGAGACCAATGTGTCAAAAATTCATGTGTTGTGCGTGTCTTTCAAAATCATGGAGTTTGATATGTCGCAAGATGGGTTTCGGTGCTTATCAAAATTTGTCCACTTCTCTGAGGGAATCAGGCTCCCGGGAACACTCGCGAATGTGGTCAACGTGTTCAAAACCTCTTAAAAACTCATATATTGAGCTTGTCTTTCAAAATCATGGAGTTTGATATGTCGCAATATGGGTTTCGGTGCTATTCAAAATATGTCCACTTCCCTGAGGGAGCCAGGCTCCCGGAAACACTTCCGGACGTGACCAATGTGTTCAAAATCTCTCAAAAACTCATGTATTGAGCTTGTATTTCGAAATCATGGAGTTTGATATGTCGCAAGATGGGATTCGGTGCTAATCGAGATTTGTCCACTTTCCTGAGGGAACCAGGCTCCCGGGAACACTTCCGGACGTGGCCAATGTGTCCAAAACCTCTCAGAAACTCATCTATTGAGCTTGTATTTCAAAATCATGGAGTTTGGCATACCACAAGATGGGCTCCGGCGCTAATCGAAATTTGTTCGCTTTCCTGAAGGAATCAGGCTCCCGGGAACACTTCCGGATGTGGTCAATGTGTCCAAAATCTCTCAAAACCCCATCTACTGAGCTTGTTTTTCAAAACCATGGAGTTTGATGTGTCGCAAGATGGGTTTCGGTGCTAATCTAAATTTGTCCACTTCCCTGAGGGGAACCAGGCTACCGGGAACACTTCCGGACGTGACCAATGTTTCCAAAATCTCTCAAAAATTCATGTATTGAGCTTGTTTTTTAAAATCATGGAGTTTGACATGTCGCATGATGAGTTTTGGAGCTAATCGAAATTTGTCCGCTTCCCTGAAGGAACCAGGCTCTCGGGAACACTTACGGACGAGGCCAATGTGTCAAAACCACTCAAAAAATCATGTGTTGTTCTTGTCTTTCAAAATCATGGAGTTTGATATGTCGCAAGATGGGTTTCGGTGCTAGGCAAGATTTGTCCACTTGTCTGAGGGAACCAGGCTCCCGGGAACACTTCCAAACGTGGCAACTGTGTCCAAAACCTCTCAAAAACTCATCTATTGAGCTTGTATTTCAAAACCATGAAGTTTGATATGTCGCAAGGCTGAAGGGGCTGACAAACGTTACATCTATCCATGACTCGGCCCCATTCCTACGGAATGTGCTACTGGCTCCGTCATTGACAAGCACTGCGTCGAGTTTTGCAAGTGCCTCGAGTAACGCTTGTCCCCTCTGATTGGTGCAGCGGCTGCCCCATTCCACTGCCCAAGCATTAAAGTCTCCCGCTATAACGAACGGGCTCCGACCTGTCGGGTCGGGTTGGCCGATAGCCTGTCGATCAAGCAGCTACAATAGAACACCCCATTGATTTTGGCTATCGCGACACCCTCCGCGGAGGAGTGTACAACCTCTTGAACGGGGTACCTTCCCGTTGTGCAGATTGCCGCCGACCTAGACCCGTCCGCCACCCAGTTGCCATTGTCGGCAGGGACGTTGTACGGGTCGGACAGGAGGGCGACATCGATCCTCGACTCAGCAGTTGCTGGGCAGGTGCACAGTGATTCAGATTCAGCTGTGTTACTTGCACGGCTTTTTCCGATTGGCTTCTCCGAAGGGACACGCAGGCCCGCCCATAGCATGGTTCCGGGCCTGCTTCTTACTGGCGCAGATAAGGCACCTAGGTGCCTTGTCGCATTCCTGCGCCTTGTGTCCCTCCTCGCCGCAGCGACGACACATCTTGCTTCGGTCTGGGCCCTTGCAGTCATAAGACTTGTGCCCGGACTCAAGGCACCGGTAGCACTTGTCCACTGAAGGTGGCTGGAGCACGCTTACTGGGCATACTGACCAGCCAATCTTCAGCTTCCCTTTCTCCGTGACCTTTTTGGCGTCAGCCACCGGTAGTCTGAGATAGGCTACCTGCGTACCAAAGAATCCCCCTCTTAGACGTACAGAGGACCGCTCAACCTCTGTGCCGCACTGCTCTTTGACGGCAGAGACGACGTCTTCCGCGGTCGTGACCTCGTCCAGCTGCTTACACTGGAGGGTCACTTCCGCACCCAACGACCTGACCTGAGCGCCGTCACCCAAGACCTCCTGGGCAAGCTTTTTGTAAGCCACCCCGCTGGATTGCGCGCCACGCTTCAGTACCAAGATCATTTCACCGTTCTTGGTACGTCTAACGCTGCGCACGTCCTGGCCCAGGGCCGATAGGCTATCGGCCGCTCGCAGCGATTTCAGGACATCGGCGTATTTGTCCTTGTCGGTTTTCACCAACAAGGCCTCGCCTCTGTCTCTCACCTTCTTCGTAGGTCGAGGGGTGTTTGACTTCCGCACCCTACTGACCAGTTGCCAAGGATTCGCATCCCCTTCGGCGGGTACCGATGGCTGGCTGGGGCCAGCTTGTGGCTCAGCAACTTGTGCCTGTCTAGTGCCTTTTGCCTTCTTGGGCACACGCCCTTCAGGCTCCGGTGCACCATCCAGGCGACGCTTCGCCTTAATGGTAGCGCGTTTGGGTCGCTTCGAACTTGGCGTTTTCTTACCCTCACTGGCCGTAAGGGCGGTCGCCTCTTTCACCGCAGTAACACCGCTAGGGGAGGAGAGGGCCTTGGTCTGCGTACCTTTGGCTACCTTCTCTGCTGCCGCTACACGCCTGATATAAGCGTCCTGTTCTTGTCTTGCGACACGAACAGCTTGCCGGAGACCAACAGGCTCTGCTTAAGCTCCTTGTTGGTGTTCTGCCTGCCGCTTACGAACTCGATGATCTCATCGAGTTGCTCGGCCACCACCCGTATCCCTGGTAGTGGCTCGTCAGGCGTGCAGGCAGGGCTACTCCCCACCACCACTGGAGACTCTTCGGTACGGCCAGTAGCAGCCACCGTCACTCCACTCGCCCCTCTTTAATAGGGGACCTCGCTAGACCCCTTTTGGCAAAGGGGTCCGTCACCTCAACTCCAAAGATTGATTACGTTCAATGCTCATTGCTGGTTGGGTCCCCCTTGCGGCTGCCGCTGAATCCTGCTGGAGTAGTCATCTTTAGTGCTCCCATGGTTATCTATGCCTGCCTTGCGGCAAGCAGGGAGGCCATGCGAGGGTTGACACTTGCGTGTTCAGAGCCAGATCAGCGCAAGTCAGGAAAGGGCATCTGAGCCTACTCCCACCCAGTAGGCAAAACTGGATGGCAGGGTTGGGCAGCGTGCTACAAGGCCCGCCACGGTTTTATGGGACGGAAGACAGCCTAGCCATTAGCCCACTCGCCGTTTCGAGTCGGTGTCACCCGGCCCTACTAAGAGAGTAGAATGTCAGACTGCCAGCCCTCGCTTCACAATATAACAATATCCAAATGCAAGACCAATACACGCAACCAGTATGCCATAATCAGGGTCTTACTGGTATCAACCCTGATGTGCCAGTATCACTCCCTGGGCTTGTGCTTTTGAAGCGGCACACAGTCGCTTTGATAGAGTCTGATTACGGGTACCTGTGGTTTTTGGGAGGGATTTTAGCAGAGCCCACTGCTAAATCCCACCACGCCCTAGGCAGTTCTCCCTGACTCACAGACAGCTGGGGAGGGGTCGTCAAGCCCTTGGACATGGTCCCTGCTGCCCCCGTAGCTGTCTGGAATGAGTCGTTTATCGTATGCCCAGAAAATTGAATGAGATCTAAGGCGGAACTCACTGCAAAAACTTAGTATTAAAAGCTCAGTAGTCTCAATCCCCATCGAGAGGTGGCGCGTCAGCTGGATGAAGGAAATAGATAAAGCATTCGTCTCGTGATATCTATATCGTTATAAAGTGAAAGACAAATACTTAGAGAACACAATTGAGTTGATATCACGGCTTAGGACATCATGAAGGCTTTGGTTGATTCGATAGACCATTTGATTTAAACTCCAGGACAATTTGAAGATCTTACAACATCTCATATGCCTGCATGTATTTGAGACGTTAGGGAAAGACCAATACTCAGGCACTGCCAAATGGCGTTCGACCGGATGACCCGAAATCAGTCAGAACTTTTTTTTTTTAAATTGAGTAAAATTACGCTGTTAGGTCTCTTCGACACATTTTTATCAGATTATTTCTAAAACTTACTTCAGAAATTCAAGAAATGTGCCCACTGGATGATAATAAAGAGCTTGTGTTGCTTTTGTTCTCAAAGAGAACGAAAATGGTTCAGTTCTTATCAATATTATTTCATTCAAATGCTGTCGGTTTTCTTTATACATCAGTCTTACTAGCCATTCTCCTAACGGGAGAGTGACGCGAATCGACAAAGATTACACGAGTTTCGATAAAACTTTTCTTTGCAAATCCACATCCCAGCCTACGTTCTCTAATTCTGTTATTGTTTCAGGCCCGGCTTCGTCTATCGCTATCTCCTAAATGTATGCAATTGGCCCTGACGGAAGCGAGAAAACAAAATGGGGGCCGTATGCTTTTTTATTTCACCCACCAAGGGATATAGGACGTCAATTTTAAAATGCTTATTAAAGCGTTAAGACACATTCTAGTCTAAAATTGTTCACTTTTTTGGGTTAGAAATTTAATTTACTTTCATATAGGTAACACGAAAGTTGAATTATTTTGATTAAAAAAACATGTGTAGATAAGGAGCCTCACATGTAGTTTTTCAAAATTCTAATCCTACGTATTTAAAAGTTTTCAATATATCACTGTTAATAACATTTTAAAAGCATTTTAAAATATACTTCCTATACTTCACCATGTTGAAAAACAGTGATTTCACGCACACGTCCGTCGCCGCTAGATGGCAACAGCGCGGCTGCGTCAAAGCGAATGATGCTGAAACGGCCGGCGCCTGCAACGGTTGCTGAAAACGGATTCCAGAAAGCTACAAAAACACAAACATTTAGAAGCTCCCCCAAAATCCGGGACGTTCTACTTCTGCCCCCCGAAAGACCGAGCGGTAATGATGATCGCGATAAGCGTCACATCTGGAACGAGAGGAGGATGACGCGAGGCTGGCCTTGCTCGCATCATTATTAATCCCGGTGGGAGAATGTTGTAAAACTTTGTCTTTCGTGCGGCATGGGAGCACCGGTAGGCGGAACATCCGGTATGCTTCGTCCAGTTTTGCGATAAGGTTAGCTACCGGTGTGCCGTGCCATGCAGTTCGTTTCATGATTGCTGTCTGGTTGATGCTGCCTGCCGTAGTTACGTACGTACGTAGCACCTCAACAGGATGGTACTCGGGGGAGCCATTGCGTGGTCAGTTTTACAGCTTTAGGGCTTTTGGCCACGAGGAAAGTTCGGCGCTAGCGGGTGCTTTCGTGGTTGGATATAAACAAAGTTTAGGGGAATGGAGTTAGTTGATTGAATTAGCTGAAAGTTTTAAACGATTGAAATCATTTGAAGAAAAATTGGCACCACTGAAGTCTGCCAAACCTTAATGCACTGAACTAAAAAAGTATGTTGGGTTGTTAGTATTATTGGCAAAAGTAAGACATCTCGTTATCGAGCCACATTAACGACCCTTAAGTAGTACGTCCTTTTGCATTTGCATCATATTGAATAAATAGGCAATGAGAAGAGGCAAACGCCCCGTCGACGTTGTCGGCGAACCAAATTGTCGTTTCACATGTTTTCCTTTCTCTCCAAACGGTGAAGTGGATAGAAAATAACAATCTCCATCATCGTCCGTCGTCGTTGTTATTGCTGTGCTCGTTGAAGATAGGTAAGCGTCGTCATTAGTGTTCCCAACGATAACGAGAACGGAAGAACCCGCCGCTGAAACCCGGACGCTAACAATGCAAATGTGGAAATTGCGGTACCCTACACCTATTGATGCAGGATCTGGAGAAAATGAGCGTTATTTTGGTCTCCTTAACCTCAAAGCACTTGCCGACAATGCCGGTCTGGTGCTCCGCCATTATGATTGGAATGTTCCTTCTCTGTCATTTTAAAAACCCTCAATTTTTCATCGTCTTCGTACTCTGTTTCGAAGAAAGCCACCTTGCTGCACCGCAAAGTCTTAATTTAATTACCCAACTATTTAAGAATCATAAATTATAACCCTTTGTCCGACTGCTCCGTTCCTGAACTGCAAGAAGCGCCTTGGACTGCCAAGTGGGTACTGTAATTGAGACTTCTGGCTTCTTCCGCATGGCGACCGGTGGGGGATGAAGTCAAGAGGGCATCAAGTCAGAGTAAACCGTTTGCTCCCTTTTTTCGTGCTCGTTTTCTGTGATGGAGACAGATGGTCTTAATGGTGGTTCCCAAAGTGGTGAAACCGCTGTGGAGTGGGTAGTGTTGGTTGCAATTTATTTATCTTGTTTTTGATTGAAGCAGCGGGGACATCATGAAGTGGTTTGTTATGAAGTGTTATTGTAGAGAATGGAGTCAAGTACGAGACACTGAAGATGAGCTTACTACTGAAGTTAAAATATTAATCTGTAAAGATACAATCAGGAGTGTGTGGTACTTAATAGAAAGTGTAAAGTAGGCTGAATATATACATGACAGCCCTGCAGACAAGTACTCATTGTGAGTACCTACGCTACGACTCATCATTGCACACGGACAGATAAATCAACCCAAACTTTGAGTTCAATATACGCACTATTGAGAATATCGCAGAAAAAAATTACCCAAATTTGGGTAGTTTTCCCTATCTTTCCCATGATTGCTATCAAAACTAGAGCAAGATGCAAACACCTCACCGAGGTTGCTCAGCCCAATAACCCAAATTTGAGTAAATTCAATATTCTCTATTTTGGGTTGATCAAGGTCCGCTTTGGATAAATTAAACTCAGCTTTGGGTAAATTGTTTACATGGGATTAAAGGCAAACTGCCTAGTGCCAGAAAAGTCAGTTTACTCAAATTTGGGTTATTGGCCCAAACTACGGTTTTGAGTGCAAACAACCCACTTTTGGGTGGTTTTGGTTTTCAGTGCAGCAGGCGTTGACTTCTCCTCTTTCGCCTTTCATCCATCGTGCAGGTAAGATGTGCCAGAGCGTACAAACCTGAGCGGTCCCTTTTCCGATAATTATTAGATACTCACAATGGCGATCCTGCCAGGAGTTGCAGCATTTGTTCTTCTTTATTGCTGTAACATAAATATAGAACCACAGTCAATAACTATTTTTTTTACAAATTATACTATTATACTACGGAAAAGGGATCACTCAGAGTTGAGAAATCAAAATAAAAGAAAAAGTGCATCAAAACGGAGGTTATGTCTGCAGCGTGGACCAAAAAAATGGCACCGATGAAAGCGGATCTCGTATCGCGCTGAGCGAGCAAAACAAATTGTCGCACTGATACGGTGATATTGAGTGATATTATTGAGTGTTATGTCAAGCGGGTTGGAAAAATCGCGCTAAGGTTGGACTGCAGCAACAAAACAACATTAGCGAGTCGAAAGACCGCGCTGGCGAGCGGGTCGACATACTGCGCTGTTGTGCGTGTCAGAGGACCGAGTTGGAAGACCACGCTGCTGAACGGGTTGTAAGACCGCGCTGTTATGCGGGTCGTTAGACCATGCTGCTATGCGAGTCGTAAAACCGCGCTGCTAAGCGGGTCAGAAGACTGCGCTGCTGTGCGTGGCAGAGAACCGAGTTGGAAGACCGCGCTGCTGAGCGGGTCGTAAGACCGCGCTAATATGCGGGTCGTAAGACCGCGTTGCTAAGCGGGTCAGAAAACTGCGCTGCTGAGAAGGAAGATTGCATAGCTGAGCGAGTTGGAAGACCGCGCTGAACAAAGTTTAACTTGTTTCAATAAAATAGGACACAAGATCCTAAGAGATACAAAAACAAATGAGCGAATTGCATCGAAGCGAATTAATCAAATCGCGCAAAATAGAAATGAATTAGTCGTACCAGGCTTCGTTTCAGATAAAATTTTTGAGGAATCATACTTTGATCGTTTTTATCGATTTGTCAACCGTTGCAACAACACGGCGATACATATTTTACACGGTTAAAAATAATATTACGAACTAGTTGAACCGGCACATGTTGTCCTGAATAATAGGTGGAAATGTACATTGTGATCTGCCTATGCAAAATATCCTATATAAATCCATCGGAGATTGAAACATACAGATGTGCTGAAACTTTACATTAGGGTGTCCCAAAATTGGACAAAGTTTGGGATTTTGGGGGCTCAACCTTCAAATGAAAGCTTAGGGTAAAACAAAAGAAAAATTGTTCTACGACAACTCTGGGAATTGACGTTTAGGGTGGCCCTGACGCGTTTTATGAAAAAGTGCATTTTTATAGGTAACATCGAAAATACCGGTATATCGGAAAGAAATTCGATGAAACCCATCCATTTTATATTTTTTACATTTAACTTAGGGTCTATACTTTATGGTTAAACTTTGATACCGCATGTTTTAGGTCTATATATTTTTCACTGATGCTTTAAATGCCCAAAAATGATGAATTTTTCCTAATAGTTTTTTATTAATGCATCCAAAACGGGTATCCACCATAATGCGGGTATCCACCATAAACTAGATATACATAGAAAGATGGGGAATTTTATAACGAATATTTTGCTAAAATTAGCAACCTTCTATCTCTATCCGTTTAAAAGTTATTCACGATTTACTGCAGCTTGGAAAAAGACTTTTTGAAATTTCGGATCATAATACCTGTATCATGTTTAAGTAAAGAAACGCCTACTTTTCCATACCAACCAAATGAGTGCTTTAATAACCAATATAGCATTCATATGAGTTGCAAAAAATTGATTTTAATACTTATTTGAGTGTTATAATGGAAACCCAACGATGGACCAGCAGTAACATGACTGACTACAAATTGTTCAGTTAGTCTGGGTGAGTGCTCAAATAGATTGATGAATATGGTTTCAAAACTACCCATAGGTAGGTTCAGTTTTCGTGTCATGGTTTGTCGAGCTGTGCAATGTTTCTCGATAACATGGAAATTAGTTGTTTTGTGACTGCGTGAGCGTCCCAGAACCATGCGCATGCTGAACGGTTAAAGTCGACAGGAAGTAAAGTTTGTTTAAATGACTCGGTTATTGATGCCGTATATACATCTACATCCTTATGATTGCTGACGCCTGATTTGTTTTCAATTCTGTATAAGAACCTGTATGGAAATTATCGATAGAGTTCCTGGAAATTCTCAAAAATAAACTGTCGTGCTGACGAGCTGTCTTGAAACATTTAAGAAGATTGTTCCGTATAGCAGTTGAGCATAAGCATGAGTATGATGACCGCGAGGATGACTGTACATTTCGTAGTTGCACTAAGTTGCACAGAGCAATCGAATTAGCACAAGGAGCCAATAGATGGTGCCATGGGATTATGCTTTCTAACCTAAATGGGCACAGTCCGAGAGTCCTAGCATTTAAAATTGTCAATAACGGCACTGGCCATGTCCTTACGGTCTATCGAGGATGAGAAGGAATTGAAGATGCAGTCACTCGCCCACTGCATGCCGAGAACACTTCTGCACTCGCAACGAGTTGAGGCAGAATTTTATTGGGATATGGAAGTTAGGGTCGACGGCAGAGGTTCGTTTTGATCAACAGGTTACCTATAATGTAATATGAAGGAAAGAATGGTGTATTGTAATTAATTGCTGAAACGAACTTTTGTTCATTTCGAGTTCTAACAGTTAGTGCTAGAATTAGTCAGTTAATTTTAGATATAAAGGATATAATATGATGTCCATTTGCAGCTTTAGCGATTGCTATAACTCCAGAAGTATATAGAAAAGATACACTAAAGTAGGATAATGGAATGGGCCTGGGATTGAGCATAACGACCTCCTTCTTATGAAGCATGCATAAGTAGTATGTAGTACCATTTCTAAAGATTATAACATACAGCAACTTCAATAAAAATCTAAAATAATTCCTAAAATAAAGAAAAAGAACGACTGGTAAAACACATTAACAGGGGTCAAAAAAAAAAAAAAGGTTTTTTTTTAAAGAAATAAAACTAGAGTAGCGGCAGAATTCCTGATGCATGTATTGAATATGACTCGTAGATTTAAAGTTTATATAGGAATTATTATAGCAAATTTAGGAAGAAATGTACTTATTGGCCCCACGTTGGGCGCCAGTTAAAACCCGCAAACCCGTCACGTTCCCCGGTTAAATAGGTGGCTTAAGCGATCTCCTTCACGGAGTGGCCACCAGTTTAAGGTTTGCCCGGCCTGAGACTATCCAGAGGAATGTTTCCCGAAATCGGAGAGGGAAGTGACTGGCTGTCTCAAAACCGTCGTAGTTAGCGTGAGCGTATCGACGCCGCAAGACTCTAAATCACGTGCATACGTGCAACCACCAGAACCGCTTCAAAGACATATTTTCACCTTTCACATTAGGTTTTCATCACTAGCACAACTCCTGTTAACCAAACGAATTAATCATGCTCCGGAATAAAAAGTTATCACGATTACAAGATTGGTATTGACGACCCGTCCGCGAAATGACATGGGATCCTCTCGGATGATTAACTGTTTGACTACATTTACGGGATGTAATGCCAATAAAAAGAATAAGTAAACTTATTGAGAATTTGCTTGGAAGAAATGGTGATTTCGGCATTGTAGAAAGTCTTGAAAAATATTGTTTAAAATATCTAAAACTATTAGAAGTTTTTTTTTTGTAAAATTCCAGGTGGATTCTAATGAGTACTGCTGCAGATAAAACTGCGCGGTAATTGAACCGGAAAATAATCCAGTAGCCCCCAGCTGATCTGATCTGTTGTGACGCATTTCACTGCTGAGCCCAGAGACCCAGAATGAAAACAACAAAGGCCCAAAATTGCGAATTGAATATTTGAAAGATGAAAAAATTCCATTTTTTTAGAGACGGGAAAGTAAAGTTAATCGAAACCAGAGCTCGAAACAAAAAAAAAGATTATTTGAAAGATCATACATTTCTTCAAATGTCTATGAGTTTATTGAATTATTTGCTTGAAACTAACAAGAAAATAAGATTCTCAGTTCCTCTCAAAATTTTAAGGCAAGAAACATTGGAACACTAGAAGTTTCTAAGCGCAGAGTGTACACCACATATTGCATGATTTTTATTGCCGAATTGACTGAAATCTGCCGAGATTTGCATAACTGTAATAGGATTTTAGGAAAAAATGGGACAGAATGTTTTGATGGGACATAATCATAATCGTCTTTTTCTTTGTGCGATAGACTGGAAACATTAGTTTTTGTTTCAGTTTTGGCTTATATGTATTTTCTCATTTTCTCAATTCTAAAATTGACAGAGTGACTTCCTTTGTCGAGCATCATGATATACAAATTCAAAAATGGTAACTTGGAAGAAAACATAGAAGAATAAGAAATTTGCTTATGGGAAGAAGAAGAAAAACTTGGCTTAGAAACCCCGCAGTTTATAACTAGAGCGAGTTTTTGTGGCACAGCAATGCTATTGGAAATCAATCAAATCAATCTCCAAACAGATTTTTCTTTTTTTTTTCGGAGAAGAAGGGAAATGTGTGGTACTTAATAGAAAGTGTAAAGTAGGCTGAATATATACATGACAGCCCTGCAGACAAGTACTCATTGTGAGTACCTACGCTACGACTCATCATTGCAGTAGGCGTTGACTTATCCTCTTTCGCCTTTCATCCATCGTGCAGGTAAGATGTGCCAGAGCGCACAAACCTGAGCGGTCCCTTTTCCGATAATTATTAGATACTCACAAGGAGGATTTGAGAATAGTAGAACTAACTCGTCTTATGGACTTACGTAAAGACAACCGCTAAAACTTTATTGTAGACAAAAAAGCTCTAATCCCTGCTGTTGACTAACTACCACCGCGCTTCATGAAATGAGGATGAGATTAGTTTGCCATGCGTACAAAAAACTATTGGTGCGCGAGCAAGTGCAGGGGAAGGTGGTCGGTTGCCGGCACTGGTCGGGTGTCGGCACCCCAACGTAATTTTTGGCAGATAACAGATATGGGCATTTTGGCATATGTCATTCATGCGCTATAAACACGATCTTTTTGTGCCGACTACCGAACCAAGCTGATGCCTATATTTGTAGAGTATTTGGATTAGATTTGTGTTGGTTTTGAATTGGATTTGGATTGAATTTGGATTGGATTTGTATTTGGATAGGATTTAAATTGGATTTGGATGTGACTTGGATTTGGATTGGATTTGGATTGGATTTAAATTAAATTTGGATTGGATTTGGATTGGATTGGATGTGGATTGGATTTGGATTGGATTTGGATTAGTTTTGGATTGGATTTGAATTAAATTTGGACTGGCTTTGGACTGTGTTTGGATTGCATTTGGATAGGATTTAGATTGGATTTGGATTGGATTTGAATTAAATTTAGATTGGATTAAGATTGGATTTGAATTAGGTTTGGAATTGATTTGGATTGGATTTGGATTCTTTTTTTATTGGATTTGGATTGAATGTGGATTGGATCTGGATTGGATGTAGATTTTATTTGGATTTGGATTGGATTTTGATTAGATTTGGATTGGATTTGAATTATATTTGGTTTGAATTTGGATTGGGTTTGGATAAGATTTGAATTGGATTTAGATTGGATTTAGGATGGATTTGGATTGGATTTAGATTGGATTAGAATTGGATTTGAATTAGGTTTTGAATTTATTTTGGACTTGGATTGGACTTGGATTGGATCGGATTTGATTTGGTTTTGAATTGAATTTTGATTGGATTTGGATTGGATTTGGGTTGGATTTGGATTGGATTTGGATTGGATTTGGATTGGATTCAGATTGGTTTTGGATTGGATTTGGACTTGATTTGGATTAATTTGGATTGGATTTGGATTTGGATTGGATTGAATTGGATTTGGTTTGGATTGGATTTGGTTTGGATTTGGATTGCATTTGGATTGAATTTGAATTGGATTTGGATTAGATTTGGATTGCATTTGGATTGGATTTGGATTGGATTTGGATTGGATTTGCATTGGATTTGGATTTGGATTTGAATTGGGTTTGGAATGGATTTGGATTGGATTTGGATTAGTTTTTTATTGGATTTGGATTTGATTTGGATTGCATTTGGATTTGGATTGGATTTGAATTGGGTTTGGAATGGATTTGGATTGGATTTGGATTCGTTTTCTATTGCATTTGGATTGGATTGTTATTGGATTTCAAATGGATTTGGATTGGATTTGGATTGCATATGGATTGGATTAGGATTGGATAGGATTTGGATTGGATTTGGATTTGGTTTTGATTGGATTTTGATTGGATTTGGATTGGATTTGGGTTTGATTTGGATTGGATTTTGATTTGGATTTGGATTGGATTTGGATTGGATCTGGATTGGATTTGATTTGAATTTTGATTTGGATTAGATTTTGATTGGATTTGGATTTCGATTGGATTTGGATTTGGATTGGATTTGGATTGGATTTTAATTGGGTTTGGAATTAATTTGAATTGGATTTGGATTCGTTTTTTATTGTATTTGGATTGAATTTGGATTTTATTTGGGTTGAATATGGGTTGGATTAGGATTGGATTGGATGTGGATTGAATTGGTTTGGATTCGATTTGGATTGGTTTGGATTGGTTTGGATTGGATTTGGTTTCGATTGGTTTGGTTTGGATTTGGAATGGATTTGGATCAGATTTGGATTTGGACTTGGATTGGATTTGGATTGGATCTGGTTTGGATGGGATCTGGTTTGGATTTGATTTGGATTCGGATTGGATTTGGATTAGATTTGGATTGGATTTGGATTGGATGTGGATTGTATTTGGATTTGGATTTGATTTGGATTTGGTTTTGATTAGATTAGATTAGATTGATTTTGATTGGATTGGATTTGAATAAGATTCGGATTGGGTTTGTATTGGATTTGGATTATGCTTGGATTGGATTTGGATTGGTTTTAGATTGGTTTTGGATTGGATTTGGATTGGATTTGGATTGGATTTGGATTGGATTTGGATTGGATTTGGATTGGATTTGGATTGGATTTGGATTGAATTTGGATTGGATTTGGATTGGATTTGATTGGATTTAGATTGGATTTGGATTGGATTTGGGTTTGTTTTGGATTGGTTTTGATTTGGATTTGGATTATATTTGGATTGGATTTTGATTGGCTTTGGTTTGGATTTGGTTTGGATTTGGATTGGATTAGATTTTGATTGGATTTGGATTTGAATTGGATTTGGATTGGATTTCAATTGGGTTTGGAATTGATTTGAATTGGATTTGGATTCGTTATTTATTGGTTTTGGATTGGATTGGGATTGAATTTGGATTTTATTTGGGTTGAATATGGGTTGGATTAGGATTGGATTGGATGTGGATTGGATTGGATTTGGATTGGATATGGATTGGATATGGATTGGATCTGGATTGGTTTTGGATATGGATTTGATTTGGATTGGATTTGGATTTGGATTGGATTTGGTTTGGATTTGGATCAGATTTGGATCGGATTTGGACTTGGATTGGATTTGGATTGGATCTGGTTTGGATTTGATTTGGATTCGGATTGGATTTGGATTAGATTTGGATTGGATTTGGATTGTATTTGGATTTGGATTTGATTGGATTTAGATTGGATTTGGATTGGATTTAAATTGGGTTTGGAATTGATTTGAACTGGATTTGGATTCGTTCTTTATTGGATTTGGATTGGATTGGAATTTAATTTGGATTTTATTTGGGTTGAATATGGGTTGGATTAGGATTGGATTGGATGTGGATTGAATTGGATTTGGATTGGATTTGGATTGGATTTGGATTGGATTTGGATTTCGATTGGATTTGGTTTGGATTTGGAATGGATTTGGATCAGATTTGGATTTGGACTTGGATTGGATTTGGATTGGATCTGGTTTGGATGGGATCTGGTTTGGATTTGATTTGGATTCGGATTGGATTTGGATTGGATGTGGATTGTATTTGGATTTGGATTTGATTTGGATTTGGTTTAGATTAGATTAGATTAGATTGATTTTGATTGGATTGGATTTGAATAAGATTCGGATTGGGTTTGTATTGGTTTGGATTATGCTTGGATTGGTTTGGATTGGTTTTAGATTGGTTTTGGGTTGGAAGTGGATTGATTTGGATTGGATTTGGATTGGATTTGGATTGGATTTGGATTGAATTTGGATTGTATTTGGATTGGATTTGGATTGGATTTGATTGGATTTAGATTGGATTTGGATTGGATTTGGGTTTGTTTTGGATTGGTTTTGATTTGGATTTGGATTATATTTGGATTGGATTTTGATTGGCTTTGGTTTGGATTTGGTTTGGATTTGGATTGGATTAGATTTTGATTGGATTTGGATTTTGATTGGATTTGGATTTGAATTGGATTTGGATTGGATTTCAATTGGGTTTGGAATTGATTTGAACTGGATTTGGATTCGTTATTTATTGGTTTTGGATTGGATTGGGATTGGATTTGGATTGGATTTGGATTGGATTCGGATTGGATTAGGATTGGATTGGATGTGGATTGGATTGGATTTGGATTGGATCTGGATTGGATGCGGATATGAATTTGATTTGGATTTGGATTGGATTTGGATTTTGATTGGATTTGGATTGGATTTGGTTAGGATTTGGAATGGATTTGAATCGGATTTGGACTTGGATTGGATTTGGATTGGATCTGGTTTGGAATTGATTTGGATTTGGATTGGATTTGGTTTTGATTTGGATTGGATTTGGGTTGGATGTGGATTGTATTTGGATTTGGATTAGATTTGGATTGGGTTTGAATTAGATTTGGATTGGGTTTGGATAAGACTTGTATTGGATTTGGATTATGTTTGGATTGGATTTGGATTTGGATTGGATTTGGATTGGATTTGTATTGGATTTGGATTGGATTTAAATTGAATTTGGATTGGATTTGGATTGGATTTGGATTTGGATTTGGATTGGATTTGATTTGGATTTGGATTGGATTTGGATTTGGATTGGATTTGTATTGTATTTGGATTGGATTTTGATTGACTTTGGTTTGGATTTGGTTTGAATTTGGATTCGATTAGATTTAGATTGGATTTGGATTTCGATTGTATTTGGATTTGGATTTCAATTGGGTTTGAAATTGATTTGAATTAGATTTGGATTCGTTTTCTATTGGATTTGGATTGGATTTAGAATGGATATGGATTGCATTTGGACTGGAATTTGATTGAATTTGAATTTGATATGGATTGAATTTTGATTTGCTTCGGGTGTAATTTGGATTGAATTTGGATTGGATATGGATTGAATTTGGTTTGGATTTGGATTGGATTTAGATTGCGTTAGGATTGGATTTGGATTGGATTTGATTTGGATTTGGATTGGATTTAAATTGGAATTTGATTGGATTTGGATTTGATTTGGATTGAATTTGTATTTGGGTTTGGATTGGATTTGGATTCGTTTTTTATTGGATTTGGATTCGATTTGGATTGGATTTGGATTGGATTTGAATTGGACTTGGATTGGATTTCAATTGGATATGGATTCGATTTGTATTGCATTTGGATTGGATTTCAAATGGATTTGGATTGGATTTGGATTGCATATGGATTGGATTTGATTTGGATTTGGATTGGATTGGATTAGATCTTGATTGGATTTGGATTGGATTTGGATTGGATTTGGATTTGGATTGGATTTGTTTTGGATTTGGTCTGGATCTGGATTGGATTTGATTTGAATTTGGATTTGAATTGGATTTGGATTGCATATGGATTGAATTTGGATTGGATTGGATTGGATGTGGATTGGATTGGATTTGGATTTGGATTGGATTGGATTAGATCTTGAATGGATTTGGAATGGATTTGGATTGGATTTGGATTAGATTTGGATTTGGATTGGATTTGTTTTGGATTTGGTCTGGATCTGGATTGGATTTGATTTGAATTTGGATTTGGATTAGATTTGGATTGGGTTTTGATTGGCTTTGGTTTGGATTTGATTTCTATTTGGATTGGATTTGTATTGGATTAAATTTCGATTAGATTTGGATTTCGATTGGATTTGGATTGTGTTTGGATTGAATTTGGATTGGATTTGGATTGAATTTGGATTGGATTTCGATTTGATTTGGATTGAATTTGGATTGGATTTGTATTCGATTTCAATTCGATTTGGATTAGATTTGAATTGGATTTGGATTGAATATTATTGGGATTTGGATTGGATTGGATTAGATCTTGATTGGATTTGGAATGGATTTGGATTTGGATTGGATTTGTTTTGGATTTGGTCTGGATCTGGATTGGATTTGATTTGAATTTGGATTTGGATTAGATTTGGATTGGGTTTTGATTGGCTTTGGTTTGGATTTGGATTGGATTAGATTTCGATTAGATTTGGATTTGGATTGGATTTGGATTGTGTTTGGATTGAATTTGGATTGAATTTGGATTGGATTTGGATTGAATTTGGATTGGATTTGGATTGAATTTGGATTGGATTTGTATTCGATTTCAATTCGATTTGGGTTAGATTTGGATTGGATTTGGATTGGATTTTATTTGGATTTGGATTGGATTGGATTTGGATTGGATTGGATTAGATCTTGATTGGATTTGGAATGGATTTGGATTTGGATTGGATTTGTTTTGGATTTGGTCTGGATCTTGATTGGATTTGATTTGAATTTGAATTTGGATTGGGTTTTGATTGGCTTTGGTTTGGATTTGGTTTGGATTTGGATTGGATTTTGATTGGATTTGGATTGGATTAGATTTCGATTAGATTTGGATTTCGGTTGGATTTGGATTGTGTTTGGATTGAATTTGGATTGGATTTGGATTGAATTTGGATTAGATTTGGATTGAATTTGGATTGGATTTGTATTCGATTTCAATTCGATTTTGATTAGATTTGGATTGGATTTGGATTGGATTTTATTTGGATTTGGATTGGATTGGATTTTGATTGGATTTGGATTGGATTGGATTTTGATTTGGATTTGGATTGGATTGGATTAGATCTTGATTGGATTTGGAATGGATTTGTATTTGGATTGGATTTGTTCTGGATTTGGTCTGGATCTGGATTGGATTTGATTTGAATTTGGATTTGGATTAGATTTGGATTGGGTTTTGATTGGCTTTGGTTTGGATTTGATTTGGATTTGGATTGGATTTGGATTGGATTAGATTTCGATTAGATTTGGATTTCGATTGGATTTGGATTGTGTTTGGATTGAATTTGGATTGAATTTGGATTGAATTTCTTTTCGGTTTGGATTGGATTGAATTTGAATTTGATTTGGATCGAATTTGGATTGGATTTGGATTGGATTTGGATTGGATTTGGATTGGATTGGACTTGGATTGGATTTGGATTGGATTGGATTTGCATTGGATTGGATTAGATCTTGATTGGATTTGGAATGGATTTGTTTTGGATTTGGTCTGGATCTGGATTGGATTTGATTTGAATTTGGATTTGAATTGGATTTGGATTGCATATGGATTGGATTTGGATTTGATTGGATTTGGATTTGGATTGGATTGGATTGGATGTGGATTGCATTGGATTTGGATTTGGATTGGATTGGATTAGAGCTTGATTGGATTTGGAATGGATTTGGATTTGGATTTGGATTGGATTTGTTTTGGATTTGATCTGGATCTGGATTGGATTTGATTTTTTTTTATTGTCTTTATTAATGAGGTTTCCGGCCCTTGACCGGTTCACGTCATGGATTTGATTTGAATTTGGATTTGGATTAGATTTGGATAGGATTTTGATTGCATTAGGATTGGATTTGGATTGGATTTGATTTGGATTTGGAATGGATTTTGATTGGATTTGGGTTGAATTAGGGTTGAATTTGGATTGGATTTGGATTGAGTTTGGCTTAAATTTGGATTGGATTTAGATTACATTTGAATTGGATTTAGAATGGATTTGGATTGGATTTGGATTGAATTTGGGTTCGATTTGGATTGGATTTGGATTGCATTAGGACTGGATTTGGATTAGATTTGGATTGGATTTGTATTTGATTTGGATTGAATTTGGATTTGATTTAGGTTGGATTTGGATTGGATTTGGATTGAATTTGGATTATATTTGGATTGGATTTAGAATTGGTTTGGAATGGATTTGGATTCGATTTGGATTGGACTTGGATTGGATTCGAATAAGACCCTGGGGGTTGTGACCCGCAGTTTGGGAATCATGATTATTGTTTGGAGATACTACTGGACCTAGTCGGGTGAATGAAATTCAGATCTGGAGCAGGTTGATCGCCATCGGACCTAGTTAGATAAACAAAATCTAAATCTGGCATGCATTGGTCGGAGGTTTGATGGAACTAATGGACTTAGTTGGCTCAGTTATATAAAACCAAATCTGGGGTGAATTGTTCGATGGTTCAGGTCTAATCACTATTCTATTAGACCTTGTCAGATTAAGAAGGTTTGTTGTCACCATCGGATCTACTCGGATCAGAAGGAATACGATTCTGGTTTGGGTCTTTTTGTGGTTTGGAGGCTCTTATGCGCATAGTTGAGTCAATGAAATCTAACTCTGAAGTGATTTGGCCGACGAACGGAAACGCTATCGGCCGCAATGAACACTGGTGGACGGACATTAAAGACGTTTTTCTCCAATCAATTATTGCCCTACTAACAATACTTACAAAGCAATTATTTATGAGTTACCAAAATCCTTCGATGTAAATGTCAATGTAACTCAATGTTATTCTGAATAGATACAAGGAGTTTTTCTACAAGCAAATCTATTTCTAATCAATACGAACCCATTCTAATACATCCTGGTATCAATCATAGGAGTATAAAGGTTCTTCGGGATTTGGTCAATCGTTTGGATATTGATGGGCTTACATGGAAAACCTTATTCAGTTTTTCACTATTAATACCTCATTGACATAAAAAACGGTTCTATTTCTTATAAAGTAAACATTGATTTTGGCGCCTCCTGCAGGCCGGGGCCAACCTGGCCAACCACACGCTATGGCACAATCTGAATGACGTTCTAGAAAGTTCTAGAACTGTAGTATCCACTTCCATCAGCGTAAAGCAAGTGAAAGTAAACTGCACCAGAAATAGGTGGAAGGTGTTCATTGTATGTACAAGAACATCATTTACATCAAAGTAAGTTATTTGTTATCTTTCACTCCTCCTTCCATACTGTCGCGAGATTCGAACCAAAAAGCAGAATACGACACATCCCTGAAACATGTCCCGAATTGTGTGCGATGCATGTCGGGAAGACATAAAATTTAATTAAAAACTTTTTAATTACACGACCATATTCGCGTGCTGCACTTTCGGTTACGGCTTCATCGTAGTAGGCGTTGAACTGAATTTACTATCCCTGGCTTACCCCCCGCCCGATGTCACAATGAGGAGTCAAATCCATTTGTGTATTGGTTACGGCTGCTCCGGTCCGGTGGTAGCGAAGGATTACGCCGTTGTCGTTCAGTTCCCCGGATCCATTAAGCCCCTACGCGTACGATTCATTAGCGTTGTCTCCTTTCACCGCTGTGGATGAAATTGACAGCAGAAATGATTGGTTATTCTGCACTGATTACTGTGTACTGCATTTTTATTACGTAGGCTCTTATCCGTCTGGGGAGACAATGGACGATTATGGACGGATCGGCCGGTAGGCGTCCAGTAATATCGATATTATAAACCTGTTGGTGCCGAGTCGAGAATCGACTGCACTTACACAATTACGTACCGGGTGGACCAGCGAACAGTGCACTGATGATGGGGCCATTGGGCATCCATTAGTACAACAATAGCCCGCCACATAACACTTACTGGGGAAATGGGGGAAATTGATGATTTCATGCGATTTCGTTGTTCAATACAGGAATTAATGTCGAAGAGATATAGGATCAATGATTGCACGAGGAAAGGTTTTTATCGAACCTTTTCACCACTTGTTGAAGGTAGGTAATTGGTTCTGGAGTGCCATCGAAACCAACATGTGTGTGTGCGTGTGTTATTTACAAGATAGATTGCACAACCTAGCACACGTGCTTAGTTGCCAAACTACATTCGGGTGTGTGCTAGAGTGTGGGACTCCTCCAGTCGGGTGACTGAGTGGCCATACTCACCAAACTCACCTTGGGCTCCAGCCAGCATTTCCCCCGGTAATGCCTTCCAGCATCACTTCTGGGGGATAGGCTGCACTTAATGTATTCGCTCGCTCACACTCACACACGTTCTGACCCCATGTGAGGCTGACTTGGGTGCTCACTCTGACACCCCACTGCAGTGCCTCCAGGTGTCGATAGCGGTAGGTGTGGACACTTCTCCCCTACTTCCATACTAAAACCTACGCACTCACTCTTCGGCCATGCTCGAGCCAATCACAAATTAGTCATGCTTGTTGACTGCTCCTCGGCACGCCTTGTGGAGGTACTGTCGGAAGCAGCCATGGTATGACAGGAAGTGTGTCAGAGGGTTTGATCTTGGCCATCGCAATCCTGTAGGCGTCCCCCCCGTATTCGCGTTGGAACCCTCCCCAAGCAACCAAAAGTACGGATAAGATGGGATGTTTTGGCTTAATCAGCTCGCATTTTAAGTAACTTTTTGTATGGTGGGAGCGCAGAAGTGAACTTTAAAGTTCCGTTAAGGGGCTTGGAACTCAATGTGAACCAAGAGTGAACTAATTGGTTCGGTTAGGAACAAATTTAAGTAAAATCTGAACTTTTGGTTGCTTTCGCACAGGTTGTCAAAACACGCTTTCTTGCTGCTCTTAAAGGCCTTGTTGAGGGCCAATTTTGCAACTCGAAACACTTCACGGCGGTCAGCTCTTGCCTCCTCGGTACGGGCACGTTGCATCTTTCGTCTAGCCTTCAAGCAGGCCAATCGAAGCGCTGAAATCTCGGCACTCCAGCGAACGTCTGCTATTTCTCGGAAGCTGCAGAAGAACACACCATTGATCTTGGTTATCGCAACATCCTCCACAGAGGAGTGTACCACCTTTTGGGCCGGGTACCGTCAGGTTGTGCAAACAGCCGCCATCCTAGACCCGTCCGCCGCCCAGATGCCGTTATTGGAATGGATGTTGTACTGGTCGCGGACAGGTGCTCGATGCCGAGACCGACTGCCACAGCAGCTACTGGGCAGATGTACAGTGCGTAAGATTCAGCTGTGTTACTTGAACGGCTGTTTCTTGTTTGTCTCTCCGAAGCGACACGAAAGTCCACCCATAACGTGGTTACGTGGTCAAGAGGCTCGGAAGCCTCCTTTCAAGAGGCTGGGAAGCCTCCTTTCTGTTATGATACAATTTAAGGTTTTAGTTGTAATTTAGCTAATAAGACACTTTGAATTCGCTTTAATAAAAAATACCTTTAGCTCACGTTTTTGTCTCCGCACAGAGTACGGCTGAAGATCGACTGATCATATCTTTTTATTAATCATGAGAGAGAGTACAAATGTGGTGAGTATGTAGTACACTGAGTTCAATTGATGATAAATATATATATGATTCGAAGTTCCATTTTAGATCTTATCGTTTAGGCCAACATTACAATTCTCCCTTCTTCAAGACAATTCATTCATGAATCGACTAGTTTAGATTAAACATTCTGATAGCAGTGTAGTGCAAACATTCATCAATTTCAAATAAATTCTATAATAACTAAATGAAATAACTTATCTGATAGCATAACAATGCCAAATTCATAGAAAATTTCTTTCTTCACGCCATTTACAAAATTTAGGAATCAGATGCACTATAATTCGTAGACAAGGCTGCTTTAGATCGAGTAATGATCGGACTCCTTGTTTGGGCATACTTTTTATTAGTATGCCCCGCATCTTCAGCGACCGACGGTATATCAGGAAAGCCCGTGAATTCATCTTCGTCCTCGATAGATCCTCGCTTGCGTTTCTTGGCAGCCTCTCTCATTGTGACGTATACTTTCGATCGTTGTTTGGGAACGTATATCATCTTCAACTGATTCTTGTGTGCCGTAGTGACGTGGTTACCAACCGAAATCTGTAAAATATTTTTGGAAACATTTTTAATAAATTTTGCATTTAGCCATTTAGGTATTGCATTTTTATTTATATTTTTATATAGCAACATATCCCCTGACACAAGCTTTTCAAATTCATCTGATGTATTAGTTCCATCGTCATCTAAATTCTTTGCCCTTGCAGGAGTTTTGTCTAAATATGTTTTGTATGACTTAGTTGGATTAAGTAAATCCAATAATATCTTTGGCTTATAGCTGAGAATTCTTTCCGTAGGGAATGTTCCCTCCGTACCTAAGCAACTATTCCTATAGTTAACTAGGAAAAGATTAACACGATCTTCTAAGTCTAATTTTTTTGTTTCGTTGTCAAGTAGATGCTTCTTTAATACGTCTTTTACGACTCTTACCATTCGCTCCGCTTGTCCGTTGCTAGCCGGATTGTAAGGTGGACTCTTAAGCACTTTGATTCCTTGATGCTCCAGAAAATTTACAAATTCGCTGGAGTTGAATGGAGGACCTCCATCAGTAACGATCACATCTGGCAATCCGTACCTTGCAAAAAGGGAGGCAAACCTTTTGTTAACTAGTTTAGCACTAGTACCATATTTCATGATATCAACTTCTAGCCATTTGGAATGGCTGTCCACTATAAGTAGCAAAGTCTTTCCTTCAAAATGAAGAAAGTCCGCATGTACGCGGCTAAACGGGCGAGTTGTAGGAATCCAAGATTCTTGTTTAACAGGCTTTTTGATTACCTGCATTTTAGCACAAATTTCACAGGATTTAACAAAATCTTCAATGCTTAAGTTCATTTTTTGCCAGTAAACCTTTCGCCTAGCTAACTGCTTCATTTTGGAAATACCTCCATGGTTTGCGTGCAATAGTTTGAGAACTGGTTTCTTCAAACTACTCGGAATTATTACTTTCCCATCAATCAATAGAACACCTTCCAGAAATTCCAATTTTTCTTTTTGGGAATAGAAATCCTTGAATTCTTTGGGAACCGTTCTGGGCCATCCTGATGTCATAAAGGCAATAATTTCCGACAAAAGCTTGTCGTTCTTTGATTCTTGGGAAATTAAAGCAAAATCCAATGGAAATTCATTACTATAATTTATGCTATTAATATTTTCTTGTGCCAAACTGCTTGGAACAGTTTGATCTAACGGAAAACGACTGCAAAAATCAGCGTTTCCCATTTTAGAGGCAGGACGATATTCAATGTCAAAATTGTATATGGATAATTCCATAATGTATCTCTGCAATCTGGTCACATAGGGTAACCGGCGGTTATGTTGGCCCTGGATGTAACATTGGCTCATCACGCAAATTAATCAATATTTCAGCGATAATACGTCGATTTGTAGGGAGATATTAACCACTGCTTCTTTAGAAAAGTGTATCAAACATATATCTGCTTCATAACTCTAGATTTATACACTTCTTAAACTATTAAAAGCAATTAACTTGCATGAAAAATCACTTTGACTCGGTTTTTAAGCAGCCATGTTTCGTTGACTTATGCAGGCTGGCTGTGCTAGAGTTTTTCTTTTGCCCAATAAAAGAGTTTTCTGAATGAACATACCTGCTTTCGCACATCAGATGAATGGATAACAACCACACTATGTCAGCTATCATTTTCATTTCACAATTTTCATTAGTATAGCGACATAATTAAACAAAACTTTTTTGGACAATACTGGGGGCACCCGTAGCCAAATGGTGGCATACGCTTACGATTTGTAGCACTACGTTAGTATAGGTGAAACTCTAAAGTCCAAACATTCTCACCAATAACCCGTACTGGAGAAAATAACCGAAAGCTGCAGATAGAATATCCGATGCATTCGCAAATTACTTAACGCTAAACTTGACTATTGTCAACCCACACCAAGCCTCTAGTAATGCTTCATGTATGGTAGGGTTCTGAAATTTATAAAGTCCTTAACGCTCAGACAAGTACCCTCCCACAACTTAAAACGTCATGTAGATGTAGTTTGTGAATCTGACCTCATGATGTTTTTCTCGAATCACGATATAATCGCTTTCATTCGCAGAACATACCAAAAATAATTGCCTACCTTACGGCTTAAAACCCGGTTCAAGCATCAACCTTTCGTGGTTCGATACACCATTTCCATCATAATTTCGCAAATAAAAAGATTCAATTAGTGTATGAATATTTAATTTTATCATCTTTCGCACGAATCCTACAAATATTTTTTTATTTAATAATGGAAAGATACAATGGATCGTATGTATCATTAGATAAACTTTCAACGTCAATTCAGGTGAATAATTTCAAGTCATATTACTTGATAATACCTTCATCATAATTTAGATCTATTATTGCTTGCAAAAAGTATTTTGATCTGTAAAATGATACCGAAAAAGTATTCTTTCAACTCGGGAAGTTGAAACACGTGAGAGTTTTGAGAGGATTCACAAAAGCTGATCGATATAGAGAGGAGTGGGATCAAACGCGCGTACCAATCATGAAATTTCAACGCAGGCAGAGTTAAAAACAAGCATCCAATAATTGTATTCATGAATAATTGTGTAATAATATCAGGTAGTTGGCACAGTTCTACCTGTTTATGCAAAATACCACGCAAGGAATTGCCTAGAATAAGTTTTACAATTGGCTTTCTTCAGTAGTGCGTTATGCATCATCCTCACCTAAAGCATTGTTTACGTTTTGGAAAAAAGTTTCTTTGAGAGTAGCGCGAGAGCGAGAGCAACACATCTGCCAAGGTTTCAACTAGCAGTAAATCTCAAAATTATGCGGCCGCCAATAATTAACGTATGCAATTTGTTTGAAGGCACAACTTCAGGGCTAGAACATGTAGCCTTTTTGCAATTGCAGTTTTTAATACCGTTTTCATTTTTCTAAACTTCTTCACTTGCAAATATGGTAAATACTTGGGAAATAAATGATTCATATAATAGTATTTTCGTTAGCATGTCCTTGGTAAGCGTGCTATTGGGGGAATCTAAAACGCACTCTCACAATCAGTGTGGTAGTATTTTACATGCAACCGATTAGAATTCACGCTCAATAAAATGTTTTGATTTTCTCTATTTGTTTGCATGCTGCCTTTATTCAACGCAAGCAAAATGACTGGTACTATAAACAGCAACCCATCTTTATCTTTCGTATGTTCGAAATCAACAATCACTCGTCCCAAGTGGGCTGAAAAATTATCCATCTGATAGGGACAAGGATGCCGACATTTTGTCCATTTCTCTCAAGACTTTTGCTGGTTTAAATGAGATATTGCGGACATTCATCGTCGTTTTTTGCTATTTGGCGTCAAAACCAAATGTAAGCAATCCGGCTGGTGGAATAATTCTAGTTGGAAATGCAATATATGAAGATTTATAACGATTAATGTGCTCATCCGTAGCATAATGGGCCAAGGTTTGAGCCGTTACCCCTATATGGAATGCTGGCCCTGTTTACTAAATATCCCGAGCAGTGGTTTATGATCGGTGAAAATTTTGAATTTTTGTCCATACAGAAATTTGTGGAATTTCTTAACAACACACCAAAGCCAAAGCTTCTAAGTGCAGAATCGGGTATTTCCTCTGCGCACAATTTAATGAAAATGACGTGAAGCAAACTGGTTTTTCAATGTTATTGTCAACTTGTGCTAAAACGCCACCCAAGCCGTATGAAGACGCATCTGTTACAACAACCAATGGTTTACTAGGATCATAAAAAGCTAAAATATTAGAATTGACTAGATTGTTTTTGCTTTCGTCAAACACTTTCTGACAATTATCTGTTTCTTTAAAAGCTCATACAAACATCTTAGTTTTGACGAAAGGTTAGGAATAAACTTATTATAGTAATTAATTAGCCCCAAAAATGCTTTTAATTCTGAGACATTTTCTGGAATTTTAGCATTAGCAATAGTCAATAATTTTTCAGGTGAAGGTAGCAAACCTTCAGATGTAATCAAATGTCCAAGATACTGTAGGGAATTCACAAAAAATTTGCATTTCTTGAAATTTACGCTAATATTAGCATCAGCCAATCTCTGTAATACAAGTTCTAGTTTTTCAAGACACTCTTCGTACGTTCTTCCCGCTATTAGCACGTCATCTAAGTAACAGCAAACTTTATCTAAACCCTTTAAAATCTGGTCCATTACTCTCTGAAATACAGCGGCACTAGAAGACGCGCCCTGAGGCAATCGGTTGTATGTATACAAACCCTTTTCTGTGTTAATAACAACTAGTTTTCTAGAACGCTTCGATAATTTGAACTGAGTATATGCTCCGGCTAAGTCAAGCGAACAGAAGAATTTACAATTTGCTAGAGACGCAAATATGTCTTGAGCAAGTGAGAGGGGATAAGTGTTGGGAACAAGAACTTTATTTAACGAAACTTTGCAATCTATTACCATTCTTATGTCTCCATCCTTCTTAGGTATTGCAATCACTGGTGACGCCCATTCACTTGCTCGAATATGAGTTATAACTCCTTGACTTTCTAACATGTCCAAATGCTCCAGGAACTTGTCTTTTATTTTGTACGGCACCTGATAGGCTTTCTTAAAAATTGGTTGCTCTGTTTTAAACATCAAATCCGCCTCAAAGCCTACAATAGGTTCGGAAAAGTCCTTAGTAAAAACTTTACAATACTTTTGTTTTAGCATACCAACTGTATCATTAGGTTCTCTATCAGCATTCAAGCTCTTCACTGTTTCGGGAGCTACAAACACATTTTTCCAGTCGGGATAAAATCTCTCCAACCAGTCTCTTCCAAAAGAGGAACAAAATCAACAGAGCTTTTTAAAATTATCAATTTTTCTGTGCTAGTACGACCGTTTAGAGCTACTTGTACGATGATTTGTCCTATTACTGTTAATTTTGCGCCATTCACTACAACCAGCTTTTTTTTGCAATCCAAAATAGGAATGGAACTGAACTGTTTTTTGTATAAAACCTCGCTGATTACTGCCACCGCTGATCCAGTATCAATTTCCATTAATAAACTTTGTTGTTCAACACAAACCTTTACTAAACAGGGATCAGTGACACTGTTTACACTACCTATTTTCATGCAACTAATGTCTGAATCGTCGCTAGATTCCTGAAGGCGCATTCTATTAAACTTATCTGTATTTGGAACTTCCGCCACTATTTGTTCATTTTCTACGAATTTAACCGAATTTCTGCTTAACAAACGACAATGCTTACGAATACACTCTAACTTTCACTTACTCAGAGACTGAGTAAAATTGTATTGCCATCTCTTTTTCTCCCACAGAAATTTCACTCAGTTTCCGTCAAAAGTGGGACTACTCATAGTTATGAGTAGTCCCGCTTTTGGCGGAAACTGAGTAAAATTTTCGTAAGAAGAAAAGAGAGGGCAATACAATTTTACTCAGTCACTGAGTAAGTGAAAGTTAGCGTGTATGTCCTTTTTTTTTGCAATAATAAATCGCCTGCTTTGAGCGTGCTTACAGCGGCACACTAGGAGTTAACTTTCTGAAATCAGTATGGCGAAGGGCATCTAAGGTTCGATTTCTCAAAATCAAGCACCTTCATCGAAAAAATATTTGGTAGGGGTAGTAGCGGACACCTTTCTACATAACCGGTACCAAATAGTTTTTCATGAAAAGTTCCTAATTTTGAGAAAACCCGCATTAGATGTCTTTCGCCATACAAATTTCTGGCGGTTAACTCATGCTGGCTATTTTACGCATATACTATAGCGCCTGGATGTGGTAGCGGCGAGTAGAAAATCAGCCACTGCCAATAATTCATTGCACACTGCGTTATAATGATTATTCCAATTTTGTCTATCACGTCTTGCATCACCAGTGTAACGATCGTTGTTATTGTAAGCTTTGTTAGCACTTTCTCTACCATTACTATCACTCCTACTACGTGATCTGTACCTACTTGGTTGATTGTTGTAGTTATCTTTATACTCTTTATCTTCTTCCTAAACGATGTTTGACCGATAGAACACTAGAAACGCCTTCGTTGTTTTCACGTATGGTTTTTCTTTGTTTTGTGGCTAATTCAGCACTAACGATTGTCTTTTCTACAGCAGCTAATTCAATTTCATCTTCCATTAATAGTTTATGTTGTAAATCACTGTCTCGCAAACCCAATATCAGCTTATCCCGAATAGCCTCGTTCTTAAAGTCCTTAAAATTGCAACTTTCAGCCAAAAGTTTAATCGCTAGAACAAAGTTCTCACCAGACTCGTTTTGTCCTTGAGGTCGGTTGTAGAAATGGTATCTTTTCATTAAAATAGGGTCGGTTTTGTCAAATCGTGTTTTCAGTTTCTTAATAATATCGTCGTAAAGCAAGGTGTTTACCTCTTGATACGGAAATAAAAGCTTAATTTCATCGAACACATCATCGCCGCTCAATGAAATGAACCACGATCTTTTAGTTTCCTCAGTCACTTTATTTAGATTGCATAGTATTTCGAAACGTTCAATATAATTGCTAAACGATTTGCCAATAATATAATGGTCAAGAGACCCTATCATTCCTGGGATCGCCATTCCGCAAAACACTCAATATGTTTTAAATCAAAAGTTTTACTTACGGATACCGCAACTTACGTCCCAAACAACCGATCGAGTTTACTCGGTAGTGCTTTCTACTAGATGAATATTCCTAACCGTCCAACGAAATTCAACGATCCAGCATTCAAGTCCCAACGATTGAACCAAACGTCTGACTTTTCAACAGCAGCAACAGCAGAATTTCACAACAACAACAGCAAGCAACAGATTCATCGGCCGCACCAACCGACTAATGCAGAAGTGCATACAGCTTCTCACTTCTCACTTTTATCTTTGCTTCTTTCTCACTAAGATATCCGATGCGTATCTCACTTCCAGTCTTATTAGATTTCGCTCTCTTCTGTCGGCCTCAGCTAACTTGAATTTGAATGTCAACTAAGCGTTAGAACGGATCTCACTCCATCAAAGAATTTGGTCGCTTTCCTAGTTTAGTGAGTGCTCCACCAAGAGCGCCGCATACAAAGAGAATACTGCCTATTGAAAGATATAAGTAAAACAAAATGGAGTTAGTACAACGCCAATAATCCAGTAATTAATTTTTTTTTCACAATTTTAGAATACGTAAAACACAATCTGGTAGCTGATATATGCTAAATCGCGCAGATCTATCTTCGCTCAACAGTTGTTTTTGGCCAGAAACAACTGTCTGCGGCACAAGTTTCCTTGAATCTTACCTAACTTCAAAGAAACTCTGAACAAACTTACCCACAGTTTTCAATATTTATTTAAAACTGCTTTAATCGTATCGATACGGTGATACTGGTTTTCCTCGTCGCCAAATTGTTATGATACAATTTAAGGTTTTAGTTGTAATTTAGCTAATAAGACACTTTCAAATCGCTTTAATAAAAATACCTTTAGTTCACGTTTTTGTTTCCGCACAGAGTACGGCTGAAGATCGACTGATCATATCTTTTTATTAATCATGAGAGAGTACAAATGTGATGAGTATGTAGTACACTGAGTTCAATTGATGATAAATATATATATGATTCGAAGTTCTATTTTAGATCTTATCGTTTAGGCCAACATTAAACTTTCAAGAGGCTGGGAAGCCTCCTTTCAAGAGGTTGGGAAGCCTACTTATAAGAGGCCCAGAAGCCTCCTTTCAAGAGGCTCGGAAGCCACCTTTCAAGAGGCTCGGAAGCCTCCTTTCAAGAGGTCGGAAGCCTCCTTTCAAGAGGCTCGGAAGCCTCCTTTCAAGAGGCTCGGAAGCCTCCTTTCAAGAGGCTCGGAAGCCTCCTTTCAAGAGGCTCGGAAGCCTCCTTTCAAGAGGCTCGGAAGCCTCCTTTCAAGAGGCTCGGAAGCCTCCTTTCAAGAGGCTCAGAAGCCTCCTTTCAAGAGGCTCAGAAGCCTCCTTTCAAGAGGCTCAGAAGCCTCCTTTCAAGAGGCTCAGAAGCCTCCTTTCAAGAGGCTCAGAGCCTCCTTTCAAGAGGCTCAGAAGCCTCCTTTCAAGAGGCTCAGAAGCCTCCTTTCAAGAGGCTCAGAAGCCTCCTTTCAAGAGGCTCAGAAGCCTCCTTTCAAGAGGCTCAGAAGCCTCCTTTCAAGAGGCTCAGAAGCCTCCTTTCAAGAGGCTCAGAAGCCTCCTTTCAAGAGGCTCAGAAGCTTCTTTTCAAGAGGCTCAGAAGCCTCCTTTCAAGAGGCTCAGAAGCCTCCTTTCAAGAGGCTCAGAAGCCTCCTTTCAAGAGGCTCAGAAGCCTCCTTTCAAGAGGCTCAGAAGCCTCCTTTCAAGAGGCTCAGAAGCCTCCTTTCAAGAAGCTCAAAAGCCTCCTTTCTAGAGGCTCAGATGCCTCCTTTCAAGAGGCTCAGAAGCCTCCTTTCAAGAGGCTCAGAAGCCTCCTTTCAAGAGGCTCAGAAGCCTCCTTTCAAGAGGCTCAGAAGCCTCCTTTCAAGAGGCTCAGAAGCCTCCTTTCAAGAGGCTCAGAAGCCTCCTTTCAAGAGGCTCAGAAGCCTCCTTTCAAGAGGCTCAGGCCTCCTTTCAAGAGGCTCAGAAGCCTCCTTTCAAGAGGCTCAGGAAAGCCTCCTTTCAAGAGGCTCAGAAGCCTGCTTTCAAGAGGCTCAGAAGCCTCCTTTCAAGAGGCTCCGAAGCCTCCTTTCAAGAGGCTCGGAAGCCTCCTTTCAAGAGGCTCGGAAGCCTCCTTTCAAGAGGCTCGGAAGCCTCCTTTCAAGAGGCTCGGAAGCCTCTTTTCAAGAGACCTGGAAGCCTCCGTTCAAGAGGCCCGGAAGCCTCCTTTCAAGAGGCCCGGAAGCCTCTCGAGACTCTGCACGCCTCCTTTCAAGAGGCCCGGAAGCCTCCTTTCAAGAGGCCCGGAAGTCTTCTTTCAAGAGGACCGCAAGCCTCATTTCAAGTGGCCCGCAAGCTTCATTTCAAGAGGCCCGGAAGCCTCCTTTCAAGAGGCCCGGAAGCCTCCTTTCAAGAGGCCCGGAAGCCTCCTTTCAAGAGGCCCGGAAGCCTCCTTTCAAGAGGCACGCAAGCCTCATTTCAAGAGGCCCACAAAGCTTTATTTCAAGCGGCCCACAAAGCTTTATTTCAAGAGGCCCGGAAGCCTTCTTTCAAGAGGCTCGAAAGACTTTCAAATGGCATTAACTTCATCAAGCCACCAAAAATTAAATTTTCAAGTCACAGAATCAGTGCATTTAAAAATACGAGCTTCGCGAAACAAGCAAAACAAATCTCGCTTAACTTTTCAAAAGGTCCTAAGTAACATTTTTTTCATGAATTAATTTGAATACAGCAATCAATAGCTTTCATGTTCTTCTGTTGATTGCGCTATTCAAATTAATTCATGAAAAAAATGTTACTTAGGTCCTTTTGAAAAGTTAAGCGAGAAATTTATAGGTTTTATCCGGACTTCCGCCACAGTGCGCCGTCACCCAAGATATCTTGGGCCAGCTTCCTATAGGCCGTCCCGCTAGCTTGCGCTCCACGTTTCAGCAGCTAGATCATTCTCCGGTCTTGGTGCATCTGACGCATCGATCTGACGCGTCTGTAAGCATCGATTTAAGGATCTCGGCGTACTTATCCTTGTCAGTTTTCATCAACAAGGCCTCGCCTCTGTTCTTAGTTTTCTTTGCGGGTCAAGATGCGCTCGACTTCCGCTTTGCCCTATCGACCAGCTGCCAGGAATTTTTGGTCCTTCGTGTCGATAGCTCCGGCCGACTGGTACCATCTTCGGGTCTGATGACTTGCGTCTGGTTGGTGCCTTTTGCCTTTTCGGGCCAGAAAGTCGCTAGAAGGTCGAGGCACCCGATCTGCTCTGTCCAGGCGACGGCGTTTGTCCTTCATGGTCGCACTCCGTTTGGCTGTGTCTGAGTGCCTTCGACGGATTGCTGCCTGAGCCGGTTCGGGTTAGGCGCAGTCTTTCCCTCGTTGGCAGTCAGGGCGAAATCAATCGCCTCTTGGATCTTAGTGGCTCCAAGGCTTCCAAAGAAGGAGAAGGCCTCGATGTGGTCACCTTTGTCAGCCTTTTCGTTTCCCACCACCCGCCTGATAAAAGCGTCCTGTTCTTGTCTTGTGACTCGAACAGCTTGGCGGAGCACCAGAAGGTTCTGTTTCAGTTCCTTGCTGATATTCTGACTATCGCTTCAAAACTCAATTGTACTATCGAGTTGCTCGACAACCACCCGCATCCCGTTTAGTGGTCCGCCGAGCGTACTGATAGGGTTATCCCCTATCACCACCGGGGAGACATTGGTACTGGGAGGAGGCCTCCTCAAACCCCTCTTGGGGTTCATCACTGCATTTAAGGAATTATTGTTATTATTAGAACTCATTGCTTATGGGTCCCCCTTGTATTCTACTCGAGTAGTCGCCTTCCCATGATTATCTATGTACTCTTTACGGCATGCAGAGAAGCTATGCGAGGGTTGTTCACTCGGCTCTACTAAGAGAATAGAATGACTCAACTATCGGCCCTCCCCTTCACAAGCTCGAACAGCAATTTCCCCTGCTGGGTACGCCTAGTCCCCATCACTTTTCCACCCAAGTCCTTGAGCTTGGGTCATCTCTCACCTTGCCTTAGATCGCTGCGTACAGAGGGCCTTTGTCCCTCTCCCGAGGAGACCGAAGTTTTTCCTTCTTCTTTCCACAATTTCCTTCTGCTTCTTCCTCTTCTCCCGCTGGCTTTTCACGGTCTGTCAGTCACTGTCCTGAACGCCTTTCTTCAGCAAGCTAGCACAATCTTGCAAGTCCCGCTGCTTCTTCGGGACTTCATGCTATCCGGACGAGTTCCTGCCTCGCTTTTTCGTGCGAGTATTTCGGGGGCTTTTTGGTGCCTGATGTTCCTCAACAAAACTGAAAACCTCCCCTGTGCCTCAGACTTTGGCAGTCTGTGAAAAGCAGCCGCCGTACCAGCTGAAATCCACTTGTTGATCGGAATCGCCTATGCCAACATCACCTATGAGGACGTATGTACCCTATTGTAAAGAAGACAAGATGAAACTGATGGAAGACGAATTATTGCATCCTTTTGGTGAAAAACGCGCAAAATTGTTATTCTTTCCAGAGCTTTATTTTCATAGCTACACCTTGCCTCAACCAAGTGTAACAATCAGATGTCGATTCATCTGCCAATAGCCTAATTGAAATTGAAGCATCTGCTCGAACAACCAACACCTCGACGTCCAATGGATGGTCTGATAATTTGAATCTGATTCATGATGCAGCCAGGAAAATCTTTGTCTCGTTACGAATGCAAGTGCGCAATAAATATCCTCGGCTCCTGGCTGCTGGAACAGTCCATCCGCTGCGCCAGGGAATGAGACAGCCGAGTTACGAAATTAAATTCAAATGGGAATTTGCGGTAACAAAACAGATCAATCTCAATTTAAAGTTTTCTGCCGCACTAGGTATTGCTACTACTGCAAGTAACCTACCATCGTTCGCTTCGAGAGTTCTTGGGCTTCGCCTCACGGACCGTTTATGGGGAAGGAAGTTTTTGTATTGTTGTGCTGCAACGGGGCAAGGTATAAGGCGTAGGTAACGCAGAGCGTGCGGCGGCAGCATCTCCAGACGAGCAGAATCAGACATTGGCGAGACATTTGGTGGCAACAACGGCAGGAGACTCAGATTGAAGCGAAATTAAATAATTAAAATGCAAAATGGGAAAGCTAACCACGAAAGTGGTTCCCCTTCTGCAATGGAAATCTCGGTGAGCAACCGAGCAGATGGGGAATGGGATTCGAATGGGTTTGAATGGTTGGTTTCGTATTCAATGAGGAATATTTTCGAATGCAAATCACTGTTGCTGGTAGAGTACCGTAACCGGGGGATATCTTGAACTTAAAAGTGGATTCAATAAAACACCCAGCACAGATTTCAGATTTCAATACAGTTCTGTATCAGAACTTTCAATCATGATAGTTCGCCCTTCAGTCTTGAAGTGCAGATAACAAAGCTGTTACAAAATTAGATCACTTGCTAGGACATTAGTATAAAATGTGCGTTATGTTACATTCTGATGGAATTTACATAATGATAGTGGATGTATCTTGATTATGTCTGCAAAACCATCTACAATTTGTAAAAGCTTTCTAATATAAGCTGAAAATACAAACCATTATTTTCTGACGAAAATTAAAAAATCAAACGGTTTACGGTACTTCAGTTCCATTGGAGTAAATATAAACAAGTTTTCTGGAAGAAAGTTTAAAGTTGTTTTGCGACAGTTCGACCACGGCACTCCTCATCCCAGCCGCAGAAGTGCAGTAGCTGCCATAGTTAAACTTTTCCGACCAATTTAGTTACATTTCTCGACTATACTGACGGGGATTCCTTGTTACTTAGGAGTCTGATCTGTGCAGAACTCGGTGCTGAAAGTCGAACACACACACATCTGCTAGATTCCGAGCGACGAGGGACGATCTCCTAATTAATTAAATTAAGCACAAAAACCTTATGCAAATAATGAGGGCTCCTCGGGCGTTCTTGACAAAAGGCACAACTTTCCTACGCCGAAGAATCTCCGAAGAACCAGAAAAGTTAAACAGAAGCAGCACAGAAGTTTGCTTCCGGTCGCTTGCACTTTGCGAAAGGGAAACTTTAGCGGCGCAATATGCAACTGGTTTCCCCTCCTGCTCAATCGAGCGAGGGGTGGATTCCAATCACCGCATTAAAGTGTCGCGACCGTATGCGGCCAGAGGATTTTAGTTTGATTCAATAATAAACAAACTGTTCGTTGGACAGCATCGGTATAATCGGTGCTAACTAATTTCATTAAAAGCCACTGACGGCACACTCCCATACCCCCACCGTGTGCAGACTGAATCAATTTGGGGTATCGGTAGGGAGTGCGAACATTCAATCGAACAGCTGGGTAGGAAAAAGAACCAATTAGTGCGCTATTGATAGAATCGTGAGTGACTGACATTGAAATTAGCGCCACAGTAGGGAGAGATGGGTGATAAGCACTTTGCACGTATTTTCTGAAGTTGCTTATCTATTAGGAAAAGTGGTAAATTTAATTATTATTATCTTGTTTTCAAGGAGCGTAATTGTCGCTGAAAAATGCAAAACACAAGCAACAGAAGAGACTAGCGATAATGTCCTGCTCTGCGATTAATAGCTCGATTATGTATGTACAGTAGACTGGCCCAGGAAACAAAGAGTTGTCTAATTCCACGGGGCACCCCCCAGGATTGTGTCTTTGGGTGAGAAAATCAATCTCTGAAAACTTCAGCTCAATCGCTTGTTGCATAAGCTGGCGCATTTGATTTGAAGTTTGTATGGGGATTTCAGTCAAAATATATAGGAAAATACACCTCCGTCACTTATTCGATCTGGAAATTGGTTCTGATTGCTCGATTGACCTCAGAATTGCAAAAACGGCAGTTGGTATGCTACAGAACAATTCCACAGAACATTGTATGATGATTAAATGAACTTTTATATAGGTTTCGGCTGATGCGATTCGACCAATAAATCCAAAAATACACAATTCAGCTCCTAATAAATCAGTCGAAAACTATATAAAAGTTCATTTAATCATCATACAATGTTCTGTGAAATTTTTCTGTGGCATACCAACTGCCGTTTTTGCAATTCTGAGGTCAATCGAGCAATCAGAACCAATTTCCAGAACGAATGAGTGACGGAGGTGTATTTTCCTATACATTTTGACTGAAATTCCCATACAAACTTCAAATCAATTGCGCCAGCTTATGCAACAAGCGATTGAGCTGAAATTTTGACAGATTGATTTTCTCACCTTGGGACACAATTCTGGGGGGTGCCCCGTGGAATTCGACAACATTTTTTTCTCCCCATACTAAGCTGGGCCAGTCTAATGTACAGTATAGGGTGTCAATGAAGATCGACATTTCGAATTTCAAAAACGGGTAGTATTTAAAAGTTTCATCCCCTCGAAAAAAGTCCCTATGGAAAATTTCAGCTCAATCGGACTTCGTTGAGTGTTTGACCATAGCGGTTAAAGTTTTTTTCCAAGTTCGTTTATTTGGTAGGCTCAGAAGCGGTTAAAGTTTGACTGTTTTGAAACACGAAAATTTCCCAATACCTATTAGGTTACATTTTTTCACATTTAGTTGCAGTAGGCCTTTATTTCACCATTCGTATTCTAGTTCTGGAATATTTTAAGATCATCTTTATTCACTATTTCCAAAAAGAACCAAAAATTGTATTCTTATGATTTTAAACCTATGTCCGTTGAATTCACCAACTTTTTATACATATAACCTTACGGGTTGCAAGACAAATCGATTAAGAAGAAAATTTTGCAGATCCGTCAATCCGTTCGTGAGTTAAATCGTCAGGAAGGAAATCTCAACTAATTTTGATTTAAATAGATAGATAAAAGATAATAGAGGCCATAAATGAGAGCCCAATCAAATTACGTCGTCTGCAAAACTCACGATTTTCACTTTCCTGGGTAGCTGTAAAGTCAACACTCCGTCATTCATCCCGTTCCAAAGAGTTGGACCGAGTATGGAGCCCTGGGGAACACCCGCTGTAACGTGCACAGATTTATGTCCTTCGTTCGTGTCGTACATCAGAACTCTATCCCGAAAATAACTTTTCAGGATATTGCGCAGATAGTTGTGAACCCGCATTCTGTGCAGCGCCGCCGCGATTGCTTCAAATCTGGCGCTATTGAACGCGTTCTCCACGTCTATCGTGATTACTGCGCAGTACCGATCCCCTCGTCTCTTCTGTTTGAGCGCCTTCTAAGCACTCTCGAGCACTGTTCGGATTGCATCCACCGTCGATACTGCTTTACGGAATCTTAACTGCATATTCGACAATCCGCGTTCTTCCTCTGTACATTTCGTCAGCTTATTGAGGATGATTCTCTCAAGGAGCTTCCCGAGCGTGCCTAAGAGGCATATAGGCCTGTACGCGGCCGGATTGGCGGGTGACTTTCCTGGCTTAGGCAGTGTTGAGGAAATCAAGTAAGCATTGGAACCGAAAAAAGAAAATTGTCATTATCCAAACAACCGTTGTTAAGTACGGTAATAAAACAAAAATTTTTCAAGCGTTAAAAAACTAGTTTCTCTCTCCTCACCGGAGATTCGAAAAGTATTAAAAGCCCTTCCAGAGTAGTCAAGCCGAAGAACGAACTGCATAGAAAAGGACGAAATCGGCTCGCCAATCCTGTCGGTTCGAAGCGAAGCCGAAACTGAACATTTGGTCCTTCTCTGTCCAGGTGAGCCCCCTGTCGGTTCGAAGCGAAGCCGAAACTGAACATTTGGTCCTTCAACAACCAGTTTCCAGTTTATATGGAAAATCACCTGCAACGGCCTAAACGGTGCAACGCAGGTACAGTCCCAAAAAACTTAGCAGATTATACAATCAATCTTCCAAATTTTAAAAGAAAGGTCGTAATAGAACGTACTCCCATCAGGAGAAATGTTCTGCCTGAAACCACAGGTATTGAAAATAGTCATATCGAACCAATGTTGCTCGTAATAATTCGGTGTCAAAGTCGGTTAGAAGTTGCGCGTCCGTTGATGCTGGTGGTAATCGGCAGCCCAAAAAATGTCCATTAAAACAGATGAAATTATCCTTAAACAATTGAAAAATGCTCCTTAAAAAAACTGATCGTTTTTCCATAAATTATTGAACAAATTACTTTGAAATATATAAAATGCTCCGTAAACATTCGAAAAGTGTAACGTAGAAACGAAAAAAATGTACCGTAAACAATTGAAAATGCTCCTTAGAAAAACAAAGATTTGCTATTTAACTAATGATATCTAAAATAACTAAAATATCTCTTATAACCACCCACGGCTTGAGGAACTCGAAATTGTCGAAATCTGCGCTTACAAAAATAAACCTGAAGAAGCGTGGCGGTGAATGCTTTGACAGCACGTGCTGTTTGTACTGTGTATGAAGTTTGCTCATCTATTAAGGACAAGTCTACCGGAATTCAAATTTATATCTACTCGCGTCGTGGCTATCCTGACTGTCTGGCCTAGGTTTAAGCGCCATTGTTCGCTCTTTGAAACTAGAAAGAAAATATATTAAACTCCCCTTTCCCTATTTGTTTCAAATTGAAATTATTAAG
Source organism: Armigeres subalbatus (assembly GCF_024139115.2). Taxonomy (NCBI): domain Eukaryota; kingdom Metazoa; phylum Arthropoda; class Insecta; order Diptera; family Culicidae; genus Armigeres; species Armigeres subalbatus. The sequence continues at coordinate 266,287,712 of NC_085139.1, forward strand.
TTATATTGAAAAATATATGCTTTTGGTAAAACACAGGAACCAAATACTTATGTAATCCGATACATATTTTTTCATTGATTTTTTTATCTTTATTAGCGAGACTTTCAGCCCAAGGCTGACTTATTGATTTATTAAACCCGAAAGTTATCAATTTATTTCGTTTATCCTCGTAGATTTATAAAGATGTACAAAAATAAAGAAATCAAGTCATTCGGTTGGATGAGAGTGATCAACAATAGGGAGGAATAAAATCAACCGAAATTATTCGTTGAAGGCTAATTTACCTATTGTTAAATAAATACAGATCTTGCATGATTAACTCTTCCTTTCCACTGTCTGTCGTGGCTGTCCGGAACATCTTTTGCTGGCGAGGATAGGGTGCTAAATGTCAATGAAGGAAAAATACATATGATTTGACAGTTCGGTACCCAACATGTTTCGGACAGCAGAACAAAGGGAACCGAAGCGACAATATTTATCTTGTAACTATCTTATCTTCTATCTATCTTATCTTATCTAATTTATCTTGTAGATATCTTTTGTGATTATGCAGGGAAATTGATGAATAAACCTATTAGCATTATATGCAATGTGATTTTAATGAAATTCGTATCGTCAAGCATGTTTATGCGATGTGCAGTTGTATGGTCTGTTTGTCTTTGAGAAGTCTGGTGCGCAATTTCTTTAACGATGCTTTGAATTGCTTGTAGGCTAAGATTACATTTTGTACAAGTTTATGGAGCATTTCATTTTTTTTACGGAGCACTGTTTTTAGTTTAAGGAGCATTTTCTCAGGTTAAGGAGCATTTTTTTCTTTTTAGGGAGCATTTTCCTTAGTTTTCGGAGCATTTTTCTGTTGAATAGGGCTACCAAGCAAAACAATCAGCGTCATACTCCAGGGCTATGCAATGGTGCATAAGATTCTACTTTATGACAGCCAATTTCAAGGTACTTTTTCAACTATTTCACAATAATTCTTATATCAATATACTGCGCAATTATCATTAGTTAAATAGCAAATCTTTGTTTTTCTAAGGAGCATTTTCAATTGTTTACGGTACATTTTTTTCGTTTCTACGGTACACTTTTCAAATGTTTACGGAGCATTTTATATATTTCAAGGTAATTTGTTCAATAATTTAAGGAAAAATGATCAGTTTTTTAAGGAGCATTTTTCAATTGTTTAAGGATAATCATGATTGTTTCATGATGCATTTACCATTTTCCCGGTGGTAATCGGTCACATAGAAGCAGGAACTCGTTGGCCAGCAAAACGCAAAGTCAAATTAGAGCTTCGGAACTTGTTGACGAACTGGAGGAAGAGGAACTGCAGATTTCTTTGGAACAGGATAGGATTTTAGCAGAGCAACAGATGGAAACTCTTAAGATCCAGAAAGATATGGAACTCAAAATGCAGCAGAAGAAAGCGGAGTTTATCAAAAAAAAGCGTGAAAGAGCCATTCAAATTAGCGAGCTGCGTTCCTGTTCTGGCTTCTCTAGTGGAATCTCAATGCAACACAACGCAACACAAGCCTGGGTGAACGAAGTCAATGCAGAAAATGGCGCTGGTGTAGACACGGATCAAACTGAACATCCAGTAGTTGAGAAAGGTGTGAACGAAGTTTTGTGTAATGCATTCAAGGCGCTTCAAAGTCGGCAGGTGAAGGAATTACCGCAGTTCTCAGGAAGCATTATGGATTGGCCAATATTCGAGAACGAGTTTAAGATGTCCACGGTTGAATGCAAACGGACAGAGATAATCTGAGGAGGTTAAATAACGCTTTGCAGGGTAAGGCTCGAAAAACTGTTGAGTGCTTGCTGTCTGCTCCTGTAAACGTTAGTTTAATCATGCGAATGCTCAAATCTAATTTTGGACGCACTGAGTGGGTAGTGTCGAATAGATTGGAGCTACTCCGAAATTTGGATTATGTGAAGGACGGCAACATAGAGTCCTTCCGTTCGTTCTACAATGCGGTCATCGGAACTGCGGTGGCACTGAGAAACGTGAAAGCTGACATGTATTTGATGAACCCTGAACTGATATCGCATCTAGCTGAGAAGTTGCCAGTTTTCAGCAAGCAAATGTGGATAAGGCACAAGGCTTCCTTGCTCAAACAGGACAAAGTTATCGATTTTCATGACTTTTCGCGCTGGTTGGAGAATGAAATGGAGAACCAGCTGGCGAGTATGAATCCAGTCTTTGTCAACCGGAGAACCGTACTGATTTTCCCGACGTTTACGTGATGAAAGCCATGATTTTTGGAGCAGTGTCATCTCCCTCAATCGCACAATATATCAAAAATTTTAATGCGAAAGAACTTGAAGAGCAGCTTCCAGGAATTCTACGCCCTATAGTTAAGCAACACTATGTCGATGACTATTTCGATGCAACAGACACTGAAGAAGAAGCTATCGATCTAGTAAAACGAACAGTGGGTAATGTCTGTGACATAACCGCTAAGTGGACGTAGGACTTGACTTGACCATGCCTTTAAGATACATAATATGTCCAAATTTCTCACATTTTGGACTAATAATCTATTTTGGATAAATAATCGGCGTTGCATACCATTCCTTGGCAATATCTTCTCATCAAACCGACACAGAAATCAAATCTGCCTCGAACAAGAATCAAGAAAAAATTCAAGAAGTATCTGTCCGGTCACGAAATATTAGCCTCGACAGTGGCAACCTTCCCACTGAAGGACTGCCTGAAATAAACCACAAGTTGGCTCAGCAGGGGATGTAGACTGTATCTCAGCCCTTCCACTGAAGAGCCTTCTAATCCGTGCGATAGCGACTGAAGGAGAACATTATTTTTAACTCTTAGAGCCTTGAAAAAGGCTGTTTGCTTCGGCTAAGTGCAAAAAGTAAGAAAACGATCTTTTCAAATAACCGCGAATTTCTAGTGGTGGTATAAAAAAGACTGAATGCTCTGCGAGCGAATGCACTTTTCTTTTATACCTTATTTTGAATCTTCTCTGCTTCCCAATTGGTGGGCCAATCAGCTAGTGTCTTGTATCCCGCTTCTTTGTCAGCCAAAGCGTCATCATCATCAACGCGTTCGAGAATGGCTTCTTCTTTTTACGCTTGTTGCTCGCTATGCTGTTGTCTATTTCCTAACGGGACTTTTCGCTAGATACAGGCCAATAAGCCGGGCAAGCGAGCTTAGAATTGCAGTTCAGGTGAGAAGTACGTGTTCTTTTCTGAGACAACATTGTTAGTAGTAGATGGAAGGAAACACCCGGACATGGAATGAACATGGGACGATCATTCAGTCACGTTTGCTTTGTGTGCGGTCAGTATCAAACAATGTTTATCTACATATTTTTTGACGTAGGACTTACGTCTCTCTTTACTATACCGGGTGTCATTTCAAAATATTCAAATCGACCGCGTTACGCTGTGTTGAAAGATTTTTAACGTTAATAGCGTTCGTCTCAGTGGACGAATTTCTTCGGTAAGCCCCTCAATCGACAGATTTCAAGTATGCCTTCCATGTCCATGCTTGATAAGACCCGAAAAACTTGTTTCAATAGGCATGAAACTGTTTTCAATGAAAAACATTGAGATCAAGGGAACCTATAAATATGGGTACCGCATAGTTTTTGCATCATTCCATTACCACGTTCTGATTGGTGCAGACACCAGCGAATGAGCAGCCGCTGGGTCTGCCGAGAAGCCATATAATAGCGCAACGCGATTTTTTCCTTTCATTATGATCGGGGCAAGCGAAGCAACCGCATCATTGATTGAACAGCACTCACACCTTTTAGCAGGGAATGAAGTCTGCACCGACCGCTTTTTCGGCTCGACACCATCGAAGCGACCATCATCAGCCGAAACCTAGCCAGTACATCAGAAGTCCACCCTACAGACCCGACAAAGCAGCAATGCTGAGCAGATACCGGCAGCAGCAGCAGAGTCGAGCCGAGACAGGCTGAAGAAAAGCCACATGATGCAGCATGAATGTCCAAAAAACAAACGGTTCTTTAGAGAGCCAATAATAGAGATCAATATCAATGCTTTCAATACCCTTCGGGATAGAAATTGTACTTGGGTGCCAAATCCAATATTCTAGAGATAAAATTTTATGCGTGATTTTCATAAATAGCGTCAAAACTAACAGTGGATAATTTTTCTGATTTAACCGCGAAGTGGACGAAGGACTTCGCTTGATCATGCCTTTAAAGATTCATAAGATGTTCAAATCTGTCACATAATCTTATTTGGATAAAAAAAAAAACACCGATAACAGCTCAAACATTAATAAACTATCAATCGATTTTTCATCAAATGTTGGATTTTTTGGCATTGATAAAAAAAATATGTAGATAAACATTGTTTGATACTGACCGCACACAAAGCGAACGTGACTGAATGATCGTCCCATGTTCTAAATCTTATCACCCGAAATTCCATGTCCGGGTGTTTCCTTCCTTCTACTACTAACAATGTTGTCTCAGAAAAGAACACGTACTTCCCACCTGAACTGCAATTCTAAGCTCGCTTGCCCGGCTTATTGGCCTGTATCTAGCGAAAAGTCCCGTTAGGAAATAGACGCCAGCAGCGAGCAACAAGCGTAAAAAGAAGAAGCCCTTCTCGAACGCGTTGATGATGATGACGCTTTGGCTGACAAAGAAGCGGGATACAAGACACTAGCTGGTTGGCCCACCAATTGGGAAGCAGAGAAGATTCAAAATAAGGTATAAAAGAAAAGTGCATTCGCTCGCAGAGCATTCAGTCTTTTTTTTACCATCACTATAAATTCACGGTTATTTGAAAAGATCGTTTTCTTACTTTTGCACTTAGTCGAAGCAAACAGCCTTTTTCAAGGCTAAGAGTTAAAAATAATGTTCTCCTTCAGTCGCTATCGCACGGATTAGAAGGCTCTTCAGTGGAAGGGCTGAGATACAGTCTACATCCCCTGCTGAGCCAACTTGTGGTTTATTTCAGGCAGTCCTTCAGTGGGAAGTTTGCCACTGTCGAGGCTAATATTTCGTGACCGGACAGATACTTCTTGAATTTCTTCTTGATTCTTGTTCGAGGCAGATTTGATTTCTGTGTCGGTTTGATGAGAAGATTTTGCCAAGGAATGGTATGCAACGCCGATTATTTATCCAAAATAGATTATTAGTCCAAAATGTGAGAAATTTGGACATATTATGTATCTTAAAGGCATGGTCAAGTCAAGTCCTACGTCCACTTAGCGGTTATGTCACAGACATTACCCACTGTTCGTTTTTTATCAATGCCAAAAAATCCAACATTTGATGAAAAATCGATTGATAGTTTATTAATGTTTGAGCTGTTATCGGTGTTTTTTTTATCCAAATAAGATTATGTGAGAGATTTGGACATCTTATGAATCTTTAAAGGCATGATCAAGCGAAGTCCTTCGTCCACTTCGCGGTTAAATAAAAAAAAAAAAATATCCACTGTTAGTTTTGATGCTATTTATGAAAATCACGCATAAAATTTTATCTCTAGAATATTGGATTTGGCACCCAAGTACAATTTCTATCCCGAATGGTATTGAAAGCATTGATGTTGATCTCTTTTATTGGCTCTCTGAAGAACCGTTTGTTTTTTGGACATACATGCTGCATCATGTGGCTTTTCTTCAGCCTGTCTCGGCTCGACTCTGCTGCTGCTGCCGGTATCTGCTCAGCATTGCTGCTTTGTCGGGTCTGTAGGGTGGACTGCTGATGTACTGGCTAGGTTTCGGCTGATGATGGTCGCTTCGATGGTGTCGAGCCGAAAAGCGGTCGGTGCAGACTTCATTCCCTGCTAAAAGGTGTGAGTGCTGTTCAATCGATGATGCGGTTGCTTCGCTTGCCCGATCATAATGAAAGGAAAAATCGCGTTGCGCTATTATATGGCTTCTCGGCAGACCCAGCGGCTGCTCATTCGCTGGTGTCTGCACCAATCAGAACGTGGTAATGGAATGATGCAAAAACTATGCGGTACCCATATTTATAGGTTCCCTTGATCTCAATGTTTTCATTGAAAACAGTTTCATGCCTATTGAAACAAGTTTTTCGGGTCTTATCAAGCATGGACATGGAAGGCATACTTGAAATCTGTCGATTGAGGGCTTACCGAAGAAATTCGTCCACTGAGACGAACGCTATTAATGTTAAAAATCTTTCAACACAGCGTAACGCGGTCGATTTGAATATTTTGAAATGACACCCGGTATAGTAAAGAGAGACGTAAGTCCTACGTCAAAAAACCCCCTGCCAATAATAGAACAAAACCTGCCAAAGCCGTCATTACCCCTACTTAATTTTGAACCTACTCTGCTTCCCAATTGGTGGGCCAATCAGCTAGTGTCTTGTGTCCCGCTTCTTTGTCAGCCAAAGCGTCATCATAATCAACGCGTTCGAGAAGGGCTTCTTCTTTTTTACGCTTGTTGCTCGCTGCTGGCGTCTATTTCTCAACGGGACTTTTCGCTTGATACAGGCCAATAAGCCGGGCAAGCGAGCTTAGAATTGCAGTTCAGGTGGGAAGTAGGGTGTTCTTTTCTGAGACAACATTGTTAGTAGTAGAAGGAAGGAAACACCCGGACATGGGATTTCAGGTGATAAGATTTAGAATTCATAACATGGGACGATCATTCAGTCACGTTCGCTTTGTGTGCGGTCAGTATCAAACAATGTTTTTCTACATATTTTTTTATCAATGCCAATATTGCATTGATCAATGCATTGATATTTAACGAGTATTTGCTTAGAATTTAATTTAAGTCGCGCGGATTTGGCGCAGAATGGATTTTCATGTCGCGCGGAAAAGGCGTGGATTTGATTTTAGTCGGCGAGGATTTGGCGCGGAAAATATTTCAGGATCTCCGTAACAACCCTGCAATTTCTATCCCGAAGGGAATTGAAATCTTTGATATTGATCTCTATCATTGGCTCTCTGAAGAACCGTTTGTTTTTTTTGGACATACATGCTGCATCATGTGGCTTTTCTTCAGCCTGTCTCGGCTCATCACCGATGCCGGCCGGTCTCGGCTCGACTCTGCTGCTGCTGCCGGCAATGAGACTAGATAGAAGGTGAGGAAGAAGACCAAATGCAAGTGTATTAGTGGCTGATGAAAAATGTAAACAGCAAATGGTGACGTACATATTTGCACGGCTTCTTATGGGAGCTCGTTCGAATGTAGTAGTGAAAGCTTTTTCGCCATACACGAAAGGCACGCACACAACATATGGATTTCCATACCTTAGTATTTATTTTCATTGTGCTGCCGGTATCTGCTCAGCATTGCTGCTTTGTCGGGTCTGTTGGGTGGATTGCTGCTGTATTGGCTAGGTTTCGGCTGATGATGGTGGCTGCGATGACTTCATTTCCTGCTAAAAGGTGTGAGTGCTGTTCAATCGATGATGCGGTTGCTTCGATTGTCCCGGTCAGAATGAAAGGAAAAAATCCCGTTGCGCTATTTTATGGCTTCTCGGCAGACCCAGCGGCTGCTTATTCGCTGGTGTCTGCACCAATCAGAACGTGGTAATGGAATGATGCAAGAATTATGCGGTACCCATATTTATAGGTTCCCTTCATCTCAATGATTTTCATTGAAAACAGTTTAATGACTATTGAAACAAGTTTTTCGGGTCTTATCAAGCATGGACATGAAAGGCATACTTGAAATCTGTCGATTGAGGGGCTTACCGCAGAAATTCGTACACTGAGACGAACGCTATTAACGTTTAAAATCTTTCAACACAGCGTAACGCGGTCGGTTTGAATATTTTGAAATGACACCCGGTATAGTAAAGAGAGACGTAAGTCCTACGTCAAAAAAGGTTATTAAAGCACAAGAACATGGCGGTTTTAAATTGGTAAAATTTGTTTCCAATTCTAATAACGTTCTTGAATCAATCGATGCCTCGTTGAGAGCTGATCCGACTACTGATGCTCGCGTTTTGGGTCTGAATTGGCATAAACCGATGAACTTGTATTCTCCTTGGATTTTATGAAGCTTGAAGCGGTTTTCCGTTCTGGAATCGAAATTCCCACCAAGAGGCAGTTACTGAAATTTATGATGGGAATATTTGATCCGCTAAATGTGTTAAGTCCTATAACAATCCATTTGAAGATACTGTTCCAAGATTTATGGCGTCTGCAAATTGGATGGGATGATACAATTCCTGATGGCTTGATTTCGAAGTGGTTGGAATGGCTGCAGCAAACCGCGAAGATTAAAGAAATTCGAATACCAAGGTATTACTTTCCCGATGTTCCATTATTTCAGAATGTGGAATTACATGCATTTTCTGATGCTAGTGATAAAGCCTTTGCTAGCGTTATTTACATGGTGTATCGAAACTCGGACAGATCACACGTGGCGCTGGTATTAGCAAAATCACGTGTGGCACCCTTGAAATCGCAAACTGTTCCAAGGCTCGAATTACAGGGTTGTGTACTTTCTAGCCAAATGATGAAGATCGTATAAACAGAACTTGAAGTAGAAGTGACATCAACATATTTTTGGACGGACTCCAAAATATGTTTGGCTTGGCTATGTACAAAAGAAAAACTGACTGCCTACGTTGGATCGCGTGTTTCCAAAATAAAAGAAAATGGACACAGCTCTGGAATGTGGAAATGGATCCCTTCGGTTTTAAATGTTGCTGATCTAGCCACAAAGTCATCTAAGTACCGGCCTTCGTCCGATCAGCTTATCGGGTTACTGATCCAGTATCTGGCTGAACTGCTCCACGGTCCACCTTGGAGGTCCGTAGCAAGCAGCTGCATATGAAGACGCAGTCAATTTAGGCATTCACGAAGCCTTTGCATGAACTCTCCACCACTTCTACTTGTATAGGGAATTTGCCCATAACGTGTATCGCAGCCATACCCGAGTAAAGCTTGAGAGCAAAACGATAACTCGTTTTGATGTTGTGAAATCGCCGAATATGATTACTTAATTTGATATCTTTTTGGTCGTTTTAACGGTTAAAATAACAAAATGTATAGCAGAAAAATCTTACTATGACATCAAATCGAAAACTATTCCTGCTATTGATGAGAGCAAATCGAAAACTAAATTTGATATTAGTTCCGATAACAAAATAAGTACACAGTTTGATGTCAGATCATGCAATCTACAGCAAAATGAGATCAAAATATGTAATCAATCATGATGATTCATATTTGAAAACAAATTCTGATTTCAATTTGATGTCGAAATCAAAATGAGTTTTCTATATGCTCTCATTATGTTTTCAGACTTTGCTCGGGTACTTGTTCTAACTGTCACCCAGTTGCCATTATCAGGGGGAACTCGATACAGCTCTGCAATTATGGCGACATCGCACATCGTTTCTGCTGTAGATTGCCATAACAGTTGCTGTGCGGTTTCACAATGATTCAGATTAATCCGAATTATCTCCACTACTGCTAGCCTGCGATCGCCCTCTTGTAGGCTGGGCATTTGTAGCCACCCGCCTGATGGTTATTTCCGTCCTCTGTAATGTAAAGCATACACTTCGGTCTTTACGTGCAGTCTCTTGCAGGATGACCTGTTTCCCCACATTTCCAGCACATGTTAGATTTGTCTGTACCTTTACAAGCTCCTGCCCAGTGTCTAAAGCCCAACCACTTGATGCATCTTTCCGCAGATTTGCTCACTTCTGGGGCGGCTTTCAATGGGCATTTCGACCATCCAACCGTCAGTTTGCCTACTTGCAGTGCCTTATGAGCAGCGGTTACTGGCAGACGAACCATCGCTGTCTGTGTGCCTCCGTAGTCTTCCTAATCCGGATCGACATTCGCACCTCGCCTAGATTGCACTGCGCCTGTAGTGCACCCCGCAGTTCTTCTTCCGACGTGATCTCATCTAAGTCTCTGCACAAAATCACTGTCTCTGGAGTTAAGGCTTTGACTTCCTCCTTTGAGCCCATCGATTTCGCAATGCGCTCCTGCATAATCGAGCAATGAGCCGCAGGGTCCTTGTTTAGCTCGAAGAGCATCTTTCCGGTTTGTGTGCGCCTGGTTATTATCACGTTTTCACCCAAGTCGCTCAACTCAGGATCTTCAATAACTTTTTGAGAAGCGCTGCATACATCATAGCGTCGTTAGCCTTTGTACAGCTTCCTCCTTCGTCGTTTTTTTACGAGGTGGAGGCTTTTTTTTCCGTTCTGCTCCATTTTCCTTGCCTCTTTTCGCTTCAGCTGTTTCTTTCTCCTCTCCTTCTTACCTACTAAGGTACTCCATCCTTGGAGTAGCGTGTGTCCCTTCGATAGCGACAGCGTCCGCCCGTGTCTGCCTCTTGAGTCCGCCTGGCCTGCCGTCTCTCGGTGAGGTTCTTTCCCTTTTGAGAGTCATGGAGGCTTGTGTAGTCTCCACCCCGGGCAGATTCGTTACAACAGCATGTGTCTTAGTTTGTGCCAATGCGTGCTCCGCTACATCGGCCCTCAGCGCTGCTGTATCGATTTCTGATACTAACGCGTTACGGATCCTGTGAACCATGTCTTTAATCTTTTTATGGACGTTGTTCCCCCATCCACGAAATTGTGGATTTCCTCCATCAATCTTTTCACAGCCACTATTTTCGGCTTTTGTGGGGGCTTGTCCAACTTGCTCTTTCCTGGCCGCTGCTCCTGCAGCTGCAGTTGTTCTAGCTTCTTCTGCTCCTTTTGCTCCTGCTTCTGCTACTGTTGTTGCTGTAGCACTACTGCCACTGACGGCGGTGATCTCACCAAACCGATACCTGCGAACGGATTCGTCTCTCCTGCATCTGCTTCTGCGTGATTTGTTGAATTATTCATTCTATAGGATCCCCCTCCAAACCGTTATCTCCACCCGTCGTACGTAGTCCATGCTAGGGTTGACACGGGCGCACTTATATAGCTGTGTTCAGAGCCGATCACGCGATCGGGAGAATCTCAACCGAGCCTGGTACTCACCGATAAGATTGGTGGACGAGTATTGAACGTACTCGGAAAACTGCTAGTTTTTTTTTACCGGGACGGAGACGGCCGTACTGTTAGCCCACTCGCCATTTCAAGCCGGTGTCACCCTTACTTACTCAGGGAGTAGAACATAATCTTATAATCCACTATCCATATTCTGTCCGTTGTCGTAAGCCGTGACCAGTATATCGTCATTAGGACCTTACTAGTATCGATCCTAATGTGCCGGTTGGCACTCCTGCTGATGGGACTGAAGTGCTTTGGAAGCGGCACGGGTCGCTTGTGCCGCTGCGCACGTCATTCTGGATGGGCCATAAGAAATGAGATGTGAGTTATGAAAAATGAGAAGTGAGAAGGAGAAGTAAAAAGTAACAAGTAAGAAGTGAACAGTAAAAAAACATCGTGAGAATTGAAAATTATGAAAACAGTTTTTTTTTTCTTTCTTTCTTCTTTTATGGGCTGCGAAATGGTGAGTTGACATCCGGGAAGGGCGCCTAACATAGCTCTGGTTCTCACAAGTTCCAATACTCACGCTTCCACGGGTCTTCCGATGATAATTGACCGCCAGCTAAGGGTTGCGTACTTAGCTGGTAGTGTAGCCTGGGCACTGTTGTCCTTCTGACATCAGCTAGAGTGAGAGGGTGCGTCCTGTGGGGTATGTCTAGGATGTGGTGGGGTTCGATAGTGGGCTCTGTTGAACTGCAATAAAAAGCTGCATGTGTCCCCAAGCAGGCCCTGTCAAAGCGACCGTGTGCCACTCAAAGCGCACTAGCCTAGCCCTGGTGTTGGGTGACCCGACTGATCGTGTTTGACCAGACTGATCGAGCGTCTGTTCACCAAGGAGGTGCGGCTCCAACAGCGTTCTGGCATCCAGCGGCTGAGTATGAAATGCTATTCCCCGGAAGCTATACCTAAGATGGCAGCCCCATCCCGGGGGATAGGGAACCTGAGGCCAACAACCTACTGTTCCCGATACATCAATTTGTTCGAGAATCCGATAATGAAAGAATACGGACTGATTTTACGGCGACGACTCTTAGCGCGAAACAACGGACACGAATAGGAACATGGAACGTTTTAACCCTAGCCCAGCAGGGTAAATTGGCACAACTTGTCAATGAGGCACGCCGCATGAAGCTCGAGATCCTAGGACTGAGTGAAGTCCGTTGGCCAAACTTTGGAGAACACAGAACGCCGTCGGGACAAGTTCTGCTATACTTTGGTTTACGAGGTGAACATGCTCCCCGGCACCGCGGAGTTGGCTTCCTACTAAGCGCTCAGGCACACTCTGCGCTTATTAAGTGGGAACCTATAAGTGAAAGGATAATCGTTGCCAGATTAAGAACGCGGGTCCGAAACCTTACTATAATCCCATGTTATGCGCCAACCGATGCTGCCGATCTGCAAGACAAAGAGAACTTCTACAGTCAACTCAATGCCATCGTAGATAGAATTCCGAAGGGTGATATCAAGATCTGTTTGGGCGACTTCAATGCGAAGATCGGATCCGACAACTCGAACCATGAGCGCATTATGGGATGCCATGGTCTCGGAGAAATGAGCGAAAACGGAGAGTTGTTCGCAGAATTTTGTGGTAGTAACGACATGGTGATCGGGGGATCGCTCTTCCCTCATCGACCGGTTCACAAGGTCACGTGGGTCTCCCGTGACGGCTTTACAGAAAATCAAATCGACCACATCTGCATCAACCGAAATTGGACACGGAGCCTTCTTGATGTACGGAATAAACGTAGTGCCGATATCGCGTCTGATCATCGCGTCTTCATCGGCGAAATACGCCTGCGCATTGCGCGGATTCGTCGACAGGAGGAAAGAGTTGAACGACGATTCAACACACACCGACTGGAAGATGCCACGGTGTAACGGTCCTTCGTTGAAGAACTGGAGACGCGTGCTGCAGATATTCCGGAAGGTAGCAGCGTGGAAGACCAATGGACCGCCATCAAGAATGCCTTCATCGCCACCAGCGAGAACAATCGGGGCGAACTACGCACCCAGAGAAAACAATGGATCACCGATGAGACCTGGAGGAAGATAGAGGAGCGAAGAGAAGTCAAAGCCGCGATAGAGCGATCGAAAACCAGAGGAGCCAAAGTATTAGCCCGTCAACGATACACGGCTCTTGAGAAGGAAGTAAAACGCTCATGTCGACGGGACAAGCGAGCGTGGGCAGACTCTCTGGCCGACGAAGGAGAGAGAGCCGCCGCAACCGGGGACATTCGCCTCCTCTACGATATCTCACGACGCTTAAGCGTGGCGAAGATGAATGCAACGATGCCTGTGAAAGACGCGAATGAACAGTTATTGACCGACCCAACTGACCAGCTGAAACGCTGGTTCGAGCACTTCGAACAACTTTTTCAAGTGCCAGCCAGACCATCACCACCTCGGCATGATCTGCCTAGGATCCGACGTATATCACGCGTCAATACCGAAGCTCCATCACTGCTAGAGATTCAAACAGCCATCCAAAGCATGAAATTGAATAAAGCCCCAAGGGTCGACCGCATATCAGCCGAGATGCTCAAAGCTGACTCCATGACATCCGCTCAACTACTGCATCGTTTATTTCGTAATATCTGGGATACTGCAACTTTCCCGGTCGAGTGGATGCAAGGTACCTTAGTGAAGGTGCCCAAAAAGGGTGACCTGACTGTATGCGATAACTGGCGAGGCATTATGTTGCTGTGTACCGTTCTCAAAGTTCTGTGCAAAATTGTCCTAGCCCGGATTCAAGAGAAGATCGATGCGACTCTTCAGCGGCAGCAAGCCGGATTCCGTGCCGGAAGATCCTGTGTGGACCATATTGTCACGCTCCGCATCATTTTGGAGCAAGTCAACGAAGTCCAAGAGTCCCTTAACTTGGTATTCATTGACTACGAAAAAGCTTTCGACCGTCTCAATCACGAGAATATGTGGGGCGCCCTGAGACGCAAGGGGGTTCCTGATAAAATCATCGGCCTCATCGAAGCACAGTACGAGGCCTTTTCGTGTGGAGTGCTGCGCAATGGGATCCTGTCCGACCCTATCCGGGTCGTAGCTGGTGTGAGGCAAGGATGTATTCTATCACCGTTACTGTTCCTCATCGTAATCGACGAGATTCTGGTAGATGCGATTGACCGTGAACCAAACCGCGGGCTGTTTTGGCAGCCTCTAACCATGGAGCACCTAAACGACTTCGAATTGGCTGATGACGTTGCACTCCTCGCGGAACGGCGCTCTGATATGCAGAGTAAGCTCAACGACCTTGCCGAGCGCTCCTCCTCGGCTGGTTTAGTCATCAATGTCAACAAAACCAAATCGTTGGATGTAAACACGGTGACTCCTTCCAGTTTCACAGTAGCCGGGCAACCAGTGGAGAATGTTGAAAGCTTCCAATATTTTGGTAGCCAAATGGCGTCAGACGGCGGTACCAAGATCGACATAGGCGCACGGATCAAGAAAGCAAGGGCTGCCTTTGCGAGTTTAAGAAATATCTGGAAAAACAGGCAGATAAGTGAACGCACCAAAATACGAATTTTCAACTCTAACGTGAAATCTGTGCTGTTATACGCTAGCGAAACATGGTGTGTATCAGTGGAGAACACTCAACGGTTGCAGGTGTTCATTAACAGATGCCTGCGGTATATAATTCGGGCCTGGTGACCTCACAACTGGATCTCAAACAACGAGCTCCATCGTCGTTATCACCAGAGGCTGATAGCAACAGAAATTCGGGATCGGAAGTGGGGCTGGGTCGGCCACACTCTACGTAGGGGCGGAAACGAAATCTGTAACAAAGCATTAGACTAGAACCCAGCGGGACATCGCAGCAGAGGCAGACCCATAGGCTCAAGGTGGCAAAGCCTCAATAAAGAAATAAAAGAAGTCGACCGAAATCTAACGTGGCAACAGGTTAAAGCGATAGCCGGGCAACGCTCAGGATAGAGATCTTTCAAGTCGGCCCTTTGCACCACCGGAGGTGTACAGGATCCATAAGTAAGTAAGTAAGTTTCTTCTTTCATCTTCTTTTTTCCTTCTTTATTTTTTCTTCTTTCATTTTCCTTATTATTTCTACCTTCTTTTTTCATCCTCCTTTTTTACACTCTTTTTTCTTCATTCTTTCTTTTGTCTTCATCCTTATTTATTTTTTCTTATTCCTAATTCGTTTACCTCTCTCTTTCTTGTTCTTTATGCTTCTTTTTATTACTTTCTTCTTCCTTTTCCTTTTTCCATCTTCTTTCTTCTATCTTTTTTTCTGTCTTATATCTCACTTCTCAAAATCTCGCTTCTTCCCTCTTGCTTCTGTTTTTCTCATCACTTACTTCTGCTTCTAGTTTTTCATTTTTCACATTTCATCACTCACTTCTCACTTGTTACTGCACACATCTCATTACTCAGAAGTCACTTCCATTTCTCAGTACTCATGTCTCACTACTCTGTCCTCATTTTGAACATCTCTCAGTTCCAACTTTTCAAGATTCACTTCTCAGTTCGAACATTTCACTCCTCACTTCACTAAAGAAACAAATTTAAACTGTATTCATTGAACAGCTACTCAGTCTGATAGTACGCTTTCAACCTGGTGAGTGTGTTGGGTATTTAGATTACCAAACAAATAGATTGATTTCGCCGATCAGCGTCACGACAGACAGCATCCTTAATTTCGAGCTCAAACCATGAGTTCCGGTTTTCGAGCACTTTTCGTTGATCATTACTATCAGGAGACATCGCATCGTGTAAGAACTTCGTTCAGCACATCGAAGTCGAACTAGAATACGTAATCCGGTGAGACGAAAAGCGAAATGCCTCAGAGCCATAAACACCGATGACGGCATGACGGCATGAACAACTTAAGGGCGTTGAACGTTCAGGGCAACCTGCCCAGAACCCAGGATGTAGTCCAGTGGAGACGTATACTTGACGTAGGCTCATCGAGGAGGAACTATAGCCCATATTTATATCAAGCAACAAAAACAACCACGGTGGTGCTTCTTCCCTAAAAACTTCATGGAAACTGTACGATGCATTTTATAGCGCATCCCTCTTGCTAGGCCAATCCTGTAACAAAACAAAGCGTTAAATGTCCTCGTGTATGGCGCATCTTTCACCCTTGGCACTAAATTGGGGGAAAGGTTGAGAAGGCAACTGGCGGTCACCGCGCCTTCGAAAAGTCAATATTGATAGTCAATTAATTATACAATTTGCACACCATTTTCAATTTAACCGCAACCGATAGGGCAGTGCTGCTAGTTCTGTAATATTTTTTTATTTGTTCACCGAAAGTCTGTGTACATTGTATTCGGTGCAAAAACTTTATGTTACAATTGTGTGGATTAGATCCATGGTTTCGCAAAAGAGTAAAATTTCAAACTTAATTGAGAATCATGGCAACATTTTCGCCGTGATATAGATTGTAGCAAGTAAACGTGGCAATATGATGTTGTTCGACTATTGGCTCTCCTTTGCCTAGGCAGGAGCGGTATATCAAGTTGACATACCTTCCCCATCGCACTTCGAAGGTTGGTAGATATGCAGTGTATCGACAACGCTCGTTGTTGCCTACGCTATTATCCACCCTTCCGTGAGGTATCGGCTGCAACTCCATCAGCTATTAAACGGTCGTAAATAATTCATCGATTATTGCCCTCCGGAATATGGCGAGCAAGTCTCGACTGAGTATGGCAGCGTGACGGTGTAAGCTCCCCGATATCACTACATATACATACTTCCAAATGGGGATCGGTTCTGGTTATGGTTGAGGGGTGGGACCTTGGAGGTGAAATGATGCGTTAAATGGCTTGTAAACATGACATTTTGATTTGCGTACCGTTCGAACGGTCGATTTATTACACTTTAAGATTAAGGAAGCCCGAAAGGCAGCGTTCGATATTGATTTCAAGTTTCTGCTTAATGAACCAGACGATTTGATGCCTTCAATTAGCCGGATCAGCGAAATGTTTAGACTACAAAGAGGTTGGAGGGACGACGTTGCCTAATGCAATTTTGATTTGAATACTTAAAATGCGAAGAGCTGTAATTTCTCTAATACTGTTTTGTTTGATTATATCTTGTTAGGATGGGATAATGGGATTCAAACTTAACCTAGGACGCTATCATCATTTTTATCCATTTAACCTTCTGACAAAAAAAGGAAAGTTTGTAATTATCAGTGTTAAAATGATAGTAGGTACATCAATTTTTCTTCTACAAGACTTTTCCTCTAAAGAGTTATAACAGAGATATTTACCATCTTTCAAGTATGCTTTTAACTGTCTTTTATAATGCATGCAGATTAATGTGGGTTTGAAGTTCGATTTTAATTAAAGAAATCTGTTATATTGAAATCCATAAACCATCAAACTCCAATATTCAAGTTGTTCTGTAAGCAAAAAGGGAGTCTTACATTCACTACGAACAAGAAAGCAACCATCCGGTGGTACCGATGTCAGTGTAATGAAATCGTTCAAATGAAATTCGTAAAATTTGAATAACAAATGACGTACGAGTAATTTACACATTCATCCGCTTCCATTGCTGAATGTCTGTATGCAGCATTCCAGAGAACTATCTCGTGCCTCAGTGTCGAGGCATCTGAGTCTGAGAGGTTCAGCGCTGGAAGAGCAGTAAATCTAGAGGGATGGATTGAATTTTGAACAGTGCACGGGGGCGCTTCAATGATATGTTTCATTATTTTAATTTATTTGTTAAAATTTAACTTATAAATAAATAAATCTAATTATCAAACATAAGGGACTATGTCCGAGGACTGGTCGATCCCTTTCCTGGTTACTGCGAGTTTGACAGTCAGCTCTGGTAAACTTCTATAAAAAGTTGCACATACCCGCAAGCTGGCCCTACCACAGCTAGTAGGATTCGCCGAACGCGATGATAAAACGATGACCGTGTATGGGGAGGCCATCGAAGAAATCGAATTGACTGCAGCCAATACGATCAGTCTCGTCGAGGATTGGTTGCGCAGCAATGAGCTACATGAATAGGGTAGGAGGTGCCAATTAGAGTCGGCAGCTTCGACATCACCTACAAGCGACTCCTAAACAATTGAGAGCTAGACGATCAGCCACAGCAGTCATTCCGCCTACGCCTTCAAGTACACGTCGATGGTAAATAGCGGCACTATGAAGGATGTTGGCGAACAGCTGTTGGGATAAGCAGACGTCATAGAGAGCTAAGCCTCAGCTTGATCCAGTTCTTAACAGGCCACGGATGCTTCAGGTGCAGGCTTGTCGTCCATAGTCCTAGTCAAACAATAAAGACCAACGCTTCACTTGCAGGATCATTCAATCGCGATAGGCTCGTTTAATTACAAATCCGCGTCGTAAGGACGGGAACATTATTATTTGTTTGTCTCTGGTTTAGTTACGTCCCAGCCCATGTGCGATAAGATTCTTCGTTGAATGGACCCGTCTCGTTACCATGGATGACGAGAAGGATGTTTTCCGGAGAATGACCCCCTCTGGATACATAAAGGACGGTTGCGAAGCTCAATGCACTGAATAGGTAACCAACGGCATATGAAGGCAAAGTTACCTGTGATTTATTTGTCATATCATAGCTTTATACTGCCGTAATCTGGAAAAGTGACATACTCGCCAATAAGTAAAATTTTCAGTATGACACTTTTTTGTAAACTGAAAGTTTCTCAGACGACCTCGAAAAAAATCGCAGTGAGCTGTGTTAGCGATTGAAAGTGTTGTTCTTCTCTGTCAAATTGAATATTTCTGAAAAATATATTTCTGATAAAGTTTAATTTGAAAATATGTGCTAGTGGTGTTAAGGAATCCAACTTAAGGTATAGTGTGCAGTAATAATTTTTGATTGAGCAAAGCACTGTTTCGGCTGATGGTATGATGCCTGCATTGGATGCTATCGACGTATCAAGTGGGTTTCAAGTTGACTTTCCATGCAACGGAGACAAAACTCGGTGAGCGGTTTCCAATATATGTACTATTAAAACCTTTTTTTATCGATGATATTGTGTATTTAAGAAATGTATGCATAAACTCGCTTGTTTGTATTCCTACTTTTCAATAAATTTCGCCCAGTCAACGGTGTTGCATGGGAGACTTGCCTATTTGATGTTTTGGCATGAGTTGGATTTCCAGATTCAAAATAAGTATTGAGTAAAATACTAACAATTCTGCTTGCTAACACAGAAGTAGGAATTTGACAGTTTTGGCACTCATTTATGGTAGATTGTTCTTGGTTTCATATATAAGAAATAAATAAAAACAGCCACCGCGTCTATAATTATAAATACAATAAGAAAAACGATCGGGACCTATCATGTTTCTTGATTTACAAAATGGTTAAACTATAAACTTTATTATTATAGACGCGGTGACTCCAAGCTCCACTTGCGGGATTGTCGTTCATTGGACATAGGAATCAAATGCTTTTACTATAGAACACATATTGTTGCATTTTACTGAAATTACAATCACAAATAATTTAGATTTGGATTTTATCAGGAGTAACATTATTAGGTATTGGATTGAAACATTCTTTTAAATTTGCATAGATAATTCTTCCTTATTTTCACGAAAATTCTGCTGAATGTGCAGATAAAGTTGGTCTGAACTTCAACAGAGAATTCTACCGAATTTTCAATGATAAAATTTTGTTCTTAGCCGCCATTATCTTTCAAATGGTGTAACAAGGTTCCATCTACTATGATTTAAAAGATGCCCAACATCGAATTATTCAAAAGTAGGCAATAAAAATAGATTTTTCCAGCCATATAGATTCACCATATGCTGATATAATTTGAAAAGATTGCCTAATTTCGAAGACCACATTATCAAGAAGACTGGCAACACAGTCTGAAATCGGGCGACACTGTTAGCAGCGCTGTCGGTGAGCCGAGGTGGTACTATGTTTGTTTGTGTGAGTGAGTTGACACTGTATAGTCAGTTACACGTTCAATCAAAATATATGAAAACCACATTTAAATTATGCTTCGAAAAAACTCTCGAGAAGTACACTGAGATTAAACGTATTTCAATTTTATGAAATCAGCATAACTTTAAGCCGAATAATATTTGGAATTTTGTGCTGAATTGATGAAAGTGCCACACTCTATGTTAACTTCTGTACGGACCTGTTGATTTCCTTCACATCTCGACTGCAGACTGTGTTCATGATATGATTTGAAACAATTTAAGCCCCAAACGCAATACAACGGAACGGCGACGGAAACGGCAAATTTGACAGAAAATATATGTAAAATATATGAAAATATATTTAGATTTTTCTTATTTTCATTATTACCTTGCCTAAAAAGCCAAAAGTTCGAAAAGATTATGCTATCCTAGACATAGTAGAAAATGAATCACCTACCTTGTGCGTCCTTCCAGCGGCACACTAGGAGTTAACTTTCTGAAATCAGTATGGCGAAAGGCATCTAAGGTTCAAAATAAAGCACCTTCAACAAAAAAATATGTGGTAGGTATAGGCTGTGAACCATTCTACCGATTCGTTTAACTTTTAGTTAAAATTTGACAAGTGGAACTTTTTTTTACGAAAAATGAGTAAGATTTCCGTCAAAAAAAGAGATGTCAATACAATTTCACTCTGTCTCTGAGTGATTTGAAACGGGCGTGCACATAACTAGTACCAAATAGTTTTACTTGAAAAGTTCCTAACTTTGAGATAACCCGCGTTAGATGTTTTTCCCCATACAAATATCCGGTGGTTAACTCATGCTGGCTGTTTGCACATATACGTTAGCGCCTGGATGCTGGCAGCGGCGAGTAGGAAACCAGCCATTACCAACCAACCAATAATTTATTGAGAAAATTCAGATAATAGATAACAAAAATAGATGTTAATATATAGAAAGAACGGAAAATATTCAGAATGTTGGTTCACTAGGCAAAAAAATCATTTTATCGCTTTTCAGTTTTTATTCAGATGTTTCGAAGGTTCCAATAGGTTCAAATTCGTTTTTTAATCACAACACTTTATTTTGTAGACAAACAGATAAGAACGCAAATAAGACCCCAAAAACTAAGTAAACAATCTCAATTTTTAACTTACACCCAGATAGTTTTCTGCCTCTCTTTCTCTTTTGTTTGGTGTTAAGTACTAAGGAACTGCCCATGCGAAATGCTCATACAAATTATAATTCCGAATTTATTCCTTGTGTTTTTTCCGAATTGCCACGAAAAACTCTTTTTGCTTCAAACTCAGTTTTACGAGAAATTTTTCTGCCTGTTCAAAACTGAGCTGATTTGTGATTCCGTGTGGTTTGTTTTGTGGGTTGACAGCTATATTCCATTGCAAATAATAAAGGTGCGGGGTTTATCGACGTTTGCTTATGTTAGTAGACCATCAGCAAAATAAACATTAAAGAGAAATTTTGTAACCCACTGAACCAAGCGGCGAGGGTTCGTGGTGCTGGTTGACTAATAGCCAGAAGCTAGGCAATTATCTGAAGGGAATAATCGTGGATGGCCAATGTAAATTGATTGGTACTGGCGATTTTCGAAAATAGTTTGTATACACGCTTCATGACAAATTTTTTGACATATTGCGAGAGAAATCGCAAGTATTGTATCTGTCAATGTCGAAGCAATTTAGAGTAGAATTCTACTCTTCCCTACTGTAGAAAAAAATACCCTAAAAGTTATTTGTTGACAGTTAACTAACACTAGCAGACATCGACTTCCTCCGCACCTTTATTAGATCTCATTTACTTCAGCTAGCTAAGATCACTACCACACAGATAACAAGCTACCACTTCAACTCAGAAGAGGCTCTGCCGGCAATGAAGTTGGCCGCTTGTATGGAAAAATGCCAGAGCTGCCAGTCTTCTTGATAAAGTGGTCTTCGCTAATTTGCAAATTGGTTTTGTTTCATGTTCTCGAAAAACAATCTTGTCCAAACAAAAAAAAATGATTGTCATTCACAATCCGGAGACCTGTAACGACTTGTAAAATTTTCTTATTGCACAGTACACACAGTATGTTATTTTTGCGATAAAATTGTAACACAATTTGAAAGTTTTTTGGTTCAAGTAGTGTAATTTTTTATATAAATTTAGATATTTAAGCAATATCCTGCACAGGGGGTGAAGGCGGAGCACTCAAGCCCTACACTCAGGCAAATTGGCTATCGAATATCATAATTCTGCCTTTTGAAAATTTGCAATAAGTTTTGGATTTAAAATTCCATTAAGAACACGGACGTATTACCAATTATACAACAGCTGCCCTTGCGAGAAAGCTGTACCATAACCAGCTAATAACGGTGGCATATGAGTCAATTCCCCGTATGCATCGTATCCTACTTTAGCAATATTTCACATCTTTTCTCTCTACCCAACTATGTGTATCGAAATTGAACAACAGTCGATCGCGTTTGAATCACAAACATGTGCTTCTGTCTGTCGTATTGAGGCGGGTTTGCTTCTGCTACGACAATAGAGGCTTGTTTGCAGCCGTTTGATCATTTATTCATCCACTTAGAATTCAATTTTTGATCAAAATCATTATCATATCAGGAGGAAGGAAATTTAATTTCTTTTGCTCTTTTTCGTTTCAGAGAGCGAGCAAAGGCGCTTAAACCTAGGCTATTAGCCAGGGCAAGGCTAATACCTTCGCCCCATCCGAGGAAAATCATCGGCAAGGATAATGGAGTGACATAAATTTCTTAGCAAAGTCACTCCCAACGTATTTCCACAAATTTTCTATCATTTGCTTATAATGATACTCCTAAACCACATACCCTACCCACCATCCAATTCCTTGACATCTATGAGGGCGTCGGTGAGTCGCTGGCCTCTCGTTAAGTAGATGTCATATCATCATTTCCTTCCCTTTCCTAGTAACGGAGAAGATGGGCGTGGCCGGCAATGATAGCTTTCATGTTTTATCATTTTGGACCTCCAATTGGATTTCCATTGAATCCCAAATGGAAACCCATAAGCAATTGGGGTAAGAAAGGTAAAGAATATACATGACAACTATCAGTATGCAATCTACGAAATACTCCGTTACAACGCAACGCAACGCAACGCAACGCAACTGAAAGTTTCTCAGACGACCTCGAGGCTTTTCATTAACTAATCTGTACAAAACGTGTTAACCTAAAATAGAAACCTCGCCATGTGCATTCCCTTTAAGGAAATGAAGTTTTTAGCTAATTATGTTACGTACGTCACTTTGTCATAGAAACTGTATATTTTTATACGGTTTCCACAACCAAATGACGTAAATCCATCTCAGCATGCGTTTCCATTTCACAGTGCACAATCCTGGAGCTGATTAGAGACTACGTCAGTGAATCAGAAGAAGAAATTTTTCAGGCGGAATGCATTGAATCGTTGGAAGCTCATAATGAAACTTCCCTGACGAAACGCCAGAAAGCTTATCATCGGAGAAAAGAATCACATGTCGTAATTACTGTGAAATGTTCGTGTAATTTGAAATGCTCTACAAACATTCCGCAAAATACAAGGATCAGAATTAATTCAAATTACTGGAGTTATCCTCTTGACATGAAGAGAACTTTCATCATTGAGCACAGTTCCCGTCAGGCCGTCAAAAGACGTCGTGTTTCACCGGAAATTTGCTCATCAGAATCACTCAGAATATAAGAAATCATTCTCATACGTTTATAAGCTTACTGACGACAAATGCGCGGTTCACAAGGTATGTGCTAAATTCTTTCTTAGCACATTGGGGTATAATTGGAAATGCAAGTAAGTTAACAATTCAACTTCATCGTTTTTTTGCTTATTTTTTTTTGTAGTAATGTTATATACAGGGCACATCACACCGCAAATTATCCGAAAATTCTCGGTGGATGATGAAAGTTGTATTAAAAAAGTACCTCCAAACCCACTTGCGGAAGCCCTGAAACAGGATATCCAGTATTTTGCGCTTCATAATGGCGGCGTGAGTTCTATTTAATTTGACATTCAAGAGGTAGAAAACATTGGAACTCATCTAGTATGCTTTGAAACGAAATATGTTTTAAAAGTAAATAAAAAAATTTGGGGTTGTTTACAAGATACGACCGCTCGACGTAAACTACGTAAAACCAACTATAGTACACTGAACCAATCATTCCGCTCTATATAGAAGAAAAGAAATTATCCCACGAACACTACTAATCAGCTTTAGCAGCATCTCCCACTCGATGAGGCAGTTAGGACCCCACTGTCTAGCAGCTGGACCACCCCATTCATACACCCCAGTTCAACAATGGATAATACCTTAAAAGTAGGCAATTGATAAGGATAGGAACTTGCTGCACAGGAGATGCATGATGCATGAAAGAACTAAAATTTTCAATAGTTTAGTGTCGATACTCAAAAGTTTCAATATTACTGGCAAATTGGTGGAGAATTTGCGAATCGATTTCTATCCAAATCTACAAAATCCATAGAAAGATAAAGAACCTATTAATGTTTTAAATCTTACATGATTTCGTGACGGTCCCCAATATTGAAATTTTCATTTTACACCCTGTATCCGAGTCTTCCCCTTAGACGTAGTTTACGTCAATATACGACAACCATCTCACGGAGCCATGACAAGAAAACTATCGAATCAAAATAATTATTAGTTATACGATCATTGAATAGAGCAGTATTTTGAATCATTATTAAAGTCACACAGATGCCTCAATACAATAAATTTATGAAGATATATTTTAGTGCCATGTTTGACCGTTTCTGTGGAGTTATTTCGACATCGATTCGATGGTTCGTGTATTGTTTGAATAAACCTTGGGATTGACTGTAGGGCGATCACGATTAGCCTGTTAAATTGATTATGTTTTGCGATAATTGAAGAAGTTTTGACGAGCCTTGTTGTTCAAGACTTGTTGCTTTAATTCTCTTAAATATGTGGAAAAAGAAAAAAAGGGAGCTGGTTGCTGTATGTTATAATTTTCTGGACCAAGTGTATTTTGTTTTCGGAAATATATATGCGACAGGATAAATAGTTCATGTGGCAAGGCACAAATACCATTCGTACTTTTATACGTAATAAAATCCCGGAACAATTTACTTGTTGGGTCTTACATATTTCATTCACGGAACACAAATGAATTTTTCAAAGCTATAAGTTCTTGTTTTTCAGCACGTGACATTAATGCAGTATATGGCGGAACAGTTATTTTTGTTAGTTCCGTCAAAACTGTTTAAAACCTAAAATATAAGAAAGGTAATTAATAACAACGAAAATATTATCGGGGAATTGGAAAATAAATAATTTTCTATATACGGTAATGGATGCTGGTTGACGTTTGTTTATTTACGTGTAGAATTCTCTATATATCAAGGCATACTAGATGAGTTCCATTGTTTTCCACCTCTTGAATGTCAAATTCAATGGAACTCACGCCGCCATTATCGAGCGCAAAATACTGGATAGTATCCTACAATCCAACCATTTCGCACTACAGGAGAGAGCACGCACCAAATGTACGCTATTTGCCTTCGGATTTATCATGCCAGAAAATGTACGATCGTTTTAAGCAGCAACGCGAGGCTTCCGGTCTAGGGATCTGCAGTTATTCGTATTACAACAGGATTCTAGCGGACATGAATATTCACTTCACTAAACTTGGACATTAATTATGCGAGAAATGTCGAATGGCAGACATTCACATGAATGTAACTGGCCATCGAAAACAGAATCATGAAGAAATAGAATTCCGTAGTGCTGCTTTATCAGAAAATTATAATGATGAACACACAAATCTCGACGACAAGCTATCCGACAAGGGCAGCTCTTCCGAATCGGTGCAAGCAGCATCTGATGTGATTGAAAAAAAGGACTGTACAGAGTGTATGGAATGGTTAAAACACCGTGACTCAGTTATCACATCCCGACAAGAATACGAAAAGGACAAGGTTTTGGCAGAGGGACTTGCAGTTTCGGTAGACTTGCAAAAGGTTTGATTAAATTGTAAGATTTATAAAGTACGTATATTTTACCATATATCTTAATATGTAGGTAATACAGCTTCCAAGGATGGAGGCATTCAAGGAGGTGATTTTTGCGAAAAGAATAATTGCAATGAATGGAAACATTTGCACCACTTGGAGGAAAAAGAAATGGTGCGGTCCACGCTGTTTTATGGAACGAAACTATTAGGGGAAGAAAAGCCTCGGACTTAGCTAGCGTTTTCACAAAACATCTTATTTCGAACGGATCTTCAAAAAAAAGTGTTGTATTGGCTAGATAACTGCTCTAGCCAGAATAAGAACTGGAACCTAATTATTCACTTCATACTACTAGTGAATTCATCACTCGTAGAAACTGAAGAAGTTACGTTCAAGTATTTGGAACCCGGGCATACGTTCATACGCCGTAGAACGAAGCATGAAAAAGCATCATGGAGGAGAGCTTTATACCTTTTCAGATTTTGTGACTTGCGTGGAACAAGCAAATGTTGAGAAACCGATAGTGCCTGTCATGAATTACACGGATTTCTTTCAACCCAGTGTCCAGTTCAAACCTTCAGTTCTAGGAAAAATGAAGCCACGTCCCAAGCTATCAGAGGTAAAGCTGATACGGTTAACACGTGGATGTTTTGAATTTTGCTACAAGACGCGTTTTGATGGAAAATTCAGAAGGGTTCAGTTGTTTACTAAGGACTGAAAAAAGTTCAAAATGAAAATTTCAACCTAAAATCATCACTCAACTACAAACAATCGGAGAGTGGAATCGAGAAGCTAAGAAAAGATCACATTATCAAAAAACTTTGTCCATTGATGCCAGAATCAAATCGTAAATACTGGGAAGATCTCGTAGTCAGTGACAACTTTGATGAGTTTTAAGAATTATGTATACATTTGTAATAATAAATACATTAAATAAATTTCATATTCGTCTCTTTTCTGAAGAATATTGCAAATTCATATTAAAGATCAATCAAAACTGACTCATCAAATTACGTTAGATGGGGGTATGATTAAAACAAGATCAGATACATATTTCTTGAACCTGGTAAGCCACCAGCCAGAACCATGTCCTGAAACATCATGACTCAGTAAAATCTAATAAGACGAGTTATTACATTACAATTGAGTTTGCTACAGCCGAAGAAGCGCATCCTCCACAGTTTTCAGAAATCATCGTCCAAAGCTATGATTTTTTGAGATTGTTGAGAGTAAATTAAACTCTAACTAAACGAAAACGGATTTCCGGATAAACTGATACGGTTGATCAAAGGCGACGATGGATCGGGTGATGTGCGTAGTTCGGGTTTCAGGGGCATTCTCGAGTCCCTTCGAAACCCGTAGAGGGTTACGGCAAGGTGATGGTCTTTCGTGTCTGCTATTCAACATCGCTTTGGAAGGAGTAATACGAAGGGCAGGGATTGACACGAGTGGTACGATTTTCACGAAGTCCGTCCAGTTATTTGGTTTAGCCGACGACATTGATATCATGGCACGTAACTTTGAGAGGATGGAGGAAGCCTACATCAGACTGAAAAGCGAAGCTAAACGGATTGGACTAGTCATCAACACGTCGAAGACGAAGTACATGATAGGAAGAGGCTCAAGAGAGGCCAATGTAAGCCACCCACCACGAGTTTCTATCGGTGGTGACGAAATCGAGGTGGTTGAAGAATTCGTGTACTTGGGCTCACTGGTGACCGCCGATAACGATACCAGCAGAGAAATTCGGAGGCGCATAGTGGCTGGAAATCGTACGTACTTTGGACTCCGTACGACGCTCCGATCGAATAGAGTTCGCCGCCGTACCAAACTGACTATCTACAAAACGCTTATAAGACCGGTAGTTCTCTACGGACACGAGACCTGGACGATGCTCGTGGAGGACCAACGCGCACTGGGAGTTTTCGAAAGGAAAGTGTTGCGTACCATCTATGGTGGGGTGCAGATGGCGGACGGTACGTGGAGGAGGCGAATTAACCACGAGTTGCATCAGCTGTTGGGAGAACCATCCATCGTTCACACCGCGAAAATCGGAAGACTGCGGTGGGCCGAGCACGTAGCCAGAATGTCGGACAGTAATCCGGTGAAAATGGTTCTCGACAACGATCCGACGGGAACAAGAAGGCGAGGTGCACAGCGGGCAAGGTGGATCGATCAGGTGGAGGACGACTTGCGGACCCTCCGCAGACTGCGTGGTTGGCGAAGTGCAGCCATGGACCGAGAAGTCTTTTATGTGCAGCACAGGCCACTCCGGCCTTAGTCTGATGATAAATAATAACTAAACAAAACTAACTAGTTAATATTTCTTCTTGTGGAGACAGAGCGACAAACAGCAAAAAACACCTTCTAGTACTTTTTCCTTTGTGTTTTTACAGATGCGTATTTCAAGTTCAAATGGAAATTAAAGGTTTCTTCAAATCGCGACGCACCTGTCACTGGGAGACTACGATTATCGTCGATATACAAGTGTTCAAGGAACTCTGCATGCAGTAACTCAGCTATAGTGTATTTGGGGGAATCTTAATTTGCCTAAATGTCAGCAATTCATGCTCTTCGGTCTACGGTCGTCCGGCATGAGTCATCGGTGATGTGATGACATTACCATACACCACACTCAAAACCAGCTTTCTAATCTTATGTAACGAAACAAGTCTGCCTTAGATCTTCTGAAAATTGAAAAGAATTTATTTCGATACTGTTCGCAACCTAGCCTTCAAAAGCACTCGAAAAGTTGCCATTTCATAACAAAGGGTAAGGCATGGGTGTATTGACGCCAACAAGGTATTCAGATTGGTAGTGATAACAATTTTATAATGTGAAGCTCACAAAGCAATATACAGGGGTTAGACAAAAAGGTTGAGATAGGTAAAATTATGTCGAAATTCAAATCATCATAACTTTGCGTAGAATGATCCGATTTTGATAAAATCAGGACCATCAGAACCGGACGCTTTTCTCCCAAGCAACCAAAAGTACGGATAGGATGGGATTTTTTGGCTTAATCAGCTCGCATTTTAAGTAACTTTTTGTATGGTGAGGGTTCAGAAGTGAACTTTAAAGTTCCGTTACGGGGCTTGGAACTCAATGTGAACCAAGAGTGAACTAATTGGTTCGGTTAGGAACAAATTTAAGTAAAATCTGAACTTTTGGTTGCTTGGGTCTAATATACTGCCCCCCTGTAAAACCTAAGATTGGTCCTTGGCCACCGTAGATGTTCCGGGTTTTCCGAAGGTATGTTCAAGATGCATTTTTTCCACTGCTTGTCATTTTATGTGACGTTAACTTTCGTCATGTTTTATGCTTTTTCCAAAAACTAGAACTAATATGCCGGCCAATGGTGGCTGTAGATCGAGAATCCATCAAAACTACGCAGAGATAGGGCCATTTCCGTAAAAACGGTTCCGGGAACAGAATGAAATGATAACAGATCGGAAGAATTCAAATATATACTTTTCGGTATGCCAATTACATTTGAACATTTCAGTTGAACAGTTGAGATAGCTTCAGTTGAGCTTCAGCTATGTGGTGTTAAACAAACCGAAGAGATTTTTTACTTTTTTTTATTAAACCCGGAACATCTACGGTGGTCAAGAAACAATCTTAGATTTTGCAGGGGGGCAGTATACTAGAAAAGCGTCCGGTTCTGATGGTCCTGATTTTATCATAATCGGATCATTCTACGCAAAGTTATGATGATTTGAATTTCGACATAATTTTACCTATCTCAACCTTTTTGCCTAACCCCTGTATATAAAGTTCAAAACGACATCGAATTTTTATTCATAAAATATCAAGAACAAATAGGGAAGAACGTTTATTATAGTAGAATATTGAAATTTGTGTTGCTGTTAGTGTGCATCACCACTAAGGGAAAAAAGACACATTTTGGAGCAAACGCGTTTTTTTTTTTCAAATCGCGATTTCTAAAAATGGCGCAAGTTTGCGCAAGATTTTTCATGGAAATCTGAAAGTACACATCCCAAATATGATCCCCAACTAAATATCTCCGCGGGGAAATGCGGGGAAAAAAGTGGCTGACTTTTGAAGTTGAAAATACCTCAAATTGTCAGTGTTTCTTACGTATTTGTATTACGTTTCAAATATTTTTCCTTCGTGCTATAACGATTTTTGTTAATACGATATGAAAGCTCTTTCAATTATCTTTACAATGCTATATATCAACCTTGGTATTGTATCAGAAAAATCTTTCAAAAACTGGTATGAAGTGAAGCAAGATTTTAAAAAGAAAAACCGCGTTTTTTACCTTTTCTCAACTTCAATAACTAATATCTCAAAAACTATAGCACGTTGGGACCTGAAATTTTGGAGTTTCTTATCTTTTGTATCCATTTTCGAAAAAAAATTGTGAAAAAAAGATTAGTGAAAGTCAATTTTCCTATTAATGTCCGCCTACATCCTCATAGTGGCTCCGGCTTCGGGTCGTCGAAGAACCATTGAATCGAAAGCAATCTTCACCCTCAATCCACCAAACTTTGAATCGACCTCGGCACTTGTCCGGTCACCAGTTGATGCGGGTCGTATATTGCGGGGAACTTCCGAAGTTGGGAAACTCCCCGTTGGAAAAGGATTGATCTACTGTCGAGGGCTATTCGAATAGTCACGATCGGAGTGGAGTTAAAGGTAGTCTCACACCTCGGGAATTTGGTCCGCGGATTTTTTCCCCATGCATTTTTGCATATGCGATGTTTTTGGGATTTGGGCACGGAAAATAAAAATCCTGGCCCCCTTTAAAATACACGGGGATCAAATTCCGGCGGAAATTTTTGCCGAGGTGTAAGGCAGCCTTAACTGACAGACGGGGTAGGCAAACCCAGTGGAAGCGGGAATAGAGCCATAGGGCTTAAAAAGTGGTCAAAGAAGGGGAACCCAAGAAGTCAAACGTAAACGACGCTAGCCAGTAGAGAGGAGCCGCAAAGTTCGTCAACTAAGGTAGATCCTACCTTTCGAAGTACATAGTAACGAAAGGTAGTCCCGGGATGACTTAGGCTGAAGTAAAAGGTGTTTCTTTAGTGGATATTTCTCGGAAGGTATTTCCTAATTAATTGCATATTATTCAGCAACTCGGCCTGAGTGGCCTGGATAGGCAAAACGCAGACTCGTGTAATTGCCCGTTTGAAAATGCCGTCCGTAGTGCGTATATGTTAACGACTCGGACGAGCCCATCGTTGCCAGGAAAAACTTCTATAACAGGACCGAAACGCCACTTCAGTGGCGGCAGATTGACCTCCCGCACTAACACCAACGTCCCGATGCGGATGTCATCGCGTGCAGATGTCTACCGAGTGCGTTGCTATAGTCCTGATAGATACTAAGATTACCATCGTTTCCACAGACGTCGAACATATTCTTGAATCATCATATTTTGTTGAACCCTCTTCCTCTTTGTATAAAAAGAATACACGTCAATATAACAACCCTTACTGATAACTTATTCAAATTATTTTACATCCAACTTTTTCTTGTACACAAGAAAAGTTCCATAGTAACGACGACCTGTAATTTTAAAAAGTGATGAAAAAATGTGTCGAATCGAACGGATCCTTTTTGTTACATCATTATGCTGTAACATTTTTATACTGTGTAGTTGATAATTATATTGTTAATAGTATGCTTATATTTAATGGAGCTCCTCTCTAGAGGTGCAAATCTTACTGAGCGTCTGTTATCCATGCAAGGGGCGGCTGATCATCGTCCGAGTGCCAGCGAGGGACTCTAAGTGAAACTGTGCACCATGGTCCACCGGGAATAAGGAGGAATGGTCCTCCGGAAATTTAGGGGGTTCGGTGTCAGGCCCTGCAAGCCAGCCAAAAAAAAACTCACGCAACCAACAATCAACAAGAGAGTACGGTCCGGAACCATAGGCAAAGACCACCGCGACGAAAAGGGACTAGCGATTGGAAACTCGGTTCGTGGAACTGCAAATCTCTTAACTTCATCGGGAGCACACGTATACTCGCCGATGTGCTCGAGGACCGTGGATTCGGCATCGTAGCACTGCAGGAGGTTTGTTGGAAGGGATCAATCGGGGGAACGTTTAAAGGTAATCATACCATCTACCAGAGCTGCGGCAACACACACGAGCTGGAAACAGCTTTCATAGTGATGGGCGATATGCAAAGGCGCGTGATCGGGTGGTGGCCGATTAACGAGAGAATGTGCAGGTTGAGGATCAAAGGCCGGTTCTTCAACTTCAGCATAATCAACGTCCATAGCCCATACTCCGGAAGAACTGGTGATGATATGGACGCATTCTACGCGCAGCTGGAACGTGAGTACGACAGCGGTCCAAGCGACGACGTCAAAAAGTCAGAATACATATTCATATTAATTAAAACAATTATGTTATTATGTATGATACTGCCATCCGTCTTTCTATTTCATCTTTTCAGAAATCAAGAAGTCTACTTCTCGATCTTTGAACCAGAATGAAGCATATTCCCCGGAACATCTCTTGAAGAGCTATTGGTTTTCTATCTCTGAAGACATAAAGCTAAAACTAGCTGGCGTTGAAGAAAGGTACTTTCTCGTCCAGGACATCGAATCGAAACTTGGTGAGAGAATTCCATTATATATATTTACCACATTATATTGAAACTATATGATTATATACAATTAAAAAACCATCAGGGCACCCGATTGAAGCGATTTGGATAGGAAGTGTGGAATCGCCAACTTCCTATTGTTAACATCTCTTCTTCCCATTTATTGGGTCAATCTGGGAAACGAGGGCTAGATTATAATATCGTATGTACGAACTTTTTTTCTGGAAAAAGATTCTCTATTCATCCCGTGGATTCGCATAAGTGTCTCTGCTTATCGAACCTTACTTGATACTTGATGGGCTACAGCTCTTCGATGAACCTACGCCGAATGGAGTATCCTTCTCCACTGGACTCGATCCTGGGCCAATCGCTTCCAGTCGCCTTGAACATTGAGCGCCCTCAGGTCCTCTTCAACTGCAAAAAGCCATCGTGTACGCGGCCTTCCACGAAGCCAGCCGCCTTATTCCGGTTCTCTACTAAATATTATCTTCGCTTGTCGTTCTTCCGGCATACGAACAACGTGACCAGCCCACCGTAGTCTGCCGTGTTGTATAAGCTTAATAATATCCAGCCCTTTATATACCTGGTACAATTCGTGATTCATGCGACGCCGCCAGATACCGTTCTCCTGTTTACCGCCGAGTATTGTCCGCAGCACCTTACGCTCAAACACTCCGAGAGCTCTCCGATCAGCCTCCTTTAACGTCCATGTCTCATGGCCGTATAAAGCCACCGGAAGAATCAGAGTAGTATACAGCGCGAGTTTTGTTTTCGTTTGCAGACTACGGGACTTAAGCTGGTTACGGAGTCCGTAATAAGCCCTATTTGCAGCTGCAATACGCCTTTTCACCTCGCGGGTAACATCATTATCGCACGTCACTAATGTTCCAAGATACACAAATTCTTCTACCACTTCAAATGTTTCACCATCAAGCACTATTTCGCTACCACCACCACTAATGAACCCACGTTGATTGCCAGCGACCATGTACTTCGTTTTGCTGGTATTGATCGTGAGTCCAATCCTCGCTGTCTCCCTCTTAAAAGGCGCAAAAGCCTCTTCCACGGCACGGCGATCAATTCCGATAATATCGATATCGTCCGCAAATCCCAGGAGCATATGCGATTTTGTGATAATGGTACCGCTTCTTTGCACACCAGCTCTCCTAATCGCTCCCTCGAGCGCTATATTGAACAGTAGGTTCGAGAGTGCATCACCCTGCTTCAATCCATTTAAGGTAACAAATGACGTCGATATTTCATCCGCAACCCTTACACTTGATTTCGATCCGTCCAACGTTATACGAATCAGCCGTATCAGTTTCGCCGGAAAACCATGTTCAAGCATAATTTGCCATAATTCATTCCGTTTCACTGAATCGTACGCCGCCTTGAAATCAATAAACAGATGATGTGTCTGCAAGTTGTACTCCCGGAATTTATCAAGGATTTGTCTCAGGGTAAACATTTGATCCGTCGTTGACCGGCCCTCAAGACAACCCGCTTGGTATTCGCCGACGAAGGACTCTTCAAGCGGGCTCAATCTGTGGAACAGAATACGAAACATAATTTTGTACGCCGAATTAGGGAGGTTTATTCCTCGGTTATTGGCACACTCCAGTCTGTGCCATTTCTTAAAGAGAGGGCAAATGAGGCCGTCCAACCAGCTAGCAGGCATTTCCTCGTCTTCCCATATTTTCGACATAATATGGTGCAGAACCTCATCGCTTATCGAACCACCCCACCCATTTGTGGCCCTTCATACAGCAGTCTGATGAAATACAAACAGTAGTATAATCATGATCAAATCGTTTGTCAGAGGAGCGGGCCATTTGGCATAAAGTCATTTGGCATAACGCCATTTGGCATAAGGTCATTTGGCATAAAAGACATTTGGCATAACGGTCATTTGGCATAACGGACATTTGGCATAATTGTAACCAACGTCAAAAGTGACTAAGTGGTGCGGGAAACACCCCGGAATAGTAAATATAACACCCATCGATAACAATATTAAAAAGACATTGTCCTCTCGTGGAAAGAATGCATTTGCAATGCAATACAAAAGTAGGTGCATGCCTGGATTAGAGCAGTGGTGGATATAATCCCCTCTTTAAAAGAAGGCGTGTTGACGGATTATGGCAATGAAGGATGTGATTCCTTCTTTAAAAGTAGGTGCTTGCCCGGATTATGGCAATGGAGGATATGATCTCTTCTTTAAAACTAGGCGCTTGCCCAGATTAACGTCATGGTGAATCCGATCCCTTCTTTAAAGGTAGGCGCTTGCATGGATTATGGCAATGGATGAAGTGATCCCTTCTTTAAAATTAGGCGCTTTGCCGGATTATTATAATGGTGGATGTGATTCCTTCACTACAAAAATTCCACACATTTTTATTGGCAAAAATCCATTAATTTAATTCATGATTCTAATTAGTGCACACATAACCACTCTCCACGCGAAGTACAAATATAATCTATAATCAAATGAAATGTATGTGTGGTCTCTAATATGCAGTTATTGAATTTATGTGTGGGTACAAATTGCATATATTTGGGTCGCCAAATTGCAAAAATTTATGTGTGCGACAAATATATTCAATATAAAGAATTTTTTCGGTGTTCTTTAAAGTAGGTGCTTGACCGGATCATGGCAATGGAGGATATGATCTCTTCTTTAAAAGTAAGCGCTTGCCCGGATTAAGATCATGGTAGATGCGATCCCTTCTTTAAAGGTAGGCGCTTGCATAGATTATGGCAATGGATGATGTGATCCCTTCTTTAAAAGTAGGCGCTTGTCCGGATTATGACAATGGTGGATGTGATGCTTTCTTTAAAAGAAGACGTTTGCCCGGATTAAGGCAATGGTGGAAGTGATCCCTTCTTTAAAAGTAGGCGCATGCCCGGATTAAGGTCATGGTGAATGCGATCCCTTTTTTAAAAGTAGGCCCTGTCCGGATTATGGCAATGGTGGATGTGACTACTTCTTTATAAGTAGGCGCTTGTCGGGAATAAATCAATGGTAGATGTGATCTCTTCCGCGAAAAGCACAATTCGGATTGATTTGGTTGCAATAACTCATATGTGACTTGATTGATTTTAGTAGCTCGTCTACGACAAGTGTGTTGCTTGAGTTTTCAAAGTTAGGCGCTTACTCGCATTAAGGCATTTTTTTTAAGCAATGATGGGTGTAATTCCTACTTTAAAAGCAGACATGTGGCCGGAATAAGTCATTGATGGTTGTGATCCCTCTCTCGGAAGTATTTCTGCCGTTTTGTTATTTCGTTCTCCCGGAAATGTCTACCATCAATCTAAATTTATCAGAAAACAGCCTCGACCTACGACCTACGCTACGCTACGCTAAACAATACATGAAATATCCCTTTCGCTTTAACAGTTCGAAATTATGCCAAATTACCCACTCTTTTCTTGCAGCTCAAAATTATGCCAAATGTCCGTTATCCGAAATGACCATTATGTCAAATGGCCTTTATGCCAAATGACCTTATGCCAAATGGCGTTATGCCAAATGACTTTATGCCAAATGACCCAGACCCGTGCTTGACCGGATCATGGCAATGGAGGATATGATCCCTTTTTTTAAAATAAGCGCTTGCCCGGATTAAGGTCATGGTGGATGCGATCCCTTCTTTAAAGGTAGGCGCTTGCATAGATTATGGCAATGGATGATGTGATCCCTTCTTTAAAAGTAGGCGCTTGTCCGGATTATGACAATGGTGGATGTGATTCCTTCTTTAAAAGAAGACGTTTGCCCGGATTAAGGCAATGGTGGAAGTGATCCCTTCTTTAAAAGTATGCGATCCCTTCTTTAAAAGTAGGCACTTGCATGGATTATGGCAATGGAGGATGTGATTCCTTCTTTAAAAAAGGCGTTTGCCCGGATTGAGACAATGGTGGAAGTAATCCCTTCTTTAAATGTAGGCGCATGCCCGGATTAAGGCCATGGTGGATGCAATCCCTTCTTTAAAGGTAGGCGTTTGCCCGGATTGAGACAATGGTGGAAGTAATCCCTTCTTTAAATGTAGGCGCATGCCCGGATTAAGGCCATGGTGGATGCAATCCCTTCTTTAAAAGTAGGCGGTTGCATGGACTATGGCAATGGAGGGTGTGATCCCTTCTTTAAAAGTAGGCACTTTCCCGGATTATGACAATGGTGGATGTGATTCTTTCTTCAAAAGAAGGCGCTTGCCCGGATTGAGGCAATGGTGGATGTGATTCCTTATTTAAAAGAAGGCGCTTGCCCGGATTGAGGCAATGGTGGATGTGATCCCTTCTTTAAAAATAGGCGCTTGCACGGATTATGGCAATGGAGGATTTGATTTGTTCTTCAAAAATAGGCGCTTGTCCGGATTGAAGCAATGGTGGATGTAATCCCTTCTTTAAAAGTAGGTGTGTGGCCTGAATTGTGGCAATGCAATGGTGGATGTGATCCCTTCTTTAAAAGTAGGCCCTGCCCGGATTATGGCAATGGTAGAGTCACAACTCCTTCTTTATAAGTAGGCGCTTGTCGGGAATAAATCAATGGTAGATGTGATCTCTTCCTCGAAAAGCACAATTCAGATTGATTTGGTTGCAATAACTCATATGTGACTTGATTGATTTTAGTAACTCGTCTACGACAAGTGTGTTGCTTGAATTTTTAAAGTTAGGCGCTTACCCGCCTTAAGGCAATGGTGGATTTGATCCGGTCTTACGGCGCATGCTAGGATTGAAGCAATGGTGGGTGTAATCCCTACTTTAAAAGTAGACATGTGGCCGGAATAAGTCATTGATGGATGTGATCCCTCTCTCGGAAGTAATTCTGCCGTTTTGTTATTTCGTTCTTCCGGAAATGTCTACCATCAATCTAAATTTATCAAAAACAGAATGCAAGCCTACTTTATCTACGCTAAACATAACATGAAATATCTCTTTCGCTTCCACAGCTCGAAATTATGCCAAATGTCCGATATGCCAAATGACCCACTCTTTTCTTACAGTTCAAAATTATGCCAAATGTCCGTTATGCCAAATGACCATTATGACAAATGGCCTTTATGCCAAATGACCTTATGCCAAATGGCGTTATGCCAAATGACTTTATGCCAAATGACCCAGACCCGTTTGTCAGATATGGCCAGTGCTATCAGCAGGTGCCTTGCTACAATAGATGGTAGTATTATCATCATCATCTTTTGTCAACATGCGTGCTCTCCGCTGAAAAAAAAATCACAAAAATGAGAAACAAATTAAATTGCTTACCACTGCTTTGTATTTGATGTGATGAATATCCGAGCCATGAGATGAATTCCAGGAGCAGTTCCACTACAATGGTTTCAAAATAAAATACACCGATTTGTTTTATTTTTTGTCAATTTCATATGTTTTTCGAATCTATGATCCTTGGTTTTGAAAAACCGACTAACTTTTAAAAAAATTGACTTTCTTGTCCATAATTTCTCCATTATGGCTCATAGGGCAAAAAAAATACATATATTATCTGCTACAACACATCAAAAAATTAAAAAATATCGATAAACAATTTTTTTGAGGATATCGAATTTTAAGTTTTATTTTTAACGATTGAGCAAAAATGCATTCATCGCCACCAGCGAGAATAATCTGGGCGAACTGTGGTGCACCCAGAGAAAATAATGGATCACCTATCCTGGACCTGAGGAGATAGAGGAGCGAAGAGAAAGTGAGTCTTATGGAACGTACACACGGTCAAGCAGTTTGACCAACATTGACTCCACCTCTCGTTTATTCAAACATCCGTCAAGTTTTACCAACAGCGGCACGAACAATCAATTTATTCGACCAACAATATCACACACGAACGACCGAAGCGACAACTTGAGCACCAAACATCAAAAAATATATGGGGGTTTGTGTAACTTCACTTCAAATGCTAAAACATGTTCGGCGAACCTTGACTCCACCCCCGACAACTCAAACCAAAATCAAACCGTTTTATTTTTTTCCAACCGAGCCGCCAACTGTCAAATGGTTGTTCGAACAACTTCACACACGTTCAAACAAAGCAGCAACCGAAGCGTTTTCTTGGGGGCGGAGTCAATGTTCGTCGAACTGCTTGACTGGTGTGTACGCTGCATAAGTTGCATTAGCCCATCAGCCAGAGTCTTAGCCCATCAACAATACTCGACTCTGAAGAAAGATGTTAAACGCTCATGTCGACGGGGCAAGCGAGCACGGCAGACTCTCTGGCCGATAAAGGAGAGAGAGAGCCTCAGCAACCGGGGACATTCGCCTCTTCTACGATATCTCACGACGCTCAAGCGAGGCGGAGATGAATGCAACGATGTCTGTGAAAGACGCGTTATTGATCGATCCAACTGACTTCCTGAAACGCTGCAGCTGGTTCGAGCACTTCGAACAACTTTCTCATGTGCCAGACGGACCACCACCCACAATATCCGCTCAACTACTTCATCGTTTATTTCGTAATATCTGGCACATTGAAAGGAATCTTAGTGAAGGTGCCTAAAAAGGGTGACCTGACTGTATGCGATAACTGGCGAGGCATTATGTTGTTGCGTGCTGTTCTCAAAGCTATATACAAAGTTGTCCTAGCCCGGATTCAGGAGAAGATCGGTGCGACTCTCCGGCGACAGCAGGCCAGATTCCGTGCCAGAAGGTCCTGTGTGGACCATATTGTCGCAATCCGTATCATTTTGGAGCAAGTCAACGAATTCCAAGAGTCCCTTTACTTGGTATTCATTGACTAGGAAGAAGCTTTCAATCGTCTCAATCACGAGAATATGTGGGCGCCCTGAGACGCAAACGGATTCCTGCAAAAAGCATCGGTCTCATCAGGGCACAGTACAAGGCCTTCTCGTGTAGAGTTCTGCACAATGGGGTCTTGTCAGATTCGATCCGGGTCGTAGCTGGTGTGAGGCAAGGATGTATTCTATCACAGTTACTGTTCCTCATCGTAATTGACGAGATTCTGGTAGGTGCGATTGACTGTGAACCAAATTGTGGGTTGCTATGGCAGCCTATAATCATGGAGCACCTAAAGGATCATTTGGCCGAATGGATCATTGGCTGAAAGGGTCATTTGGCCGAATAGGTCATTTGACAAAATAGGTCATTAGAAAAGTGAGAAATTGGGTGTGAAAAGTGAGACGTCCCACTTCTTAATGTGAAAAGTGAGTAGTGCGAAGTGAGAAGTTAGACATATCACTACTCACTTCTCACTTATTGTTTTTCACAGTGAGGAGTGAGAAATTAGAAGTGAGAAGTGAGCCGTCTCCATTCTCATTCCTCATTTCTCGCTTCTCAGTGTATTTCTCACTTTTCAAGATGTATTCTGCCAAATGTCCTACTCGGCAAAATGTCCTATTCGGCCAAATGCCATATTCGGTCAAATGCCCTAATCGGCCAAATGTCCTATTTGGCCAAATGTTCTATTCGGCCAAATGACCCTTTCGGCCAAATGGTTAATCACGGAGTAGCCACTTTATAGATATGTCTGTCTCTCAAAGATCGACGATGGCGATTAGTGGCTTCAATCCAAGCGGTCTTTGCAGCGGCCGGATGGATTTTCGAAGGGTTACGGGAGTTAATCGAGGGGTAAGAACGGCAAGATGACAGCTTGAATAGCGAAACGATCGCCAACGGCAAATAACACTTCTGCATCGATCGTTGAGGCAATATCGTTCGATCCGGGCTGGGGTAAAAATGGTAAACATGATCGACAATGGTTGTGAGCGACATCTGGATGCCATTGGACTAGCAATATTTATGCCATCGTAAAGAAATGAAAAAAGTGTGTTTTTCATGGTAAAAAGATTTCTAACTTTGGCAAAAAATCATATCGTACCAGTACAGTCGATTTTTAGCTCGCAGAGTTATGTTTTAAAATAGATTTTGTATTTGCCTCAAAGGTAATTTAACTTTTAGTAATTCGAGGGACCCCTCTCAATCCGAACAGCGAGTACAATAGACACATCATCGGAGTCGAACTTCCCTTCATGCAATGGGACAGACAAATCAGAAACAGCAGCACACATCATGTAAAACACTTATCCACTCTCCGGTTGTCGTTCTACTTCCATCAGCGTCTACCCGATGTCCTCTGAATCCAATCCACCCACCGGCTGGCTGTGGTAAACATCGCCTACTCTGTGTACC
Organism: Armigeres subalbatus; assembly: GCF_024139115.2. NCBI lineage: Eukaryota > Metazoa > Arthropoda > Insecta > Diptera > Culicidae > Armigeres > Armigeres subalbatus. The sequence goes on from NC_085139.1 coordinate 266,328,292, forward strand.
AAACGATACATCCCGCTTGATATCCGCCGTAGCCGTCGTCGTCTGGCAAACGGAGCGTGCCGTGTGTGTGGAGGTGCAACTTACAAAATCAGTTAACCGACGACCGTCTGATGACGATGCGTGGTGGCATGCTCCCTGAGGGTACCGGCTTAGTGTTGGCCTCTGATGAACTTTGTCCGTCTTCAAGAGCGCTCTACACGCGGACCGATGGGACATTGGGAATTCCGGCGGTGAAAGTTACACAAACCGTGCCATCGCTCATCATCATAGTAGGCGTTGATGAGGCTTTCATCGCATACCCGATGGTGCCATAGCTACAACTTGGTCTCATTTCGAACCACTTGGGAACGCAGCATGTGAATGGCCTGCGTTAGTGAGTAAAGCGCGTGGTTTTCAAGTAAGCAGTGATGGAAAATTATCAATTATGAGTTTGAAACGCTTATCGACAAGTGAAACTGGTCTGGATGGGATCTTGCTGACTATTCCAATCGATGTGAAAATATTTGTAGAAGTTTCGAGAAGACAAGCTCCCAACACTGAACAAGTGAAACGTTCATCATCTACATACCCCTACATAACAAACCTACATGTTAGGATTTATTTGCATGTCAAAAGGTGTTGCTTACTTCTCTCCGGTGGGCGCTTGCTTGCTATGCATCCCATTGTTGGGACGTGTTAATCTACTACCGAGAGGACCAAGACCCGGAGCATTGCTGATGCTGAATGATAATCAGATCAGTTTCATGAAATTTACATTTCAGTCAGTCAACTCTTGGCTGGCTCGGTAGAGTCTACTGCGGCCAGTCAGTGACCGTGTCATACGCACTGGATCCAAACGGTCCCATACGGACGGAGTTTGATGCGCTGCTAGATAATCGACGGTAAACGTTGGCGCCCTTTAGATTATGTATACAAGAAGAGTGAATGTGTTAAACGGATCCTTTGCACTCCGAAGCTGGGATGCCAGTTGTGCTGATTTTTGTACCTTCTTAATACTAATGCAATTGCTGTTCAACACATAGAGATTTTTTATCTTGACGTATTTTTTTAATTTTAAAATATATTTCGAAACTAGTTGACCCGGCAGACGTTGTCCTGCATAGTAGGCGAGAATGTGCGTTCCGAACTGACCATGCAAAGTTTGCATAGAAATCACAATTTTAGTTTTTTACGATTTGCTCAACTTTACTCGTAATTTTCGCATTAGAAAATATCATATAAACCCGTCGGAAACTATAACGAATGTTTCTGCTGAAGAAATGAAAAAAATCCATCCAGGCGTTTTCGAGTTATGCGGATACGAACACAGACCATTTCATTTTTATATATAAGAGAAGAAGATAAGAAGATAATGCTAAACAAATTATTAGTATTCTATTTTATTCCAGTACGTGGTTGTAAATTTATATAAATATCTTCAGAGCTCAACAGCAAGGCTTGATATGACTTGTCCTAAAATGTTCAGAAATACCTTCAGAGCTGTGATCAACAAACTAAAGACATATAATCTGACATTCTAAAAACAAGGAAATTTGGCATCACTACCTCGGGATCCTGATTGTGAAGACCCTTCACACCATCACCATAATCGTTGTCGTCATCTTCATATGGGGACCAGCACCGGTTCAGGCCATGGATATAATCACAAATTGAATTTTCCGCAAAACCGATCCGAACATTAGTATGATGGGCCTCCCTTTCTCCAAAAGCGGTAAGTTGAATTGCCATAAATTTGAATGTTAAATTGGAATGACCCAACAGGACAGGACGAACCGAAACCACACTGCACAGCCCTTTGAATTGGGAATGATGACTTCAACCCGTCGCACACCGACGGGCAGCGTCGCAGTTGTGCGAAAACTTTAACCTTCAAAGACGAAGCAACGTTAAATCAGAATCCAGACGGTGGCGGCGGCGCTGCGGAACCACTTTATGCACTTTCTCCACAGATGGGGGATTATGTATTTACCTGTTAGAGACTCCAGTCTCTGGAGCTCATAAAAATTGAACCTGAACGGACGTGTGCTCACTTGGAAACATATTTAATATTTCCGTTTCATACTTGGTTCTCCACGGACGAAGGAATTGAAAGGAAGCACGCGCCGGAAGACACCGATGGTCGAAGGTGTTCGGAATGGGTTGTTTGGAGTGGTTTAGTGCGACTTCACAGGTGAGAATGCTTTTATATGGTAGTGTTTCGCAGTAGTAGAACAGAATCGGTGAAACGTCTTATGATTTTTTTTTGCTTTCTTAAATGTATGCACAATATGTGCGATATAAATAGATGAAAGATGTACTTACATAAAAGAGAAAGTCGACCATATCCATAAGCATAAGTTGTGTGAACTGTGGAGTTTTGGGTACATGAAAAGTTGAGGACAGCGAAAAATGCTGGAGAATCGAAAAAAAAAACATTTAGTTGATGTTATTAGTTCTTTTACTACTATTTTCTTGGAAGTTCTCTTAATAAATTTTTCATTCTCTTCTTCTATGGCTCTACATTCTAACTTGAACTTGGCCTGCTTTTCAACTTAGTAATTCATCAACACGGTAAATGCTGGGTAAAGCGTACATCGGTACTTCGCGTACCTGAAGGAATAAAATTGACCCCATTTCACAGTCCTTAGCATCTTACCCAGCAACTCCTATCCCTACTTCCTTGTAGCGCTGGCCGCGGTACGAGCAACCTTAGGAAATATCGGGTAACCTACCCCGGTGGGAACTATGGTCGTTTGCTGACAGGGAAGGGGGGATTTGCTCATCTCCGGAGGTGCAAATCTGATCGAGAATCTGTTCTCCATGTTAGGAGCGGCTCATAACAGCGTCTGTTTCCCATGTTAGGGGCGGCTGATCATCGTCCGAGTGCCAGCGAGGGACTCTAAACTAAACTGTGCACATCATCGGCTGTGCATTGTGTCAGCTTCGAGAAGGCAGCCCCTTCGACGCGATATAGGTAGCGCAACCCTGGTAAGGTAGCCTACCGAAGATTCCACAGCTACCAAGAGCGAACGGATTGATTCAACGGCAACAGATCCGGCACGGCAACGAATAAAGGACAACGATTGGAAAGTCGGATCTTGGAACGTGAGAACTTTGAATGAACCCGCACGTGTTGGGCTCCTGGCTCGTGAGCTGCAGAAGATTGGCGTGAGTGTGGCAGCTATCCAGGAAATACGGTGGTCCAGAACTGGAGAGCGCGAATTCCGGCGGTGGATCCCATAGCGAACACTTCATTCAAGTACCACATCTACTATAGCGGCGGTGACAGAGCAGAGCGAGGAGTTGGCTTCATGGTGATCGGGAAGCAGATGAAGTGTGTTATCCGGTGGAAGCCGTTAAGCGACCGCATTTACGTGTTGAGAATGAAGGGCAAATTCTTCAACTAACGATAAGCATGATGACGTGAAGGATGAATTCTATGAGAGCCTTGATAAGGCCTACGGAGAGGGCCCAACACACTATGTAAAGACTGTTATCGGGGATGCAAAAGCGCAGATCGGAAGAGAAAGTTTCTTTCGCCCTGTCATTGGTACGGAAAGCCTTCATTCCGCTACCAACGATAATGGTCTGCGACTTGTAACCTTTGCTGCTGCTAGAGGGATGGCAATAAGCAGTACCTACTTCGCACGTAAGAATATCCGCAAACACACCTGGCAACATCCGAGTGGAGACAGTTGCTCACAGATAGGCCACAAGCTGATCGACGGACGACATTTCTCCGATGTAATAGATGTAAGGTCCATCAGAGGTCCGAACATTGACTCGGATCACGGTTTTCCACCGTCACGAATTCACGAAACAACAGAACGATGCATTTCAATATCCAACGCTTGTCAGTTGAAAGAGTTGCTGAACAGTACCACCAGAAGCGGGACGAGCGGATAGGAGATGACACCGGATCTGGCAACGTCAACAGCTTGTGAGAAAATATCCACGAAGCTGTGACTACAACAGCCCAGGAAGTATTGGGCACTGCACAGTGACGCCCTACGAAATGGTTGGTTTGATGAGGAGTGCCAGCGAGTGACGGACGAGAAAAATGTTGCTAGGAGTCGAATGCTAGTGGCTCGTACCCGTTCCAACAGAGAGCGGAACAGTGTAGCAAGGGCAGAAGAGAAACGAATCCACCAAATGGATGGCCTTATATGTTCAATCTATAAGAAAGAGCACAGACTAGAGTGTGCCAATTACAGAGGGATCACCCTTCAGAACTCGGTGTACAAAATCCTGTCGCGTATCCTGTTTAACAGACAGAGACTGCTGAGGAGTCCTTCGTTGGCGAATACCAGGCAGGTTTTCGTGAGGGCCGATCAACGACGGATCAGATGTTTAGCCTGCGGATGATCCTTGATAAATTCCGGAAGTACTTGCAGACTCACCATTTGTGCATTGATTTCAAAGCAACGTACGATTCAGTGAAAAGAAATAAGCTGTGGCAGATAATGTCCGAATATGGTTTTCCGGCGAAACTGATTAAATTGATTCGTCCAACGCTGGATGGCTTGAAATCAAGTATCCGGATTGCAGACGAAGTGTCAACTTCGGTTGTGACCTTAGACGGATTGAAACAGGGTGATACACTTTCGAATTTATTATTTAACATTGCACTACGTTATCAGGAGATCAAGCGTGCAGAGGAACGACACTATCACATTCTCCTGGGCTTTGCGGACGACATCGACCGCATTGGAATCGATCGCAGAGCAGTAGGGGAGGCTTTTGTCCCACTGAAGAGGGAGACGGTGAGGATAGGCTTAACCATTAACTCTAACAAGACACAGTACATGGTGGCAGGTAGAGATAGCGGAAGACCTAGTGGTGTTGGTGCTGAGGTAGTCTTTGATGGGGATGTGTTTGAATTTGTTGAAGAATTTATTTACCTTGGAACGCTTGTGACATGTGACAATGACGTTTCCCGTGAAGTGAAAAGACGTATTGCTGCTGCGAATAGGGCCTTTTACGGATAAGGTAACCAGCTTAGATCCCGCAACATGCAGACGGAAATGAAAATTGCTCGATACAAAACACTGATTCTATCAGTTGCCCTTTATGGACATGAAGCATGGACTTCGTGGAAGGCCACGAACACGCTGGCTGTATGCGGTGGAATCAAACCTGGGGACCTTGAACGTTTGGGGAAACTGGAGGAACATCGTCCAAGACCGACGATTATGGAATACGCCAGGCATTCTTTATTCTTCATTCTTTATTTGGAGCAGGGAAAAGTCCATTTGAGTAGAACCATGGAATCTTTATCAAATGGGCGCAAAACCTCCTCATCTTTTCATTCCAACAGAAATACAATAATTCCAAATGATACATTGTTTGACTTAAATTACCTAATATTATAGAATATATCCTAATGGCCTATGCTAATGTGTGATACTGTTGGAACCAGTGTTGCGAAACTCTTACTCGTGAGTAAAAAATACTCACTCTTTACTCATTTTGTGAGTAGTACTCAGGCCGTGAGCTACTCACTAAATACTCATACTCACGCAGTGAGTAGGATACCAAACTCACAGCGAGTATTACTCACGCAGTGAGTAACTCGCAGGTGAGTTTGGATACCAATACTCACATGTGAGTGAGCATAATTTCTCGTTAAAGTATTGTGAGTAAAGTTGGTTTTCAACACGCATTTTGGATTTTTTTAACAATCTTACACAAAAATGAACTATGTTTTACCCAATGATGGAAGTGGAATCAAATTGTAAAGAGCCCCGCACATAGCATACGTTTGCGTTGCGTTTGACAGTTTTCCCATGGGAAATGTGTCAAACGCAACGCAAACGTATCCTATGTGCGGGGGTCTTAACTAGCTGCATAGTAAATTCTGAAGTAGGTACAAAGGGTTAGTGCGATTACCGTCAAGATAGTTGTGCGGTAGTTTTGAGCTGGGTGATGCGAATAGAATCGATTTGGTTGTCATACTGAAGCCAAAAACTTCTATTGTGCCGGAGCCAAATATTGAAGATTGTGGTTATGTTCGTTTCTGATATAACTAGTTTATTTGTAGACGCAGTAGCGCACGTGGCAAGTGTTTTTTTTTTCAATCAAAATTTTCAACGTCTGTTGTCTGTGATTTTTTTCATCAAATGCTGTGTCTGGTTGTCTAAGGTTGTCACTGGTTTTGTTTTCTGCATCTGATAGTAAAAAAGAATTGAAGTGTCAAATATTTTATTTTTTGTGAGAATTTCCCCGCGTGCTGCGTCTGTTTGGCTAGTCAACGGACAGACAAACAGGGCTATTAGGGCCCATTCACAAATTACATAACGCTTTAGGGGGTAGGAGGGGTAGGAGGGTACCTGCCAGAGCGTTACGGCCCATAGAAATTTCAAAACCCTTTCATACAAAAAACTTCACATGGGGGTGGGTGGGTGCTGAAAATTGTCAATTTTTGCGTTATGTAATTTGTGAATGAACCCTTATGAACCATTGCATCATGACGTCATTGACATTTTTGCACCCGTGTTGGAATGGCGAGTGGCGAGTTTTTACCCGTGTTGGAATGGCTTTCATGAAGGCAATGTTTATATTTTTTTATATGGAGTTTTTGGCTCGTGCAATCGTCTATATATATGCTTTTTGCATTGAAACTTTTCGTTTCGTCACTGAAATCATTGACACTTGTCTTCAGCGACTGTTTCCGCGATAGAGCATTTACACATTTTATTCACTCATCCATCTATATTACTGTCAAAATGTGCATTTGACAATTAAATTTTCAGCAAAAAGCTCTATTTTTTGACACCGGTGCACTCACACAACCAATCGACATCAGTTGTCAAAAAATCAGGAGTACCAATTTGACGACTATCTCCTTGTCGCCGAGTCTGGCGCTGAGTGCTCGGCGCGGAAACCCAAAGGTGGGAATAAAATTTTGGGGCTTATGCGCAATATTGAGAAGTATTGTTATTATATTTGAGGCAGAAATAAAAATAAACTTTGTTTGAGTTTTGGATTCTTTGTAACAAAAATTTTCACATTATATTTCGAATGGAAAATTAGTAGGAATGCAACTAAAAAGCACTCGTTACGAAGTTTTACGAGCTTCAGCGAGAAATGTTTGACAGTCAAGTAACTGCAAAATAATTTTGTTTATGGGAGTGATTTCAAAATATTCCTCTACTCTCTTGAGTGCAGAAAAGCGGCTCTATAAAAGATATTTTAGTTACTAGATAAAGATTGTCGCTGTCGTCGCTGTCCGGAACATCTTTTGCTGGCGAGGATAGGGGAGCTAAATGTCAAAGGAGGAACATCCATACGATTTGACAGCTTGGTACCCAACATGTTCCGGACAGCAGAACAAAGGGAACCGAAGCGACAATCTTTATCTAGTAACTAAAATATCTTTTGGCTCTATCCGCAAGTATCGAGTGATTGTGATGAAGACGGTTTCACTGAATTCGACAAAGAAAGCATCCGTTGTGAGAATGGATGTTTGGGCTCGCCCAAATTCGATCGCATTCGATTACCGTTTTTCTGATCCGGAACGTTAATCAAGGATTTGTAGCAGTACCCTCTCGAAGCCATTGCCACCAAACCCACCGGTGGAGGGAGATTCTGCTGTTGCGCCAGGAGGGACTTGCGGTAACCGTTATGTAAAATAAAGGGTCTATGTGATTTTGTAAACAAAGATTCTTACGTCGATTTGTCCAATCGGACGGTACGCCCACGCAAACCAACACCACCAACAGGTAGCCGAAGCCTCCTTACGTGGAAATGTTATCAGATTGGAGAAATCAACTTTTGATTCATTATTTACAAAATCACATACGTCGTGTTGAATAAGTATCCGAGATTTATTTAAATTTCCATTGTATATCCATTGTATAATTTCAAACGTTCGTGTAAAATTAATTAGATTTAGATTTAAAATTGCAGCGTGTTCGTTTATTTTTGCGTTTATTTTCATGCTCCAAATATGTGCATCAAAATAAACGTAAACTGACAAAATATTATCTTCTGTGAAAGCAAATATTTGACGCAGGCCCAAACTTAACGCACTTTCATATCTATTGATAATTAGTATTTTCTCCAAAAATATATTGAAAAAATCAAGCTATAGATTGCTTTATTTCTAGACCAACATTGAAAAGGGCGTAACAGCCAAAATTTGCTGATTTATATTCCTCGTCCACATATTTACATAGATGTATACGTAGACAAAGAACGGGAAGAATATGTTTTTACATTTACGCCCTTTTTAAATGTTGGTCTAAATTTACCCTCTTGCCGAATAAAATATACTTAATAGCTGGGAGCTGCGGATAGAGTCAAAACGAGTGTCAAAGAATCTCCAAAGTAAGCTGTCAAAAAGTATCCATCGCATCGAGAGAGGTTTTGTGCATTTTGAGCGCAGCCGAGAGAGTGCACGTATAAATGAACTCATACTAAATATAGGTCATTTTTAACAAATTTCAATTTTCTGGCGTCATTTTCAATATTTCGATGGATCCAACATAAATGGAGGATATGAATTAATTTAACATTCGACACGTTAATTTATACGATGCAGTAAATTGACGAAATCATTGTAATTAATTTTATAAAGATAAACACAATGATAATTCGATGTGAGAAAATCGTAACGTTGAACACCGTTAACATTGAACACCGAGAGGAAATTTGCGAGTTTCAAGCAAAATATCTTGAAAATTGGATTTGATCGAGTCCGCAGCTCCCAGCTTAATAGTTGAAAACCGAAATAGAAGACTAGCGAAGTTGAATTTTTCTCGTAATTCGTATGTTAAACCTCCCAGGTTAAACCTAACTACGCTATAATACGCTAATTAGACTAGCTCATCACTAGCGATGTAAACTTTAACATACGGATCGCGAGAAAAATCCAAGTTCGAGTCCACCATTGATTGAGTATATGGACGTCATACACATTATGCGTCAATTTTTCGCGCCAAATTACCTACTTTTGTGATAAGTTTTTCACCCCTACCTATATTGAGTATTATGAGTGAGCATCATGCGTCGGGCATGGATTTATTATTTAAGCTACAGTGTGGTTCAGTGTGTATTAATAGTTTTGAGTCATCTTTATTAATACAATGTCACTTTTGCCAATCAGTAGCTTCAACGTTATACTATAAATTTTCATCTACAGGTTGCTTTGTATGCATCCTATATAGTTTATAAAGTAAACCAGAGAAAATTGTGTGTTTCGTTTAGCATGCAAATACAACAGACCATGACCAGACCAAATACAACATGCCAACAGATAATTCTAACATGAATACCTGTTTTTGCAGTATTCTTCTATGGAGCTGTTCATATACCATGAGGGCAGGTTTTAATCAGTTTATTATACTCCCCCTCACCCAGCGTTAACAACTGCTAATATAAATTTTCAAAAATTTGTGTGAGTCGTGGACATTCGCCATACCCCCTCCCCCGTAAACTCTCCACGTGGTAAATGGACAGCCCCTATTATGGTTCCAGTTAAAAGTCGAATATCGAACTCGCAAAAACCGATTTTATTCGCGTTCAACCTATGGCGCATCATTGCGCAGCTAGTGTTATTGGATGAAAAAAAAATATAAACACTTTTAACTGATTGAGTTTAAACATAATTTTAAAGTGCGTCAAATTAGGAATGACCGTGTCAAATAAGTAAGTAAGTCAGCGTCAAATAACACACATGTGCATCAAGTAGTTAGGCACCTCAAGTACCACATAAAAACTTATTATTAATCTAAGAAATACACCTATCTTAAAGTTTTATTATTTGTACTCGCTCTATAACATAAAGAAGCTAGCTAATATAAAGAAGCAGAATATTTTGTTAATCAATTTTGCTTGTCATAAGTACTTGACTCGACTACGAGACACTGAAGACGGCCTTACTGTTGATGTCGAAATACGTATCTGTCAAGATACAATTAAGTGGTGGAATTCAATGGGATTGTACAAACTCGTCTTATGACAAGTGAAGACATTCCACTAAAAAGCTTAAAATAATTTTCTTAACAATCAATTTTGTCCCATGTCCCATTTGCCTCAAAATTGATCCTGTGTATCCAGTAGGGATATAGCAAGTAGGTAAACGATCTACATCATGCGCAATATTTATTACAGTACAAATTCAAAAGAAAATTGGTACAATTAATTTGCGTTGAAGTATTTTGTGAGTAAAAGTTACTCGTGAGTGAGTAAATAATTTCTTCATACTCACTCGTGAGTATGAGTATTACAGTTCAAACTCACGTGTGAGTATACTCACAGTGAGTTTGAATTGAAATACTCATACTCACGAGTGAGTGAGCAGGTTTCAAGCGATGCTCACTCATTTCTCAACACTGTTGGAAGCTGAGAGGAGTGTAGTAAACCGTTTCCGAAGAACACCCCGTGGAAGGTGAAAATCAAATGCGGTGGAGCATCGATTGAAGATGCGACACATACTAGTGAATGGCTCATTTTGCGCATAGTTTGTGCGAGCACCTCTCAAGAAAATGAAAGATGTTGACCGAAGTGTACGAAAGGGGATGTTAAAGTTCAATTGAGAGAGCAAGGCCGGGCAATCAATTCTAGATTGCAAGAGATCTGCAATGAAAAGCGCCTTGGAAACGTCACGACGCTCACTAAACAGATCTAAACCAATAAGTAGCGTGCTTTATAATTTGGTAAGTTATTTGGATCATTCCAAGGAAGACGGCGTAAAGCAAAACGAACGAATTTTCGCTGAATTGCTTCGATTCGTATTGTGCTGTTTTGGTAGAAAGGAGCCCATACAACTAATGGATATTCCAGTAATGACCTCACTAACGCGCAGTAGAGCGATTTTAGACATTGAATGTTATCGAAGTGCTTCGCTATGCGGAAAATAAATCCATGTGTTTTCGACGCTTTCGATGTGATAAAGGCGATGTGGTCTTTGAAAGTCAGCTTAGAGACTAATAAAACGCCTAGATCCTTAACAACAGATTCTCGTCTAATAGCTGTAGATCCAATTTTGTAACAAAAGTCAATAGTAGACCGCTTGCGGGAAAATGAAATTACAGAGCATTTATTGGCGTTGAGTACCATGCAATTGATCTCGCACCATTTGACGAAAATGTCGAGTTGACGTTGTAGACACAGAGCATCCTGACCATCATTAGTCTAGTATAATTTGAAATCATCGGCGAAAGAAAGCTGGAAGGATTCGAGCACAAGATTCACATCATTCAGATATACTAGAAATATCAGAGGTCCTAAGTGACTACCTTGTGGCACACCCAGAGTGTAAAATAATCGAAAATTTTTGGTGAAGTCTATCTTTCTTCATTTGTCAGTTCATTTCCAGACACATTCATAGTCGGCTCTGGACTGTCAATATTCGGTTGAATATTAGTCAATGAATATTTATGCACATTTTACAACTTGATAAATTATCTGAAATCTGATCACGTTTCAAATGAGTAAAAATTACTTTACTATCACATAGAACTGAATCTGATTTTCGTCCGTGAGTCACTTTCAACGGTAAACATCAACATAAACAATGGTAATTATATTTTTTTCTGCACATGGTAAGCACACTCAATGACAGTGGAATGAATGAATTGGTGGAGTAGTCGTTTGACTATGTCATTCTATGTTTTGAATATTCATGCGATGTTTGTCAAAATTCGGACCGAAGTTGCTTCATGAAGATGAATATTTTAGGCTCTGGGCACACCTGACGTAACACCAAAGTATTGCGAGGTTGAGTCTCCAATGATGATGGCCATTTCCCGACCAGTTAGATAGGATTCAATCCATAACAGAAAGGGTCCGGAAAAACCTAGGCGTTCAAACTTGGCAAATGTAATCCTGTGATTGATCTTATCGAAGGCAGCCGAAAAATCAGTGTAGATAGAGTCAACTTGATATCTTTTTTTGCAAAGATTGGGCGATGAACGACGCACAGTGGGACCAATTCCAAAAAAAGACGGTCAAAAATGTTGGGAGTGAATAAAATGGTGTAGCAGGCCACATATTATGATACTTCATTGAATGGATGGTTCATCTTCTCGACATCACCGACCCGTAAGTTAGAGATCCACTACCGGAACGAGAGGTGGGGAACCAGTCGTCGCAAGCACGCTAACGTTCTCAAAGACAACGTGCTTGCACCAAGTGGTGCCTCATCAAATATCAATGGCTAGCGTCGCCAGTGTAGAGTTCTATTTCTATGAGCACTTTCACAGGTATTCCTTTAATTACCAATTTCTGTCGTCGCCTCACTGCAGTGCTACCGGAAAAATGTATTCCATTATTAGAAATTGTAAACATATAGAATGGATTTTATTTCGTCCCTACACAAAGTAAAGCTGTAGAGGCGCAAATCGTTTCTTGATATTAAGGTTCATGTGAAAAACACATGATTTTTTACAGAGTAAGTATGGAAAATTAGACTAGACCGCTAGACCGAAACCACCACTGTCAGTCAGTGGTGGAAATCTGCGAATCTTACTCACAAAACAAGACTCGCGAACATTTGTTTTGACTTTTTCTTACCTACCTACTACTCGCAGAGAAAACAAAAAAAAAAACGAACCCCGAAAAATGTTCGTGAAGCTTCGCGAGTCATTCGGGTTAATTTGCTAAAAGTCATAAAACAACCTCGGAACTTATTTCTCACTGATGTTCGAGCAAGAACACAATTGTATATTGTTATTGTGTTTATGTCAAGTCAAATCTATCCATTGTATTCGAAGTAATCACAAAAACTCGTGACCGTGTTATTACTCCCGAACAAAATACAGTCCGGCTTTTTGTTTTTGCTCTGCCCGTACTCGCGAACAAAGCAAGCGCCAGAAAAATGCAGTCAGTAGGTTTGCGCGAATATGGCATTTTTGGTAGGCCCAATTACACTCTTTTCTTACTCGTGAAGCGAGTATTTCCACCACTGCTGTCAGTAAAACCGAAATAACTGAGTGGGCGGAGGGTGGCGGAACCTAATTTCTGCAGGATTGGATTCCTGACAAAAAAAATGAAACTAAAGTGTGAATTTCATTGATGGGTACCGATGGGTACCTTTTTGAATTTCACAATGAATACAGCAAGAAGATAATACAATAATAATTTTATACATAATAAAGACCGAGTACTTTCTGCGCGATCAAAAATAATTTACGAACGTATATGCGTGGCTTTATTAGTTTTTGGACTACACTTTGTGATGGTGCCAAATATAATAGGTTTGGGTGATGTATACGTTGTGGCCAACATAATAAAGCAGTAAGATAAATGTTACAAGATTTAACAGAATTAAAAATCGACAACATGCTCAACTTGTATTGACTGTAAAGGTAAGATCCACCCGAATAAAATGACTCAAAACTATGTTTGCATCATCGTCAAGTATTCTACTAACACTCCATGACTCATGTTATTAATTTGGATCATTTTGAAAAAATGGTTTTTGACCGTCTTTTTGAAGATTGGTCCTTCTGCGCGACGTGTAGAGTCAGATTCCTATTCGTTGAACGCCTAAGCATAAAACCGTGTTGATGCTCGGAGATGAAATCTTGACAATTGTGGAATAAGAACTTGTAAATCGCTTTGAGGTGGCGCAAAGTACGGCTATATCACGGTAATTGCTGACATCACGCTTATTTGCTTTTGTAAAGACCGGGCAGAGGCGCGGCCACGTTCCGAGACGTGGGTAGGACAAAACTGGATAATCAAATCTATAGAATACTTTCATGGAATTTAAGCGACTTTCCGGAGATCCTCTCGAATTTCAAAAGATTTTTTGGACATTTTCAGATGAGTTATAAAACTCCCTATGACTATTAAGACAATTATTGGATGGTTTTAAGTATAGATAGTAGAATCTATAGATGAGCGAAAGCATGGTTGGGTTTGTTTTTTTTTACCGTGTACCAGGCGCATATGACATCACAACCCTTAACATTTTCATTGAATCGTGACGTCATGCTCGTTTGGAGACACGTTTGACAGTTTGTTGAGAGACAGAGGATTTATCTTCGCTCATCTATATATTCCACTATCTATAGTTTTAAGCAATTGTCATTAACTTCTAGGAATTTAGAAATCTTCAGAAACATCGCTTTGATCTACCAGTAAAGCTTATGATCGTCCATAAATCTTTAAGGGTGTTCAGTACTGTTTACAGAAATCTCAAGAGCAATGTTACTCCGAATTTCGGACCGTTTCGGACCTTTCTATCTTTTAAGATTTCATGCAATAGTAGGCTGCCCATGATATCATAGTTGACGTATCAACCATTCGAAATTTCTGCGAAATTGACTTACGCGTTTATAGACTAACGCAAAATGAACTCCCTCAAGAAATTATGACATTTGAGCGGGTCGCATAATGAACGCAAAATGAACTTTTGTTCGAGAAGACGACCCGCTCAAATGTCAAAATCCATCAGGTGAGTGAATTTCATGAACTCCTGCACAGGTCTATTAGAGTAATTCAATCGCTGCATCATAGATATGATGCTTGTTCCAAATCTTATTCAAGTGCTTGCAGGTTGGAACGATATAAATTTTCGATGTTTGTCCCTAAATTATTCGAAATACAAACGAAAGTGCAATGGTTGTTACGTCAATTATGAAATCATGGGAAGTAGGTATATTCGTGATTCCTACAGATTCCCATAAACTTTTAGAAGCTTTCAGAATTTCTTCTTCTAGGCTTGCTACCAGACATCCGAATGTGCTACAATCATCATAAACTGCTTCATATTCGCATATTTCTGCGATTGTTCTCCCATATTCTTGTTTATATATTCAACTTTTGAAGACGAGCTCGGCAGTCTTGTGACTACCGCTTCTGCTTTATAGACAGGATGTCTGACAAAAACTACAACACATAATGACTACATAGACTACATCACTTTTCTTAGTGAATCCTCGATCTATACTTCTGTTCATCTACCTCACCGCGTTAACGAAATTTCCTTTCCGTGGTATAGACTAACGCAAAATGAACTCCCCCAAGAAATTATGACGTTTGAGCGGGTCGCATAATGAACGCAAAATGAACTTTTGTTCGAGAAGACGACCCGCTCAAATGTCAAAATCCGTCGGGTGAGTGAATTCGATGAACCCTGCATAAGTCTATTGTGGTACATTGGATCCGAGTTTTGACAATCGTGTTTTGATTATTCAAAACATAGAATGACTTACTCAGTTCACTTCTTGATGGATTCATTCAATTGATTATCACTGAGTATGGTAACTGCGCGCGAAAAAAACATAATTAGCCATGATAATACTGATATTTGCTACTGAAAATGCCCTTCAATTGAACGTCGGAATTAAATCTATGCGTCTATTTATTAAAATCATTAAACATGTGTTCAGTTTTACGATCATTTAATAATTTGTAAAATTCAAGTAAATACTCACTGACCCATATTCATTCCGAAAATTGACGGTGCAAAGCCGAATATGAATATGTTTAGAAGTGAAGTGACAAAGAAGGCCGATGGGCTTCACAAAAAATATTCGAATATTTACAGCTCTGGTTCCAACAATAACTGCACACTGACATTCCTCTGCTTTCTCTACTTACTGGAGCTGTAGGTAGTAAATACCAACCATTATTTACACCAGTTCTGACCAGTCACGTTGAAGCAATCATTGACAAGTATACTTAGTCTTTGCTAAGTTACATCCTTGTTTAGATATTCAACTTTCGATTAATTCACCTGTCAGTCTGTCAATTCTTATAAAATTTCAGAAATTCTGTGAGCCTTCCTGGACTAGCAGAAATAATTACGTACTTTCAAAAAAATTTCAACAATTTCATGAAAGAACAGAAACTATTAGAAACTTAAAGACTTCTTGGAAAATCCTAATACATCATTGAGAACTTTTTGGAATGGAAACGATTCCTCATAACAGACTCTGAGAAGTCTTTTGGAGTAGATTTCTACTGTACAATCCCGGAAACCTCAACGATTGTCAGTTTAACCTCTGATAAGCTTTCAAACCTCTGCACAATGGTCGGATTCGTCAAATTTCACGACATAAATCGATAACTCGAAAACCATCAGTACTAGAGTTTTGACGTCTTCAGAAGAAATGATCTACAAGAAGAGATCTATTTTTGGTGTATGTTGTTATTAGGGTGGCCCTTCGGTGAATTTTTTTTGTAAATGTATTTTTTCACCCTTTTGAGTTAGGAGTTCACATAATTCTACAAAGTTGTAGAGAATTTAATTCTAAGCATTTTTGCTTAATAAACATTTATTTTGTCTCATATAGGTAGTGTTTTATGACAAAATTACTAAATTTAGATAGGGTGGTCCCGAAAAAAATAGTTTTTAGCTTCCACTTTCATCAATTCAGAATATTTTCAAAAACTGTCTTAGCATCGCTTCACGGTCTTTGGATGGCGCATCTTTTGGTTACATAAGATGGTTGATAGCTTCATTTTCAAGCATATTATAAGCGTTTTTTCATGAAAAAGTGATATTTTTCCGAGCATTCTACTGCAGCTAGTAGCAAATATTAGCAAAAATTTCAATCGTTATCTGAAAGTATATATGCAGGCCCATCAAATCCATGATATTTCATTTGTCCATGTTTGTCCACTTTTGTTTGATAATCATATTAGTTTTTGTATGAAAAATCAGCTATTCGATGGGAAACACATATACCATATCTCTGATTTTCGCAATATTTGGTAGAATCATTCTTTTTCGAAAAAATATAAACTCACTTTTTAATTTTGTCCGATTTCGATCCAGGGTGGTCGAAAAAATCAACATTTTTGAAAAAATATTTTTTTAAAACATAATTTTTGAACTACTGGACCAAATATCAATGTTCATGGAATCTCATGTAGTCATTGGCGACCCTCACTTAGAAACTGTGAAAATGAAATTATTCTGCGAAATACCCATGAAAAACCAACTTGAATTTTATGATTTTGTATTTCGCCACAAAAGTAGCGCTCTTTAACATTTATTTCAAGAGAACACCTTGAAAATCGTTCCAGTAGTTAAAATGTCAAAATTATTTTTTCGACTTCTTTTTTACACGAGTTGATTTAAATATTTTAGATAAAGAACGATTCTTTGTGGGTTTTGTGGCCGTGCGGTTAGCGCCGTCAATAGTCTAGAGGCATGGACTATGGGTTTCTATGGGCTCGATTTCCGCCTCGGTAAGAAGGAAACTTTTCGTGATCAAAAATTTCTCCACCGGTCCACTGGGTATTATATGTCCTGTCAGTTGTCTAGGTGTTAAGTGTTCAGTCTGTACGACCCCTGGTCGAAGACAGTGTTCTTGTTTTTTTTTCTACCAAATATTGCGAAAATCCAAAAGATGTTATATGTGTTTCACCCTAATTTTTCGTACAAAAACAATACTATCATCAAACAAAAGTGGAGAAAGATGGACAAATGAAATACCATGGATTTGATGGGCCTGCTTGTATATTTTCAGATAACAATTGAAATTTTTGCTAATATTTGTTACTAGCTGCAGTAGAATGCTCAGAAAAATATCACTTTTTCATGAAAAAAACGCTTATAATATGCTTGAAAATGAAGCTATCAACCATCTTATGTAACCAAAAGATGCGCCATCCAAAGACCGCGAAGCGATGCTAAGACAGTTTTTGAAAATATTCTGAATTGATGAAAGTGGAAGCTAAAAACTATTTTTTTCGGGACCACCCTATCTAAATTTAGCAATTTTGTCATAAAACATCACCTATATGAGATAAAATGAATGTTTATTAAGCAAAAATGCTTAGAATTAAATTCTCTACAACTTTGTAGAACTATATGAACTCCTAACTCAAAAAGGTAAAAAAATACATTTACAAAAAAATTTCACCGGAGGGCCACCCTAATAACAACTTACACCAAAAAGAGATATCTTCTTGTAGATCATTTCTTCTGAAGACGTCAAAACTCTAACACTGATGGTTTTCGAGTTATTGATTTATGTCGTGAAATTTGACGAATCCGACCATTGTGCTCTGGTTAATTTCGGAACGTTTTAATGATATTTTTTAGATTTGATTTATTTATTTATCTTTTAGTTATCCATATGTTCTAATCATAATCATAGGTAGGACAATGCTTAGACTGTCCTACCCAGGTATTTTCATGCGTAGGACATGTCCTACTTGTCCCACCCACTCCCGGCGCCACTGAGACCGGGAATAGGTAAGATTTATTCCATTGCTCAGGAAACGTTCCGACTTGAAGCGATACGATGAAGAGACTGGCTAGAGGTACGGATAGACTATTACAACATTTCTTCAAGACGTACGCAGGAATTCCATCTGGTCCACAACTAGTCGAAGCTTTTACGGTACAGCAAATATCAGCTACTGTGTCTGCATCGACGATTGGGTGGTTTACGAACAGGGACGTTGCTAGCGGCTTCATTGATTTGGTGTAATTCCAGGGAATCGTCGGTGAACACATTCGAGAATTGCTGTTGAAATAAATTACAGATGGCTTCTGTCGATGAAGATTCGATATTCCCATTGGTCATGACAGTGGGAAGACCAGATTCCTTTCGTTGTTGGTTGACGTAGTTCCAGAATCCTTTGGGATTGTGGCGCAGTTTTACTTACGCTTTTCGTTGATGAGCGTTGCATTCATATTCATATAATTGCCATTCTTGAAGTCGTAGTAAACAGCTTCAACGGGATTCGAAAACACACATTGTGAGACACCGCTTACTTCGACTAGCAGCGCAGGATGGTGAATCGAAGAAGTCTAGATCTCCATCAATGCGTTGCGTTGCGTTGCGTTGCGTTGCGTTGTAACGGAGTATTTCGTAGATTGCATACTGATAGTTGTCATGTATATTCTTTACCTTTCTTACCCCAATTGCTTATGGATTTCCATTTGGGATTCAATGGAAATCCAATTGGGGGTCCAAAATGATAAAACATTTAAGCTATCATTGCCGGCCACGCCCATCTTCTCCGTTACTAGGAAAGGGAAGGAAATGATGATATGACATCTACTTAACGAGAGGCCAGCGACTCACCGACGCCCTCATAGATGTCAAGGAATTGGATGGTGGGTAGGGTATGTGGTTTAGGAGTATCATTATAAGCAAATGATAGAAAATTTGTGGAAATACGTTGGGAGTGACTTTGCTAAGAAATTTATGTCACTCCATTATCCTTGCCGATGATTTTCCTCGGATGGGGCGAAGGTATTAGCCTTGCCCTGGCTAATAGCCTAGGTTTAAGCGCCTTTGCTCGCTCTCTGAAACGAAAAAAGAGCAAGAAGAAATTAAATTCCCCTTCCCCCCTGATATAATAATGATTTTTAACTCTATAAATAGCACAAAACAGTAGAAGATTGCTGCAGAAAGTAAAATTCAGTAGGAGAGACGATAGAGTATACCGGTACCGGTTGACATAGGTGATCATCGAGAAAATCCGATCTAGGGAACATATAACCTAATTTACTGATTCAGCTTATCTACAAGGTTCCTATAACAAAATTGTTAAATATGTACATCGACAGCATGTGTTGGATCACACGTATATTGACCAGTTTAGTCCGCTACAATAAAAGCTCACATAGGTAGGAACAGTGAAATGTAATGTATAATATAAACACAATCAATGTAATACGTATTCCACTGAGTTCTAATAAATATAGTCTAATAAGCAATAAGGTTTCATGATAAGTATATAATTTTGAATGGTTAAATCTGATTACAAAAAACCTATTCACTACGCTTGAATTGAATTCTTGATTCAAACAATAATTCAGTTGTTTAAAAATGATTACGTAAAGTTCCAACGCTTTAATGTGGATCATTTTGTGCAAATGAAATCCCCGTTAGAGTTATGCAATTTCAAAATTATTATTAAAACATGTACAATAATAGGTAACCTTTAACTAAATGATACACATAGATTGACGATTGGGCTTGAACATACGATGTTATGTTGCTCAGCTCATTATGGATCGCCAATTTCCCTATTGTACATTTATCTATTGTAAACGCCTTTTTAGACGTTAAAATTACAAAATATGGAATTTCATACAAACTCACTAAATATTGTTCGTTATCTTATGGCCCAATATTGTTCAAACACAGTTCTTATATCTGTTCCCATGTCAGTAACAAGGCAATGTGTACATGAAATACATTGATTTCTCACCCAAACATCAAGAATCATGAACAAAATTATGCTCACCTAACTTAATTTTGAATCGAAAACCATTTTATGACATCCAAAATTTCATTAATTTCACACTTTTTAAGAATCCAGCTAAAAAACACCTTCACCACCATGCACATATTATAATAACATTAAAAATAGTTAATCCCATGCCTGTACCTATATTAATAACACTATTTTCTACAAAAAATCCGCACAATATTACTCGTATGTATATGCAACGATATTTTGCGGTGTTGCTGAATTCCTCAATATTTTGTATTATTGAATGAATTATAAAAATATACAATACCAAATATTGTTGTAGTTTTTCTACTTAACCGTTCAATTTTATGTTCGCCATGTCTTATCTTTTGAAACACCTTATTTTACAAAAATGAGGTGAATTTTACAAAAGGAAATGTATTCAACTTTTTTTTTTAAATAAAACTGTAGGTTGATAACACTTAAGAAATAAAAATACTGTAAGCCATGAAAACAGTTTGGAATATTTAAGAAGTTGTGAATTTCAAACCTATATCAATCTAGGGGGAATGACGGCTTTGGCAGGTTTCGTTCTATTATTTGCAGGGGGGTTTTTTACGACTGACTAGGCTCAAATTTGGCTTAAACATTCTTTGCATATCAAAGAATATTGTGACCAAATTTCATAAAATTTGGTCGACAAAAACCCCCCTGCCAATAATAGAACAAAACCTGCCAAAGCCGTCTTTCCCCCTATGTGAAATTTTTTAAATTATACTTTAAAAAAAATCAAATAGATATAGATTTATCGTGAAATGGAATTTACTTTATTTGTTGTGAAGTAAATTTCAACAGAATACATATGTTTTATCTGGAAATGGAATTGTATCTGCTTGTAATAATTAAGCAGAAAATCGGATCAACAGTTCAGAGGTAGTAATATTTTAATTTGGATCTCGTGAACTAATGTATTCCATTATGGTGTTATTAATATGGGATTTTTGATCATTTCATACAAAGCATCTCATTGAGCAAAGAAAATGAAAATATTAAGAGGTAAAACTTATCTTGGTAACGGGATCTTCATATAATTTGGCTTCTTTTTCAAATCACACACGACACTTATGACTTAAAAATATTCACCGGCACCACTTGAACCTACTAATCTACTATTTTTGCTTCACTTGCCGAATTACATTTAACACAAACTTTCAAATTAACTAAAACATATCAAAAAAACGGAAACATAAAATGAAAAAATGACAGCAACTTTAAGATGCATGCGTCCACGCGCAATGCTTGCTGCGACTTCGTAACATTTCGAAGAAGTCTAGATCTCCATCAATGCTACCGTAACAAAGATCAAGCATTTGACCGTTATTGTTATGTAAAAAATTCAACTGGGATACACGCGCCAAGTTATAACCATTGATAAGCCTAGCGACAGTGGAGCTGATAGAAGATTGTGTAACATCGGGATAGAAGAAATTGGATTTGCTTGGTTTCCATTTAATGTTGGGTAGATTTTAATCGCCAATTATCAATAAGCTATCCCTGATACTCATTTCATTGGGGATCCAATTGAGCGAACTGATGTGCTGATCGACCAAGTTTGGATCTTGTGTGCGATCCGGAGGAATGAAAACAACACAGATAAGGCATAGGTGTATCATCGCTGTAGCCAACCATGTATCCAGATAGATAAGAATCCCTTTGGTATACTAAAATATTTAAAGCCATCTTCTTCTTCTTCTTCGTTGGTATTACATCTCCAACTGGGACATTGCCGCCTCGCACTTAGTGTTCATTGTGCACTTCCACGGTTATTAACTGCGAGGATTCTAAGCCAAGTTTCCGTTTCTGCATTTGTATATCATGAGGCTAACACGATGGTACTTTTATGCTCAGGGAAGTCGAGACAATTTCCAAATCGAAAATTGCCTAGACCGGCACCAGGAATCGAACCCAGCCACCCTCAGCATGTTCTTGCTTTGGTTTGGCATTTAATGCCATATGATAATGCAAAAACTATGCAAATAGATACATTATTCATAATAGTGCTGTCCAATGAGCAGCTCGAAGTAGCTCGAAGTTGTTCACGTCCTGCTCGTTCTTTTTTGTCAACAAATGGACATGAGCAGGACAGGGAGAAACTTCGAGCTACTTCAAGCTCTCATTGGACAGCACTAATGTTTAATAAGTCGAAGCCTGTCAATTTGAATATGCACACTTGTGTCTTTATCTGTGTGTCCTTGAAAACGCGAGTGAATTCTGTTTTGGATTGCGAGATGCTTGTCCTTAAATACTGTGAAACCTAGGCTTACGCATAGGACGTATAACTGCTTAAATTTGCTATGAAGCTTCAAAATGTAAAACGTTCGCTGGATCATTAGTTGAACGTATAATATGGGATTCACCTCACCTTTCGAGACACAAAATATGAAGCGCGGAAAAGAGTTAGAAAAAACTCAAAGGTGCAGCCTAATCGGGTTGAAGGCAAAAGTGACGTTGCTGTATGTAATGTACGTACATACATAATGGTGATGTACATAATATGTATTCCGATTTAATCATTTGGGGTGATAAAACAGGACATGTGTTCAGCATTTTATCATTTTATGCCTTAGAAAGGCAAAATGCGTGAATGGTACCCGTTATTTCTGGTCAAACATGCTTACAGAATCCTGCCCAGGTACTCAGAAGTAATTCATAATAAACTACAGGCGAAAAAAGTTATTTTTTGCAATTCCTGATCATAATACCTGGTTTACAGTTGGCGTTTGAGTGATAAAACGGCCTCTTTTTCCATACCAATGACATGGGTGCTTTAATGAACATTATGCAACTCAAATGGGTTGCATAAAATCCATTATAGCACTCATTTGGGTGCTATAATGGAAAACCAGCATTAAAACAATAGTTACATGACCACATTCAGCTAAATTGGCATGGGTGAGTGTTCAAATAGTGTATTCTTTGTGTTACGTAATAAATGAAATAATTTTATGGGCATGACATCCAATTTTCCAAAGGCAGGTTTATCTATCGCTTTATGGTCTGTCGAACACACAATGGGGCACGATAATATGGAATCTGTTTATGTTAAGAAAATAAAATTGTACCATTGTGGTACAGATTTATCATATTTAAGCCAATTTTTCGTCATTGCAAAAAATAGCGTGTGCAACTCGTTGCAAAACTCGATTTTTCAGCACTCGTAGAATTTATCCAACTCGGCAAGCCTCGTTGGATAAACGTACAACTCGTACTGAAAAAATCATCTTCTTTTTGCAACTAGTTTCACAAACTACTATAATGGAAATAAAAACAAATCGAAAACGTGACAATTGTCTACCCCCAAACGTGGGGGTAGACAAAGTCGGGGAGTGTCAAAATCGGGTCAACACTTTATACTATTTTTAGACCAACATTTAAAAACGATGATAAAAATAAAATTATTAAATAATCTAGGATGAACAACACTCTCAGGCGATCACATATCCAAATCATCAATTGATAAAAACTCGCTAGGGAATAAAAATCGTTCGATAATTGTCTCTCGATTCAAAGCATTGGTAAATGCTACTTTTGAACTCATATTTATACATAACACCAGAACACAATGCCAAACATGCGATTGAACTTCATTGTTGACATTTAATTGGTATTTGTTTTGGTTTACATTGAAATGATACAAAATTATGTTTATTATCAATCGATTTCAATGTTAAAAAATTTGTCGCCGATGACAACTCGCCTACTTTTCACACCTGAGAAGTTATCAAATGATAATTCCAATAATTATCTTATGAGAATGATTCAGCAGTCAGCATAACCTTGGCGGATAGTAACAATCAACGACGTAAAATAGAACAGAGACTTAGCACCCTCCAGTAAGTCAGTCTAAACCCCCATTACAGAAAAGTTAGGCTTGCGAGCAAAGGCACATAATCCGCTCTAGGATGTTTTTGGGTGAGAAACATTGTCGACACCCTGGGCATAGTGTATCCATTGTATTTGGCAAACAAGATACATACTAATGCGATGGCGGATAGAAAGCTTTCAATTAATAACTAATGAAATGCCAATAGCTTACTAAGTTGAAAAGCAGGGCAAGTTCCAGTTGGAATGTAGTGCTATTTGACTGATTCGCCGAAACCATTTGCTAAAATGTTTGCGAGTTTTCAATAGTAGATATTATCATAGATAAATTTTGTAACACACTGGAGTCGGTTTTTACGCGGAGGATATGGACTGCGTAAATTAAAACAACGTAAAAAATGTCCGTCTAGCTGGCAGGCCACTTATCATAAAATTGAAAATAAATACTTCTAAGTTGATGTACCAAATGCGTACCTATGTGTACCTCCGGGGATTTTGAACGTACCTCAATATTTCCTAGAAAATCGATGGCCTGCTGAATAGACAGTCGATTTTTCAAAAATCTTCATAAAACTTCCCAATTTTATCGCTATTGTACTGTACCAAGTACGTACCTTCCGGAACTATATTTGCTTTTCAACGTACCTCAAAATTTCTCATACTTTCTTATACTAAACTTTTCAAAACGCTCTATATGTAAGATAACTCTACGGAATCGGATTCCTTGAAAAATTCTAATCCGGAAACATAAATAAAACCTCTTACTTAAGTTGAATAATAGCAGTTTTATACTAAAAAGAGTGATTTCGGGCTAAAAATCATGTAAATGGGGGAGAGTGTCCCCAAGCCGACCCCCCCGGTCTATCTCATAGATGGCGCTTTCGGTGAATATGCTTGTATTGTCAATTAGAACACTTTCGCAGCACTACTAATTTGGACGCAGGCAGCCATCTTTCAAGGTTACGTATTTTGGAGTTTTTGAGCCATATTTTGTTTTGACCACGCCATATTGTGTTGGAACTCGTTTTTTGGCTGCAGGAGATATCGGTAAAATGTTTTTAGCGTGTATTGATAAATTTAACGATAAGTTATCCTTATTGCTTATGGTCTTAGCTGTGTTGCACGTACTTAGATTAGGTCGTATGAGGTGGTATTGTTGAACGGCGCGTCATTTTGAGAAAAAAAAATCAAGCTGGTCCGAAACCGACCGGCAAGCAGTGGTCCGAAACCGACCCCCATTTTATTGCACTTTACTTGAAAGGGAGAAAGAGAGTGGACGAAATTCTAAATGATTTCGTGATATATTAGGGAACACCCACAAATTACGTAACGTTTAGAGGGGAGAGGGGGCTCCCTGATGTGTGATATCCCATACTAAATTTTCAGATGTTTCATACAAAAAGTGTGACATAGAAAGGATGGGGTGGTGAAAATGACCGATTTTTTCTAGGAAATATTGAGGTACGTTCAAAATCTCCGGAGGTACGCATAGGTACGCATTTGGTACATCAACTATTTATTTTCAATTTTATGATGTGTGGTCTGCCAGCTAGACGGACATAGGTTTTTTCTTGTCAATAACATACCCTTTTCTTGGAGCATCTCCAGATGGGATTCAAAAAATATTGTTTATGAAATCAAATGTCCTGCTACAATAAAATCTTTGAACAAATATTATATAAGTGAATCAGGCAATATTATGGCAAAATGTCTAGCGCAAATACAGCTGTAATTGCATCTCTGTCGAATAAAAAAGTTTAATTTTTTTTTGCGAAACCCATTTTTGAAACTGAAGCAATTGCAGATAGGCTAACGGGAGATAATATTAGGCATAGATGCAACGTTGGCTCATCATGCAAATTGATCAATAATTCTATAATAATATATCGTTTACTAGAGATATTTATCAATGCTTCTTTGAAAAAGTCCTTCAACTGATAAACGCAATAAACCTGCATGGAAGATTGCTTTGACTCGGTTTGTTAGCAACCACTTAAGTAGGCAGACACTGTAAGAGATTTTTCTTTTGTTCAATAAAGTAGTTTTTTGAATGGACTTACCTATTTTCGCACATTAGATGAACGAATAACAATCACACTATTTTAGCATTCATGTTAAATTCAATATTTTCATTAGTATAGTGACACAATTTACCAAAACTTTTTTGAACAATATTAGAACACTCGTTGACAAAATCTGGCTGACGATTTTCACTTGAAGCAGCACATTATAATTGCCTACCTTACGGCGTATACAAACGATTTACAGTGAATAATGCACCAACATTTCATGGGCCGAAAAAGCATCCAACACCAGAGCCGAGATTAGGAAATTGGCC
Organism: Armigeres subalbatus; assembly: GCF_024139115.2. NCBI lineage: Eukaryota > Metazoa > Arthropoda > Insecta > Diptera > Culicidae > Armigeres > Armigeres subalbatus. The sequence continues at coordinate 266,354,609 of NC_085139.1, forward strand.
GAACAAAAAGTCCATTTTGCACAAAACTTTTGATGGATTAAATAATAGATTTTGTGCAATTCCTGATCATAATACCTGGTTTACAGTTCATTTTTGAGTGATAAAACGGCCTACCTTTCCACAGCATCGAAATGGGTGCTTTAATGAACATTATACAACTCAAATGTGTTGCATAAAGTTCATTATAGCACTCATTTGGGTGCTATAATAAAAAAACAATATCAGAACAGTAATTACATGACTACATTTTGCTGAATTAGCTTGGGTAAGTGCTCAAATAGTGTATTCTCTGCGCCTCGTGATAAATTAAATAGTTTGATAAACATGAACATCAAAATTGTCCAAAAGCAAGTAAAACTTTGCTTCTTGGCTAGTCGGATGGTTTAATATCCAGAATATAGGCAATTAACTTTGATTGAACTAACTTGTTACTCTGCTTCCCACTGTTGCGTGAGATATAAGCAATTGGAAATATCTTAATCTTACTATAGCTCTTTCTACATGTATACGCAAGCTAGCAATTCTTTTATTTAACAAAACTTTCTCACGACTCATTTGTTTGCTTGCTTACAGTTGTGCTTGGCGGCCTTACTAAACTACATCTTTTCACACGTATATCTATTTCTATCGATTTGAATCCTCTGTCGGCCATAACCATCATATTTTCAAGTAGGGTATCTGTTCCTATATCAATAACAATAAGGCAATGCGCAGATGAAATGCATTGATTTCTCAACCAATAATCAAGAAACATGAGAATAATTATGCTCAGCTCACGTAATTTTTAATTGAGAACAATTTGGCAACTTCAAACATGAAATTATTATCACATTCTAGAAGTATTTAGCTAAAAAACATCATCACCGCCATATGTACCTATTTCAATAACATTCAAAAACAGTTAATCCTATGCTTGTACCTATATCAATAACACTGTTTCCAACATAAAATACGCACACTATTACTTGTGTGTATACGTAACGATATGATTGCAGTGATGCCGTCTTCGTCAATGTTTTGTATTTGAGTTGAAATAAAATTACAAAATTGCAGTTTTTGTTGTAGTTTTTCAACTTATTAGTTTAATTTTATGTTTGTCATAGATAATTTTTTCGATATACCTTATTTTACAAACATGAGAGTTGAATTTCACAGTGCAAGTCATTCAAGCATTTTTGAAATAAAAATCTAGGTCGGCAAACAGTTTGGAATACGGACAAGGATAATTTAGACGTTGTTCGAAATAAACCTATATCAAACTATAGGAAATCGCGTTGGTTTTTCAAGTATAATTATATTTATAGTGAAAATGTGATGTGCTTTATGTGTTGTGAAGTGAACTTTGAAAGAATACATTTGTGTTGACTTGAAATTGAGTGGAAAACAACGACATGAAAACAAATGAATCTACTAGTAACATGCATGCATGTAGTGCATCAATCCATCAGTTCAGAAGTAGGAAAATAAAAAAAAACAGTGCTTTATAATTTTATCTTTTAATAATTTGTATCTTGTGAATTAGAACATTACATAAACAAAATCTTGAATAATATTCCAAACATTCAAGAATGTGTTCCATCCGTTATTGTGTACATACGATGTGAGAAATTGTAATTAAATTGATTTTTTCATTTGGTTTATCAACGATTGAGATTAATATACGGGCTGTTATTAATATGGGAACAGATACCCTAGTTTGTCTAGAAAACCACTTTCTCTAACAATCTCTTTATTTGATATACGTCCTACAGCCCCTTTTGATATAAAATTTATTAACCCGTCTGGCAAACATGCAATAAGATATTTTATTGTATTACACTTTTTGCACATTGAGTACGATAATGCTTGATGTACTGCATTTGTTGGCCGTTCTACCTGAACTTCGAAGCAGTCCATGATAGTATTAACAGCTGAACTTCCTCGATTTCTGGCCAAACTATGAACCCGTCCATAGCATCTGTCAACAAAGCAATATTTTCGTTTATTATTCCTATACTTGATGTCGAAAGCTGGAACTGTATCGCCAAATGCCAATATGCCTCATTCAGCCGAAGTTTTCGAAATATGATAAACATATCTCGTACACTTATACCAGTAGGCTCAGCGAGAATGTCTATCACGTGGAATGATTCCTTGGGAATTCCAGTGTAATGCTTTTAATTATTTTGAATCGCTTCCATAGTAAATTCAATTTGATTTCTTTTGATTTGGTAATTATAATCACTCGGAAGCGATGCTTCTGTTGATGGGAATGAACAAGTGCTCGTGGCATAAGGCTTGTATCAATCTGTTGATTTAGACTCGATTGTGGTTATATTACTTTCCAATGAACTGCAACTAACGGCACTTAGAATGCAATCTGCAAAACAACAAGAAATATTAGATACAACTCGAAACTATTTAAAGTTAAAACACAGTTAAACTAGTTCGTGATTTGTCCAATTCGATGCTAACGTTTTCCCAATGATGATTTTTTTTGGTTAGTTTCATACTAGCAGACCCGACGAACTTTGTTTCGTGTAAAATTGATTTTTTTCTCTAATTAGTTCTCGAGTTATGCAGAAATTTCTGGCTAATTTGTATGGGAACCCCCCCTTTTCAGAAGGGGGAGGTGTTTCAATCCACTACAGAAACATAACTTCCCTTCCAAAACCTCCGTATGCCAGATTTTATTCCATTTGCTTTATTGATTCTCGAGTTATGATGAAATTGGTGTTTCATTTGTATGGGAGCTCCCCTTTTCAAAGAAGTGTTGCAGATTCGGATGGGAAGTACAGATCTTCAAAAGTGCATTTGGAATAACACTGAATAACACACTTTAACCATCTTCGTGATACATCGCGATATTCAATCAAAAACCATAAAACCGCCCATAAGGTTCGGACTTCCCACTGATACCAATCCCTCCCGCCGTTGAATCCTCAGTGAAATAGAATTTAATCAAATTCATTCGCATAAAAAGGACAATACCATCGTTGACAATGATGTTGATGATGATGATGATGCACTTAAGTGATTTTTTTCCCTCGCACCCACGCTTTGTCACATCCAATGGTTCCCCCCTGAATGGTTGGTAACGGATACATTGTGACAAAACGGGAATGGCCTGATGGTTTGCGATGGTTCTCGCTTGCCTCCCGCAGAGCTTCCATCAATGAGGGTATAAGTATTTACTCGCTCGCCGCCATCCGCCACCTTCGACCGTGTCGGGATCTCGCTTTCACTCTCAACCCCCAGTGGTCATTAATCTTGTTTCTTTCACCGGCGAAAGAAGCGATGAAAGCAGCGTAGCAGCGTGCCAGAGTGCCCGACACCGGATTATCCTCCACTTGAACCCCTCCCCGGATTTCGATCTAGGGTTTTGCTTGCTTCGTTTTTCTTATTTTCCCACAGTGCTCTGAGCCCTGAGCCCTCGGTCCGGATTGGAGATTGAGTGAGCTTTGCCGGATCATGAATGCGAATAAGTTTATTTTTATGCAAAACGATTTCGGTTTTCTTGGCGCCGCCGGTTGCCGTCGTCTCAGTCCTGCCAACGTTATCGCTAATGACGTTGTCGTTTTGTTTATTTTCTCAAGAAGTTGACTCTTTGATTCAATTTTCGTTGAAAAAAAAGGAATTGAACTCCCAATATGCAATTTTAGATATACACTGGAGTCGGTTTTTACGCGGGGATATGTTCCGCGTAAAAAACGACTTCACTAAAAATCGATTTTTCTTGGTTTTTACGTGTTTCCTAACCTTTTTTGAAAAACCGCGTAAAAAATACTTTTGAAAAATTCGCGTTAAAAACCGCCCAAATTCCGAAAACCGCGTAAAAAACTTATTGTAGATAAAATAGAATGTGTACACAACATAACTTCATGGCCATTCAAAAAAAATCGTTACGTAGACCATCGAGATCTACACGCGTAAGCAAGGTCTGTCGTCCTGTTTCAAATATATTGCATGCTCCCTGTGGTACATGGAAGAGATTCCGAGATGCGCGTGAAAATAGTCACGTAAATAACGACCCGAATCAGGACATTGTAAGAGTTGGACAGGAGAGTGCATCGGTCCACGTCTCCGAGACCGACTGCCACAATAGCTGCTGGACAGATGCACAGTGGTTAAGATTCAACTGTGTTGCTTGCATGGCTTCTTCTTGTTTTCCTCTCCGATGGGACACGGAGGTCCACCCATAAAGTGATTACATGCTTGCTTTTTGCTGGCGCAGCTGGACACTTTGGTGACTTATCGCATTCCTGCGCCTTGTGCCTTCCACAATGACGACACAGGTTGCTACGGTCTGGGCCCTTAAAGCCGTAGGACTTATGTCCCGAGTCTAAGCACCATTAGTACCTGTCCATTGGAGGTGGCTGAAGTTTGCTTATTGAGCCGATTTCAACATCCCTCGCTCCATGACCTAGGGACCTAGGGTAGGCTAGCTGTGTGCCAAATGGACGACCTTTGTACCGCATTGCTCTCTGACGGCAGAGACGACGTCGTCCGCGTTCTTGACCTCGTCTCACTTCCATCCTCATCGACCTAACCTCGGAGCCGTCACCCAAGATCTCTTTCCGAGCAGCACAAGTCAGACAAAAATAGTTGCAGTAACTTGATTGTGTCTAAATCTGGTCACAGTTGTCTGGTCTGGGCTGGAGTTGCAGCAACCTATGTGAAGCTTGTGTGCTGCTAGGGTTGGGCCAGTTGTCCCGCTAGCTTGCGCTCCACGTTTCAGCACCAAGATCATTTCACCAGTCCTGGTGCGTCTGACGCTTCGCGCGTCCTGTTCCAGCGCTGAAAGCTTTTCGGTGGCCTGCATTGACGTCGGCGTACTTTTGCAGTTTTCACCAACAAGGCCTCTACTCTGTCCTTAATTTTCTATGCGAATCGAGATGCGCTCGACTTCCGCTTTGAGCTACTGACTACTTCGTCAAGACAACGTTTGGCCTACTGTCGTCTACTGTTTGACTTTGCTCTGAGCACCTTTACCGGTTTGCTGTCTGAGCCGTTTTTGGTTAGGCGCAGTCTTTTCCTCGTTGGAAATCAATCGCCTCTTCGGCCATATCCGATCTTCCAACGAAGGAGAAGGCCTCAGTTGTGGCACCTTTGTCGGCCTTCTCGCTTTCACTGGTTGGCTGGTAAAAGCATCATGTTCTTGTCTTATGACTCGAACAGCATGGCGGTGCACCAGCAGGTTGTGTTTCAGTTCCTTACTAATGTTCTGCCTTCCGCTTGCGAACTCGATAATGTTATCGAGTTGCTCGACGACCACCCGCATCTCGGGTAGTGGTCTAAATATTGTACCCAAATCGGAAAGTTTATAGACACTGTAAGTTCTATAGACGAGCTGAGGCGAAGACGAGTGTAGCCAAACGAACTCTCAATTAGTGTAGCCAAACGAGCATGACGTCACGTCACGATTGCAATCCAAGCAATGGAACGTGTGACGTCAAAAATCACTTTCCACTGCTCACTTTTTACTTCTCACTACTAGCATATCATTTTTTACTTCACATTTCCCAAATCTAACATTTCACTTCTCGCTACCGTTTTCTTACTTCTAATTTCTCCCTTCTTATTTCTCACTTTTCACTTCTCACTTCGCACATCTTACTTCTCATCCACTTTTTACTTCTTCCTTCTCGCTTCTCATTTTTCGCTTCTCGTTTCACACCACTCGTTTCTTACTTCTCACTATTCACTTCTTACTCCTCACTTCTCACTTTACACTACTTACTTCGCACTTCTCATTTTTCACTTCGTACTTCCTACTTCTCTTATCTCGCTTCTCACTGCTTTTTTCTTAAATCTCACTCTCTCGTATCTAATTTTTCATTGGTCACTTCTGACTTCTTACTTTTCATTTTTCACTTATCACTTCTCACTTCTCCCTTCTCATATCTCACTAGTCACTTCTCGGCTCTCGCTTGTCACTTCTCATTTCTCCCTTCTTATTTCTCACTTCTCGCTTCTCACTTCACACTCTTCACTTCTCCCTTCTTACTTTTCACTTCTCACAAATTACTTCTCATTTCGCACTTATCACTTCTCACTTGTCACCCGTCGCATCACCCTCAAAAGTCGCGTAAAAGCGACCCGCGTAAAAAAAACGCATTAAAAGCGACCCCAGTGTAGTTGACTTGTTTCTGCATACCGTCTAGATTATAGACACTGTAAGTTCTATAGACGAGCTGAAGCGAAGACGAGTGTAGCCAAACGAACTCTCAATTAGTGTAGCCAAACGAGCATGATTGCAATCCAAGCAATGGAACGTGTGACGTCAAATTCGCGTGGTACACTTCTCACATCTTTATCTATTTTTTTCACTTTTTACATATCACTTCTCACTATTTACTTCTCGCCTCTCACTTCTCAACTATTTGCTTCTCACTTCTCACATATTGCTTTTTATTTCTCACTCCTCTTTTCTCATATCTCACTTCTCACAACTAAATTCTCTCCATTCACTTCTCGGCTTTCACTTATCACTTCTCGTTTCTTACTTCTCACTTTTAAATATCACATCTTTATCTCATTTTTCACTTCTCACTATTCACTTCTCGCCTCTCACTTCTCACTGCTCGCTTCTCACTTCACACTCCCCACATCTGTCTTCTAACTTCACCCTTCTTGCCTTCACTTCTCACATCTTACTACTTTCCATTTCTCGCTCCTCACTTCTCGCATCTAACTTCTCACAGCTCAGTCCTCTCCATTCAATTCTGGCTTCTTACTTCTCACTTCTCACATCTTACATCTCACTTCTCGTATTGAGTTTCTCACGTCTCATTTGTTGCTTCCAATCCACTTCTCGGCTCTCACTTATCACTTCTTGTTTCTCACTTCTCACATTTTACATCTCACTTCTCGTATTGAATTTCTCACTTCTCAATCTCACTTCGAATTTGTCGCTTCCAACCCACTTCTTGGCTCTCACTTATCACTTATCGTTTCTCACTTCTAGCTTCTCACATCTTACATCTCACTTCTCGTATCGAATTTCTCACTTCTAAATCTCACTTCTCACTTGTAGCCACTCATTTCTCGGCTCTCACTTATCACTACATATTTACATATTTATCTCATTTCTCACTTCTCACCATTCACTTCTCGCCTCTTACTTCTGATTTCCCGCTTTTCACTTTTCACTTCCCACTTCTTACTTCTCACTTCTAATTTCTTATTTCTACCTTCTCATTTCTCCCTCTTGTTTCTCACTTCTTACATCTCACATCTTACATATTACTTCTCACTTCTCATTTCTCACTTCTCACTTTTCACTTTTAAAAAATCACTTTCCACTGCCCACTTTTTACTTATCACTACTCGCATATCATTCATTACTTCACACTTCCCAAATCTAACATTTCACTTCTCCCTTCCTATTTCTCACTTCTCACTTCATACATCCTACTTCTCATCCACTGTTTACTTCTTCCTTCTCGCTTCTCGTTTCACACCACTCGTTTCTCACTTCTCAGTTCTTACTTCTCACTATTCACTTCTTACTCCTCACTTCTCACTTTACACTACTTACTTCGCACTTCTTATTTTTACTTCGTACTTCCTACTTCTTTTTTCTCGCTTTTCACTTCTTTTTTCTTAAATCTCACTTATCGTATCTAATTTTGCATTTGTCACTTTTCACTTCTCCCTTCTCACATCTCACTAGTCACTTCTCGGCTCTCACTTGTCACTTCTCATTTCTCCGTTCTTATTTCTCACTTCTCGCTTCTCACTTCACACTCTTCCCTTCTCCCTTCTTATTTTTCACTTCTCACAAATTACTTCTCACTTATCACTTCTCACATATTCTCACACATATCACGACCCGCGTAAAAAGCGTCAAAAGGTCGAAGGTCATAAGGTCGAAGGACAAAAGGTCGAAAGGTCAGAAGGTCGAAAGGTCAAAAGGTCGAAAGGACAAAAGGTCGAAAGGACAAAATGTCGAGAGGACAAAAGGTCGAAAGGACAAAAGGTCGAAAGGACAAATGGTCGAAAGGACAAAAGGTCGAAAGGACAAAAGGTCGAAAGGACAAAAGGTCGAAAGGACAAAAGGTCGAAAGGACAAAAGGTCGAAGGAACAAAAGGTCGAAAGGACAAAAGGTCGAAAGGATAAAAGGCCGAAAGGATAGAAGGTCGAAAGGATAAAAGGTCGAAAGGATAAAATACAGAAAGGATAAAAGGTTGAAAACAACAGGTCGAAAGAATAAAATGTCAAAAAGTCAAAAGGTCGAAAGTCAAAAAAATGAAGAGATAAAGGTCGAAAGTCAAAAAATTGAAAGTACAAAAGGTCGAAGGAAAAGAGGGTCGAAAAAATAACAGAAGGTTGAATGAAAAACAGGTCAACCAAAAAGTTTTGAAACCTGAACAATAAAAAATTTAAAAAAAATATTAAAGTTTCCCGTCTGAAGTCGGTCTTGGGCGTTAAAGGGTTACTAGTTGACTTCAAAATGAAACACAAACGTTCACAAATCACGTAAGGGAGGGGGTTGAGCGAAGTGTGACGATCTATACAAAATTTTCAGATGTTTCTTACAAAAAGTCAGACATAGGGGGAGGGAGGGTTGAAAATTCCCTATTTTTGCGTTACTTAATTATTGGATCTTCCCTAATGCAAATTTTGGCAATTCCATACCCCTCCCAACTTTACAGCGTAACGTAACGGTTTCTAATAATAAAAATAAATGTATTTTGTATATTCGTGTATAGTTCCTTAAAAACACATTTTGTGAACAAAAACGTATCATCTTTTGAGCACATAAAAATAAAATTACTGTCATTAGAAGATGGTATGTTTAGCTAAAATTATATATTTTAAATTATCATTTTGATGAAAATGAGTGAAGAACTATTTTCATGAATTACAATTGAAGTTAATAAAGCCTAGCAATACTATGATAAAAATAGGAATACCATATGTTTTAACAAAAGGAAAATTCTAGAATGAAATGTTTTCAAGTGTTGGTATTTCATATGCGGTAGAAAAATGCGAAAGAAAAGACAAGAAATGAGTAGTGAAAAGTGAGTCGTAAGAAATGAGTAATTAGCATAGGTAAATGAGAAGTGAGAATTGATAAGTGAGAAATGAGAAGTGAGAAGTGAGTAGTGAGAAGTGAAAAGTGAAAAGTGAATAGTAAAAAGGAAGAAATGAGAAGTAGAAAGTGATAAGTGAGAAATGTGATATAAGGAGAGATAAAAATGAGAAGTGAAAAGGTAGAAAGAAGGAGGCAGGAAAAATATACGTTAGGAAAGACAAAAGAAGAATGAAGAAGAACAGAAGAAGAAAAAAGAAATAAAAAGGAAGAATAAGGAAGATGGAAGAAGGAAAAAAGAAAGACGAAGGAAGAAAGAAGAAGGAGAGAAGACACAAGGATGCAAAAAAAGATAGAAGCAAGTAACAGGGAATGGAAAAATAAAAAATAAATTAGGAACAAAGAAGAAGGAAATAAGTAAGAAAGAATGAAGAAAAAAGGGAAAAAATAAAGGAGGAAGGAAGAAAAAAGGAAGAAAAGAAGAAGGAAAAAGAAGGGATAAAGAAGGATGAAGAAGGAAAAAGGAAGAGAGAAGCAAAAAAGAATGAATGAATGAAGAAGGGAAAAAGAAGGAAGAAATAAAAACAAGCAGAAAGAAAGGAAACAAGAAGGAAGAAAGAAAGCAGAGAGAAAGAATGAAGAAAGAGAGAAGAAAGAGAGGAGGAAGAAAAAGGAAGAAAGAAGGAAAAAAGAAATAAGGAAGAAGAAAGAAGGAAGAGAGACGGAAGAAAGAAAGAAGAAAGAAGGAAGAAAAACTGTTTCCTGTAAAACGGGAAAAAGAAAGAAAGAATTGAGGAAGAAGGAAGAAAGGAAGGAAAAAAGAAGTAAGAAAGAAAGAAGAAGGAAGAAGAATGGAAGGAAAGAAGCATATGAAGTAAGGAGGAAGAAGGAAAAAGAAACAAGAAAGAAAATAGAGAGTAAAAGAAAGTCAAAATAATAAAGAAGGAAGAAAAAAAAGGTCTTTCTTCATTTCAACCTTTTGTCCTTCGACCTTTTGACGCAGTTTTTTTGTTTCGACCTTTTGTCCCTTCGACCTTTTGACCCTTCGACCTTTTGTCCCTTCGACCTTTTGACCTTCGACCTTTTGTCCTTCGACCTTCGACCTTTTGTCCTACAACCCAGATTTTTTGTTTCGACCTTCTGACCTTTCGACATTTTGACCTTTCGACCTTTTGTCCTTTCGACCTTTTTCCCTTCGACCTTTTGACCTTCGACCTTTTGACCTTCGACCTTTTGGCTCAGATTTTTTTTTGTTTCGACCTTTTGACCCTTCGACCTTTTGTCCTTTCAACCTTGTGTTCTTTCGACATTTTGTGCTTTCGACCTTTTGACCCTTCAACCTTTTGACTCAGATTTTTTGTTTCGACCTTTTGTCCCTTCGACCTTTTGACCCTTCGACCTTTTGTCCTTTCGACCTTTTGACCTTCTACCTTTTGTCCTTCGACCTTTTGTCCTACAACTTAAACAGCGACCCCAATGTAGTTGACTTGTTTCTGCCTACCGTTCGATGCCCATTCGTGGAGGATCGAATGAATGGACCGAAAGCCAAACTTTTAACTACCTACCTAAATGAAGAAAATAGAATCTTATCCAGAACCTTTTTCGCACGGTTATGTTGAGACATTCTTACGGCTTGCCCGGCCTATTGTAGTTGTCCGAATTTAGCGAAATGAACGAAAAAGACTGAGTCCAACTAACTAAATGCCAGCCAATATTAGATTGATGGACTGTGCGTTTAATTCTACCAGCTCAGAAAATCTCGTGATCGGTAATAAATGTTTTTTCACCTTTTTCAAGTCTCCAATCAGAAGGAAGATATGTATAAGGGTTCCCAAAAGATGCAAATAAGTCAAGGGGGGTCTCGTGGCGTAGTTGGCTACACGTTCGCTTTCTCAAGCGGATGATCATGGGTTTGATTCCCCCAAAACAATCTTCGTCATGCCGCTGAAAGATAAGCACATGGTGGACAGTGTATTGGGGAACACCTGCTCATCACGGCTATCGGACAGCGACTGACACTGCATTCCTCGGAGGTGTATCTCCAACGGCTCGGACAATGGAAACAGACCAACGGCAAACGAACAAATGGACCACTCTTTGGATTTCGCATACAACATGTGTTCGCCACTGCTTAGTCGATAAAGTAGAAGTGAAAACACAATCGGCGTCTAATAATAGAATAGGAAGCAAAGATCTAATATGTATAAAGACATCAGACTATGCACTAGCCAAGTGTTAGCGTTGCAGTCGAAATTGATGACGAAATGATAATAAAATGAAATTCGCTCGCGTAGTGCCCAACGGGACAAATAGAGCTAAAAAAAAGTGGTGTCCTATTGACAATTAGTAGTTGAAAATACTTCAAAAGCTACAAGTCACATCAATTATTCAAAACATGTCTTCGAAGTCCTAGAGCAACTTTTCAACTAATATTGATTCATAATCATTTTGCATTATTTTGACCATTTTCCACATTACCATTAACCACAGATGGTTTATGCTTCGGATTGCCATCTTTCAGGTACCACAAACAATACTAATTTTTTGAAACCTAAAAAAGTTTTCAAATAAATGCTAATACCAATTCTTGTTTTCTTCATATCCCCACACCACAGCAGAATCACAGCCGAATGCTTCGTCGTAAAGCGCTGCTTGCGACTGGGGGTTCCACTTTGATTGCGTGCCAAGTTTGTTAATGCAAATTGCCTGTTTATTTACCTTTATACCAACCAGCAGTGTTGTCTGGTGGCGTGCGGTTTCCCTCCACGTGTTCGCACTTATTGTGGGAGTCTATTTGTGGCCAACCCTACTTTCCGTGCCATGTGGATCAGAAAAAGTTTTCCCGAAAAGAGAAATTAAAGAATACCTACACTACCCCACGAGAGGACTGATCCCCGTACCCGTTCAACGGCGTGCACAAGGATAAAGTTTTTCTCCTGTGGGATGTGGGACTTTATGCAGGAAGATTTAGGAATGCTGATGATGTGATGGAGTGATGAAGCCGAAATAAGGTTAAGTTCCCTGTAATGGTAATAAAACAGACATATTTTTCTCATCCTCGTGAATGGTACAGATCGATGGAAAGAAGCATGCTGTATGATAGATAATCAACAACAGGGCTATATTGTGCTGTCCGAAATGAAACATTAGTTTAGGAAGACTTCTGACAAAAATTGCCAATTTTTGCGTCACGTAATTGCGGATCTTCTCTAATATGCAATTTTGATACAAATCGATGGAGAGCACTTTTAGCTGCAGACGCATCTGTTAGTTTGATAATACTCTACATTCTTCGTGGTCAAAAAGGGTACTTGATGTTGATAGTAACGTTACTTGTTTAAGTTTATGTGAGTTCAGTAGTTTTGTTCAATTTTGATGGAATGTTTTTTTTGCCACACAAAACTGTCCATTCTATCTTTCTACCCTTATTACCAGCGAAACGTGATCAAAATCTCAACAAATAAGGGCCTTCTCTTCATTCGCTCCATGGTACCATCATGCACTTCGAGTTGAGGAACCCGAAAAAACTATCACCAAGTGTATAAATAACTGTCGGAAAAAGTAGCTCAAAAGTTAAGCTTCGCCACAACCGGCAAATGCTGGTAGCGCCGAGATCCTTCTCACCAAGAACCAAGCTGATGTTGTTTGCTAGTTACCGCCACCACCGTCACACAATGAAACAGAAACAAAAAAGAAAAGTGGCTTCCATCCGCACAGCTAATAAGAACTGGCCCCACATCGTCGTCGGAAAGGTGGAAAACTTGTTCTACTCTTTACCACGAGCAATTCCCTCTCGCATTGTGTATGGTGACGGGCGGGCGTCCTTTATGAACATATAGGTGTGAGAAAATCAACTCTTTTGAAGTTCACAGTCTCACTAAAGCGATGGAAGATGGAAGGGGAAGAGTGGGAAAGGTCTCACCACTTGGGCAAAGACAAAAGTTTTCTCATTATTTTTGTCAGCACCTTTCTGTGTGTGGAATTCGCACATGGTTGGAATTTTTCAGGTGATGCACAAAAGGACTTTTGACGTGAGTTCTGGGTAATTTTTCCGTATAAATATTAAAAAATTGGAAATATTCGATATTTCTATGGAATGAATGCTTACGAGTTTTCCAATCACAGCTTGGTTTATTTCAACTTGGTTTTATCTGGTCGATTAAAAAAACACCATAATTCAACACAATAACGATGTTTTTTAAGTCTGCATCATAATTGTAAAAACGTGGGTCCGTTATTCCCTTTGGCAAATGAGCCAGTAAAATATACGTCTTACAAAAAAGTAATAAAATTTATTATCTGTAATAATTTTCTGAAATCACTTATAGGAAAAATGGTAAGGCTTCATTAGCTCAGCTCAATTTACGAAACAAGTCTAAGATTCCCTATTTTTTAATTAAAAAACTTTGAGACTTTTTGAGATATTTTAAGCAAACGTTGCTGCGGAGCCGATGAAACCGGTCTATTATTTTATGAAAAAGAATAAAATATTCAACCAGTGTAACCACTGCTGTTTTGTTTAACAGTCTAAGCAAATAGATCCATTTGTCTGTGTTTCAAGACGCCCCGACTGACTGGAATACCTGTGCGGAATATTTTATCACAACAAACTCTTTCTCCCCGGACAAGAACTAAAGGATTTCCCATCCGAGTGTTTTGCAAAAGTCTCACGTTCTTGTAGGGACTGGTTGAAATGTTTCGAGAAGCTGCTTTAGCCAAGCATCTTGGTTGTTTGGGGAGTTACGGAAATCATATGGCAGTTGTAGTAAATATCGCATATGTTGGGACTTGCAAACTTTGAGTTCGGTTTAATTAACCTTCAGAAAATGTTCTCACGCTAAGAACAATAGGTGCGTAACTGCATTGATCGATGTTTCTACCATTATGTTTTCTTTTATTTAATGTAGCGAATTGCAGTATTTTGCGAAAATTTATTGGTTTGGTATTAAAAAGGATGGTTGCATCTTGCACGAGAAGCAACAATCACAATTGTAGCTTTGAAACAATTGATCTATCAACAAAATATGAAATCGATAAAGAGAAAACAATCAACACAGTTACGCCCTTATGGTTCAAGCGAGAGATATGTTCCCGAGCAGAATCCTGCTATCAAAATATTATCAAAATGATAACAAATTGAGAACATATTTTGATATAGAATTGCAGAGTACTCTAGCAAATATCATATTTTGATATTATTTTGATAACTGAAAATAATAAATAGAGTCCGTATCTTATAAACCGCATGAAAACATATTTGAAGCCGTACACGTGACAGCTTAAAGAGGAAGGAGGGGTCTGTCATTTTTACGTTCTTATGAATGAAAAGTTATTTGCGCAGGAAATCTAACATTGGGAAAGGGTGGTTGGAAAATCCAGAAAAATATCATACATAATAAAAGTACGATCCCTATCTTCTATATCAGAGGTTCCCAAACTGTGGGTCGCGACCCCCAGGGGGTCCTGGGCTGTTCAGTGGTGGGTCGCAAAAGACAAATCCTAATTCATAATTGTGTTACTATTTTGTCCCACAAATCTATTCCATATTGTGAATTAAGATAGTTAGATCTGATGATTGGATGATTAAAGAACAACAAACCTGACGAGGTCAACGGCCTTTTTTTTGTTATACGATATTTGGGCAAGTAGAAAGAAGTCCTATACAATCCAAATGTAAGCCCCGAACCCAATCCAAACAAGCCATTTCAAATCCGATCTAAATCAAATTACAAAATTATTTAAAATCCAGTCCAAATCCAAAACAAATAAAATTAAAATCTAATTCAAATTCAATCTAAATCCAATCCTAATCAAATCGAAATCCATTTCAAAATCAATCTGAATAAATTTCAAATCCAATCCAAATCCAACCCAAATTCAATTCAAATTTCATCCAAATCCAATCCACACCCAATCAAAAAAATTGACGAATTTTTGACAAATACAATGATGAAATATAAGGCAATTTATTATAATTTGCCCAATCTAACGCAAACTCATTTTTATCTAATTTCACAAAATCAATGCATTTGGTACCTGGTGGGTCGCAAGCAATATGGGATTCTGCTAGGTGGGTCGCATATCCAAAACTTTGGGAACCTCTGTTCTATATGAATAGAAATTATTTTTTGTTCAACGGTAGGTAAATGAAGATTTTTCTTACGGATTGAAAAGATAAATTATATTGCCGATTTCATCAATTTGAAGAGTTATGTGTAGATTGTGATTTGCCCGCTTCTTTTTCTCACACTCACTCTCATTTCGGGTTGATCGATTTTTGTTACTGAAATTTACCCAATTATAACCCATTACTCGTGAGTCACATGTAAGCGTGTACACTAAATCGATTCCCGCCATGATTTGACGTCTGTTTGTTTTCAGATTGAGCACTCACACACAAATATTATACAAGGAAAATCAAACTTTTTTAAGTGTATTGAGTGTGAGAAAAAGATAACTGTGAGAAAAAAGCGAATGGTCATGGGTTCGATTCCCAGCCCCTCCACCAAACCCTCGTCAGTCGCCAGATCCGCAGCCCATACGGTGGCGTTTGGGGTACGCGCCTTACCGTCACGGCTGCCTGATGACGACTGACAACTTGTTCTTCTCGGAGGCATTCCTCCAACGTTACCCGGATTAATGGCAACCGAACAATACAACGATCATTGAATACACGACATGGAGAAACGGACACAATGGACTCACGATGAGATGGACTGGCAACGACAATAACAATGGTAATGGAAATCTAAAAATAGATTCTGTGTGGATTCTGTAGAGCAGAATACCACAGTAGATCTCGGCACAGTAGCGGTCAAGTAACACAGAGTGCCTAATAAATAAATAAAGGAATAAAAAAATAAGAAAACGTAAATAGTGTTGTCCATGTCAGTTAATATTGTCTCTATGTGTAAAAATTGATCATTTGTTCTGATGCATGAGTCGTCATACCCTAAGAGTTTACAAGATATTGTTCGATATTGTACATGATTAAATTGAAATCTACTAAAATCTAATTTTGAAATATTCAGCTCACTTGTTTTTATGGAGGTGAAAATTTTAAATTTTAATCTTTCGTCATATTTTAACTTTACCGCTTTTTCAGGTACCAAATCCGCGAATACCAATTAAGAATTATTGATGATTCTGGTATTATTGTCTAAAATGACAAAACCTGGGCATATTGTGTATGATACGAATTTTTAGACTATTGAGAAATTCGTTGCTAACAGTTCACTTTTCCTCAATCACAGTAACCTGGCATAGATATAAGAAGAGGAACGATTGCCAAATACTGAAATTGCAATATACTCTGTCTAATCCAGCTCTGTCCTGATATATTATTGAAAGGACCATGAACATGACCAACAGGGAGTAGATCTATTTGGGCAACACATCTATCCCAATTTTCGACGATCCCCGAAGGTCACATTTCAACGGAAGTACTTGCTGTGAGGTACAAATTTATCGCATTTGGTTGAGATGTGACTAATTAGCAAATGATGGGGCAGTAACCTAAGTATATGTTCAAACCGATTAGTTACTAATCGATTATTCGGGATTTTAGACATCCCTAGTAGCGTATGACGTCAGATTTGCATTGTGTGAAATGATTGGATGAAGATAACAGAAAAATAGCTTCACGCTATACTTCTTTTGACATTAAAATTCAACAGCGCAGTGTGGTGAAATCTCAATTATTATAAAAATATCAGTTGAAAATGTCGATTTATGAAATTTAGAAATACTTGTTTGGATACAAGTGGAGACAGACATAATTATACGCATATGAAACTACAGACCAGATATTTTAAATCCTGTGGGGAGATCCTTGCCCCTCTGTTGCATATGAAGTCTTCAAATATCAATATTTTCGACCTTAAATCGCCGATAACAAGTCATGTTTGCAAAACACATCCCTGGTATTTTTCAGAAAGTGGTCTATTTTGATTATATATACATTTTTGTAGAACATTGTATTGACCAGAAACTGTTAGTTTCGAAAATATCCTTAAATATTGTTTTTTTAGGGTCTGTCCATAAAAAACGCCCGTATTTCAAAAACAATGATAGATGGACACTCAGTGTCTTCAGCAATAAAATTCATAATAAATTACACTACAACTTTGCCAAAGACACCATATTTAAAAATCGTTTATTAAAGATGTTACATGTTGCAGCGCCACCTGTGGCAAAAATTGGAACTACAACTTTTCGTCATTCGATGCGCCATATTTTTCTAAAATTTATTCCCGAATACACCGATGCCAAAAAACAACACCATCAAGTGGTAAAAAAAAAGTTCACGATTTTCGCCAAACGCACCACTGTGCGTCGGTATGTCGCAACTGCATACACCGGAAGAGGGTGAGCTCGATGGGGCCCCTCTTGAGGACTGCTGGAATACAGTCAAAGCAGCCATTAACGACGCAGCGGAGAACAACGTCGGGTATGTGAGACGAAGTCGACGGAACGATTGGTTCGACGAAGAGTGCAGACAGATTCTGGAGCAGAAGAAGGACGCAGCACGGGCGGTCGCGCTGCAGCAAGGTACCCAACAGAACGTGGAACGTTATAGATGGAAGCGGATACAGCAGACGCGCCTCTTCCAGGAGAAGAAACGCCACTTGGAAGAAGCGGAGTGCGAGGAGATGGAACAACTGTGCCGTTCTCAAGACACACGCATGTTCTATCAGAAGCTCAACGCATCCCGCAAAGGCTTCGTACCGCGAGCCGAGATATGCAGGGATAAGTATGGGAGGACCTTGTCGGACGAACGTGTGGCAATCGAAAGGTGGAAGCAGCACTACGAGGAACATCTAAATGGCGCTGAGAGTACAGGCAGTGAAAGTCAAGGCAGCGGAGGAGATGACTACGTCAGTTCAGCGGACGATGGAAGCCAACCAACCCCCATCTTGGGGGAATTTAAGGATGCCATCCAACCGCTAAAGACCACTAAAACAGCTGGTAAGCATGTTGTGGAGTTCATTCTAGCTGTAGGCAAGCGGGAGCCTCTGAAACACCTTATGCCACTGATGGTTCACTACGCGTGACTGACGATACATTTCCCGATTGCTTTGATTGCTAATGATGTGGCTGTCAGTTCTGGTTCGCATTAAGCCTACTTAGATGGTTTAGGAGCTACTGGATATTTGCTGCATATGGTCCAATGATGGGAGGGAGATCCAGATACTACACACGAAATAACAATAAAATTAAACGTCATGGCGCAAGACAATTATCGACGAGCAAAATATACCAAAACAGGCGTCACACGGACTGACCAATTTTTGTTTTGCGTGTCATCGATGTTTTCGTTGATTTCATTGAAGCCGGTGCGTGACTTTCTCAAGTTTCATATATTGCCTGATTTTCTCAAAATTGCACGCGGCGAACCCTTCATGAAAGGTACCGCCGCGCTCTCTGCAACCCGTTTACTTGATTATTATGGGTGAATAGCATTGCGGTGTATCGTTTGGCGCGGCCGTACCTTTCGACAGTCATTCGCCGCGTGAAGTTTTGTGCAAGTACCCATTTGGGAACATTACAAACGCCGCGCAGTGTATCATATCCAGAAAATCTGACAATAACGTTCCGAGTGCTGGAATTTGAAATATGATGTGTCTCGTGAAACTCTCTCTCCGCGGAGTATTGAATTAAGAAGTGTCCGGAACATGGTCGTTTTTCGCTTCCCTATGGAGGGAATCACAAAAAGCGGCGGATTAAATTCAGTATACATAAAATACGAATCTCTTGTCAGCATCTATCTCGACCAACTCAACAACCAAAATTCGTTAAAAGTCATTTATATAAAATTTAATAATTTTGTCGATATTTTTTCACACTAATTTATTCCAAATAATGATATAAATTTCAATGAATCGATATCTAAATTCTCGTAAAGTATGATATCAATGTAATGATATATTTTGGCAAATAATTTCATAAATGATCGCCACTACACCTTTATCCCTTTTTGTTCATCGAATCATCAGTATTTTGGCGTTTGTTTATCTCGGTTATCTTGTTATATTTTTTAGATAAAAATTTAATGAATGAAACGACATTAGCTTTTTGATTATGAAGGGATAGCCTTGTCGTCATGAAAAACCATTTCAAAGGACATTGCCAGTTGATGATTTGGGGGTAAGGAAAATAATTCCCCTACATATTGATTATACTTGAATGAAAAATATATGGGATAGAATGGTAATTCAATTTAGCTATTACCAATCAAAACTACACTGACAAAAATCCAATCATAGCCATTATATGTGGCACACATTAATTTTG
Source organism: Armigeres subalbatus (assembly GCF_024139115.2). NCBI lineage: Eukaryota > Metazoa > Arthropoda > Insecta > Diptera > Culicidae > Armigeres > Armigeres subalbatus. Next base: position 266,373,919 of record NC_085139.1, read on the forward strand.
ACTATAGCATTTCCCACATAACGGCTATGTGAATTCGCATAGCATCTATGTGGAAACACATATAACCCTCATTAACTAATAACTTTTATGTGGATTCTCTTATAGGGGGTGGTTATTAACGCACACATAAAATTTATTTGTAAATTTCTTCAATTTTTTGCCGATAAAAATGTGTGGATTCTTATTAGTGTACATTGTGGTCTAATGATTAAGATCTCTGAGCAAAGGTTCTACAGTATTCTTTCTTCCAGGTTCGATAAACGATTAAGCAAATAAATAAATAAATAAAAATCTGCATAAAAGATAACTCTCGATGTTCCTCTGAAGAACCCTGAAATTAAAGTTCTTATCAAAAATTCTGACATATCGATAAAGTATAACGGTGAAAAATCATATCGGTTCAACCGTATCGATATTTTGGAAAAGATCCTTTGCAATTTTTGAGTAATTTAAAATTCTTTATGAAACGACATCTATCGCTATCGATGGTTCATAAAAAAACTTTTAAAATTGGATGTGATTTTTTTTTAAGAAACTTAAAGAAATGGTTGGCAAGGATTGATTATTCATGTTGGCAAATGTGTTCTTGTTTTCTTTTGCATTTCAAAGTAGCTTGTGGGGTGGGAAAAAACGGAAGTTGCAAAGCAAAATCTCTCTTCCATTCTTTCACCATATATGCCAGATTTGGACGACATACACTTTACAGATTTTTTCAAATCGTCAAAATCCGACTATTCACGATTAAAAACGAAAAAAAAATACTGTAGCTGCGGATTGGGTTGACTTTGAAGAACGTGAAACGAGCGATGCAGATAATGAATTAATAAGCGATAAGCAAAGGGAATCATTGCAAGAAGATGTATCCTAGACGTCTCCTTTTCTCTTTACACTGGACACCATTTTCAAACGAGTTTCACAGTTCGATTGTATTAGGCTTTTTTTTGTTCAACAACCGTCGTTTCAAATATAGATTGATAATGTCCAATATAATTTTTTGCTGTTTATAGTTTTCAATCAAATGATCAGTATCGATTTATTTATTTATTTATTCAGACTAAGGCCGAAGTGGCCTGTGCGGTATATAAGAGTCTTCTCCATTCGGCTCGGTCCATGGCTACACGTCGCCAACCACGCAGTCTACGGAGGGTCCGCAAGTCATCTTCCACCTGATCGATCCACCTTGCCCGCTGCGCACCTCGCCTTCTTGTGCCCGTCGGATCGTTGTCGAGAACCATTTTCGCCGGGTTACTGTCCGACATTCTGGCTACGTGCCCGGCCCATCGCAGTCGTCCGATTTTCGCGGTGTGAACGATGGATGGTTCTCCCAACAGCTGATGCAATTCGTGGTTCATTCGCCTCCTCCACGTACCGTCCGCCATCTGCACCCCACCATAGATGGTACGCAGCACTTTCCTTTCGAAAACTCCAAGTGCGCGTTGGTCCTCCACGAGCATCGTCCAGGTCTCGTGTCCGTAGAGGACTACCGGTCTAATTAGCGTTTTGTAGATTGTCAGTTTGGTACGGCGGCGAACTCTATTCGATCGGAGCGTCTTGCGGAGTCCAAAGTACGTACGATTTCCAGCCACTATGCGTCTCCGAATTTCTCTGCTGGTGTCATTTTCGGCAGTCACCAGTGAGCCCAAGTACACAAATTCTTCTACCACCTCGATTTCGTCACCACCGATGCAAACTCGCGGTGGGTGGCTCACATTGTCTTCTCTTGAACCTCTTCCTATCATGTACTTCGACTTCGACGTGTTGATGACTAGTCCGATCAGCTTAGCTTCCCTCTTCAGTCTGATGTAGGCTTCCTCCATCTTCTCAAAGTTACGTGCCATAATATCTATGTCGTCGGCGAAACCAAATAGCTGGACGGACTTATTGAAAATTGTACCACTCGTGTTAATCCCTGCTCTTCGTATTACCCCTTCCAAAGCGATGTTGAATAGCAAACACGAAAGACCATCACCTTGCCGTAACCCTCTGCGGGTTTCGAAGGGACTCGAGAATGTCCCTGAAACTCGAACTACGCACATCACCCGATCCATCGTCGCTCTGATCAACCGTGTCAGTTTATCCGGAAAACCGTGTTCGTGCATTAGCTGCCATAGCTGGTCCCGATCGATTGTATCATATGCGGCTTTGAAGTCGATGAATAGATGATGTGGGCACGTTGTATTCGCGGCATTTCTGCAGTACTTGGCGAATGGCAAACACCTGGTCCGTGGTGGAGCGTTCGCCCATAAAACCCGCCTGGTACTGCCCCACGAACTCCCTTGCAGTTGGTGCTAGTCGACGGCATAAAATTTGGGATAGTACCTTGTAGACGGCGTTCAGCAATGTGATTGCGCGGTAGTTGCTACAATTCAGCTTATCGCCCTTTTGTAGATGGGACACACGACACCTTCCATCCACTCCTGCGGCAAAACTTCCTCCTCCCAAATCCTGGTAATGACCCAGTGCAGCGCTCTAGCCAGTGCCTCACCACCGTGTTTTAATAGCTCTCTTGGTAGTTGGTCAACCCCAGGGCTTTGTTGTTCTTGAGCCGGCCAATCTCCTCCTGGATTTCCTGGAGATCCGGAGCCGGTAGAATTATGTCCTGCGCGCGTTCTCCCAGGTCCATCACCATACCGCCATCTTCGTCTGCCACATCGCCATTCAGGTGTTCTTCGTATTGCTGCCGCCACCTTTGGATCACCTCACGCTCGTTCGTAAGAAGGTTCCCGTTTATGTCCTTACACATATCGGGCTGTGGCACGTGGCCCTTACGTGAACGGTTTAACTTCTCATAGAACTTTCGTGTGTCATTAGCGCGGTACAGTTGCTCCGTTTCTTCACGGTCTCGATCTTCCTGCTGGCGCTTTTTCCTCCGGAAAATCGAGTTTTGTCTGTTCCGCGCCTGTTTATATCGTGCCTCGTTCGCCCTCGTGCGGTGTTGCAGCAATCTCGCCCATGCTGCATTCTTCTCTTCCACTAACTGCTCACATTCGCCGTCATACCAGTCGTTTCTCTGATCCGGGGCACCGTGCCAAGTGCAGCGGTTGCGGTGCTACCAATGGCGGATCGAATATCTCCAGCCATCTTCAAGAGATGCTGCGCCTAGCTGCTCTTCCGTTGGAAGTGCCACTTCCAGCTGCTGCGCGTATTCTTGGGCTAGTCTACCGTCTTGTAGCCGCCCAATGTTAAGCCGCGGCGTCCGACTTCGACGCGTGTTGTACACCGTCGAGAGTTTTGAGCGCAGGCATACTGCAACGAGGTAGTGGTCGGATTCAATATTCGCACTGCGGTAAGTGCGGACGTTCGTGATGTCAGAGAAGAATTTACCGTCGATTAGAACGTGGTCGATTTGGTTTTCCGTTTCTTGGTTAGGTGATCTCCATGTGGCCTTGTGGATATTTTTGCGGGGAAAGAAGGTGCTTCGGACTACCATTCCGCGGGAGGCTGCGAAGTTTATGCATCGTTGGCCGTTGTCATTCGATACGGTGTGCAGACTATCCGGTCCGATGACCGGTTTATACATTTCCTCCCTTCCTACCTGTGCGTTCATGTCACCGATGACGATTTTAACGTCCCGCAGTGGGCATCCATCGTATGTCTGCTCCAGCTGCGCGTAGAACGCTTCTTTCTCGTCGTCGGGTCTCCCTTCGTGTGGGCAGTGCACGTTGATGATGCTACAGTTGAAGAAACGGCCTTTAATCCTTAGCTTGCACATCCTTGCGTTGATTGGCTGCCACCCAATCACGCGTTGGCGCATCTTACCCAGCACTATGAAGCCGGTTCCCAGCTCGTTGGTGGTGCCACAGCTTTGGTAGAAGGTAGCCGCTCGATGCCCGCTTTTCCACACTTTCTGTCCTGTCCAGCAAATCTCCTGCAGCGCCACGACGTCGAAGTTGCGGGGATGTAATTCATCGTAGATCATCCTGTCGCAACCTGCGAAACCTAGCGACTTGCAATTCCATGTTCCAAGCTTCCAATCGTGATCCTGTATTCGTCGCCTAGGTCTTTGCCGATTATATCGAGTCGCATTATCTCTTATATTGTTCGTAATGATTGGTTTTCTAGGCGGCTTATTGGGCCTGCGCAAACCTCCTGTCTCGTCGGAGGGCCGTCGTGTCAGGGCTGTTTAGCGTCCCACCTAACACCAGGACTTGGGCTTGTGCGCTTTGAGCGGCACACGGTCGCTTTGGTGGAGCCTACTTGCGGATACATGCAGCTTTTTATAGAGGTTTAACAGGGCCCACTGTCAAACCCCACCACATCCTAGGCAAGCCCCACAACTCGCAGATGGCCTGGGGAGGGATCGTCAAGCCCTTGGACATAGTCCCTGCTGCCCTGGATCAGTATCGATACTCCCCATTTATTAAACATTTTCAGCTACACTGAAAACCAAAACTACCCAAAAGTGGGTTGTTTGCACTCAAAACCGTGGTTTGGGCCAATAACCCAAATTTGAGTAAAATGACTTTTCTGACACTAGGTAGTTTGCCTTTAATCCCATGTAAACAATTTACCCAAAGCTGAGTTTAATTTATCCAAAGCGGACCTTGATCAACCCAAAATAGAGAATATTGAATTTACTCAAATTTGGGTTATTGGGCTGAGCAACCTCGGTGAGGTGTTTGCATCTTGCTCTAGTTTTGATAGCAATCATGGGAAAGAAAGGGAAAACTACCCAAATTTGGGTAAATTTTTTCTGCGATATTCTCAATAGTGCGTATATTGAACTCAAAGTTTGGGTTGATTTATCTGTCCGTGTAGGTCTGCGGTGACGTTTCATGACAACTAAAGTTGGGTCTGCACCGGGAGCTGCGGATAGACTCAAAATGATTGTCAAAAAAAATCCTAGCACTGCTGTCAAAAAGTATCCATCGATTTGAGAGCAAACCCGAGAGAGGACGAGAGAGAAAACCTGAGGAAACTATTTGACCAGAAAAAAGTATTGTGATCTGGGACTGCATAAAACAACACAACAATCCCGTCTGCGGTGCCGGCCGGCGGTGCGTTTAGAATAATGGAATACAAGGTGGACAAAAATTAAAAATTGAATGCTTTAAAACATTGAAATTCATTGAGCTTGCATTATTATTTAATTGCAATTATACCAAATTCGTGACGATTTTCGTTCTAGATTCAAACATTCAAGAGCATTCGAAACTAACCTAACTTGCCTGTTGTCCAATTCATTTTTTCTTGCAGAATTATTTACAGTTTGAGTCTGATAACTGATAACTCATTTAAAAAGAAATATGTGTTATTTCAGGTTATTTCACATTTCAACAAATAATTTCCAAATGTCATTTTTGGCCACAAACGTATATCTCCACATTCATAGTGATCACTGCTTAGGTGCGATTTATCTGACATGTCAAAGGTTGTGCAGCAACAGCTAATGGCCCGTTTACATATGAGCTAGTTCTAGCGGACAATGCACTATCCGACAATACTAGCACGAAATTAGCTTAATGTAAACGCTTATTAGCGAGGACAATTCCTGTTTACATGATGCTAATATCGTGCTAGTATTGTCGGACAGTGCATTATCCGCTAGAACTAGCTCATATGTAAACGGGCCATAAGCAAAACAATTGCTTAGTTTGTTCTCCGCTTTCGCAAGTACGTTTCCGCCGCGTTTCCTGCCGAGGACGACCGGGCGCAGTGATCCGACATCAAATTATTGAAAGCTAAGGACTTTCTACGAAAACCTGAGTTCCGTTTGAGGAGATCTCTCTGGCGAATTTCCAGATCCCCATTACTAAAACCCTCATTCGCCTGGAAGTCGATGGGATTCACAATATCACGTAACACCCGAAGGTAAGTTGAATCTTAAAGCAATATTGACCAAAAGCAAATTTAATTAAATGTATTGTGTTTGTTTTTCATGTTCTTTTTTTGAAACAACCATTAGTGCGGAAAAGTGAAGGTAAAGGAAATGCAGAAACCAGCACCATGCACTTCGTTCGATCGCGACAACCGTAGCATCAACCGGGAGGTTGCAATAAACTGCACTGCGTGTTCCACAATGGAGTCTCAACCACGCAGGCTCCCAACTTCTATCCGGGTTTCTGAGCATAAGGAAAATATGGTGTGTGGATCCTGATTTCTGTTATGTTAACAGTAAGATACAGAGACGTATTGGATTTGAGACTCTGACTATGTATTTAAGTTGTTTTCTTATAAGGGCGATATTGCATCATGAGTGCTGTCCAATGAGCAGCTCGAGGTAGCTCGAAGTTGTTCCCGTCCTGCTCGTTCTTTTTTTGGCAACAAATGGACATGAGAGGGATGGGAATAGCTTCGAGCTACTTCGAGCTGCTTATTGGACAGCACTATGATAAGCTTTACCCCCTTTATCGAAGCACGAAAAACAATCAGGTACCGTTGTCCGGTGTGGGCAGAATGGAAGTTATTTATGAATAAAAGTTTCTTTTTTATTATACCAAATTATTCTTATATTTTATGAAGCATAAATTTTAAAAACGTAGGTCCAAGAGAGGCTAGGTTTTCTATTTGTTAGAAGAGAAACTGAATGATTTCCCGATTTTGGATTTGCAACCTTTTAAAATGTATGCTTGATTCTGTGTAGAAAATAAGCAAAATGTTTTGCTGTGATGTTTTGAGAAATGGGAATATCGAAATAAATATTAAAAATACAGAAACAATAATTTTTTACAACAATTTTAATTATATTAATACAAATTCATCGATCTTATATAAACATGCTCCGACTATCGTGCTTAGTTTTTCGTGTTTTCCGAAGTCTTTCTGTATGATGTTTATACTGAATATGCATTTTAATTAGACAATTCTTCAAATCGTGGCAGTTTGGAAATATTATTGGAATAGGAACAGACTGAAGATATGTATGATACACATTCTTCATGTTGTGTATTCCTTCTTCTCTCAGCTGTGTGTAACAGAAATCCAAAGTCAAATAATAATAAAATAATTCTTCTGAAGGAAAGGTATCTGAACGATCGGTAAGTTTTTGTAAGATGACAGAATAACGTGCAATTTCGGAGTCAAAGGGCGCTGTGGTTGTACACATATCAAGACATTTTTGGCATGCTTTACTTTTTAGCTTAGCATTCAAAATAATCTTTCTACACTGATAAAACAGAGCATTTAAAGTGGCACGGTCTTGAGAGTATATCATGCTTGATCCAATATCGAAAAAGTCTACATAGGAGAAGTCATAGTTTGATTTAAAATTTGTACTGTAAGAATCATTCATTGAATCAACCTCCATCGAAGAATTATCATTAACAGAACATTGGGAACTAATAGTAATATTAGGACCTGTTTCTTCCTGCAAAGTTGTATCAAAGGAATTTGAAAGGATGTTTCCATACGATTCATCGCTTTTGCTCTTACTCTTCAAAAGATATTTGAATGAAATTAAGTAATTTCTATCATCTACATCATATGAACTTCCTCTTGGTACATGCATGTATTGGCAAAGCATTATAGTACGTAGGTGTTGTTTCATATGGAGCGCAGTTGGCCTTTTCTGCTTAGATCTAATAACTGAAAACACATTTTCCAGACAGTCTTGAACAAATCTGCCTGTGAATAAAACAGTGTAGTTCTTCTCTTCAAAAAAATAAGTTTGTAGTCTTATAGGGCACTGCACGGACTGCTTTGTCCCTTTCTCACTGCAAAGAAATTAGAAAACAACAAGGCCAGTAAACGTCAAAATTTATGAGGAACGAAAGAGAAAGAGATGTTTCCGTGCAGTGCCCTATAACTGCGTTTGTGGCCATGACAACAGCAGTTTGCCACGGTTTCCAATGACGATCCTTACCGATTTCGATTCCACACATTAGCCGTGCTACCATTTTAATGTGCTCAATAGCCATTTTATGATGAGAATGTACTGTCGGACGTAAAGCATGAATCTCTTCGCGTGAGTTCATAATTTCGTACCATTTCGCAACGTCAGATAAAAATGCACTGGTTGCAATTAAATCAGGTTGATTTGTTCTCTCTCCGACAACTTCCAATGCAGCTGCTACTGCGTAATTGCAGTATTTAGTAGCATTGGCCACTTTCATTTTATCCACATTCGAAAGCGGTTTGTTTTCAAAATCAACATCTGCTTCTGTTAGGCGGTCTACCAAGCTGTGCCCTGAATCTTTCTGTGAACCATGTTCAACGACCAACTTCAGATGTTCACGGTCAACAACATTTGTTTGTAAACCTCGTTTTTCGACATACCATTGCGGCAAAACGATTACTCTATTTGCAATCCAACCATGAACCAAATTCTTGAAAATATGGACCGGATCCGGAATAAACTCAAGGCGTCTACTAGCATCACAAGGATGTTCGATAGATAAATCGCTATGAAGCGTAGATTTCAAGGCTCGAATCCCAAAATCGTTCCACATAGCTTTGTTCGCACTCCCACAATCGGAAGTGACAAAGTGTATACGTAGGTTGTTCTGCTCGGCTTTCTTTATAATTTCTAATACTATCGGTTTGAGTTGACCTTTAGGTATCGAGTTACCTGTAAAATGGAACGCTACGATTTGTTTCCATCGTTCTGAGACACCGCCTAACATAAATACCAATCCTTTCGTGGCTAAATCGTTCGAGGGGGGTAACGTAACATTACCGTACCACTGCTTATTGTTTTGACACAGTTCTTTTGCCTCGTCAATGCTCATCTCATCAAGAAATAAGCCGCAATCTTTCGCCTCGTCGTTCAGTGCTGACACTTTGTCGCCGAGCAGGGTAATCATATTATCCAAGACTCCTAGAACAGTGGAAAATATGTTACTCCAGTGAATTCTGTATGCATATGCTGTGAAAATTACCAGTATCGAAAGGAATATCTTGGATATGTTCCAGAAGTGTCCGAGTAGATGGGAATGGTAAATGACATTCACGAAGAAACTCATAGCCGTTTCCACAAGAGAATCTGGTTTGCAATCCTCGCAACAAGGTGGCCTCCGACCATTTTTTCACCTTTTTCACTTGCCCGAGAGCCAGCTGAATTTGATCATCGTTGAACACTTTGCGCAACCGCTGCGGTGCCTCGAATTGTTTGCATAGCTGCTTATATTTGACCTTCCATGACTGTGCCTTCTGCCGCCAGATTATTGCCAATCTGAAAATTTGTTTCAGGTTAACTGTGCAAAATTGACGAATTATTTGGAAAAAGATAACTACCTCTGAAATTTTGAGCAGCACTTTCTAGGTGGTTTTATATTTTTGTCAGCTGGCACCTGCTTGGCTCTAGATAAACGTTTACTGCTGGTTTCAAAATCCTGGATCGCGTCGTGGCTGAATGAATCAGGGTCGTTACTAATGAAGTCGGCATAATTATGATCATGGAGCGCCGGAGAAGAATATAACGGTAATGATGATGTGGTTTCAAATCCGCCGGAATCACAGTTTACCAGTTTGATTGTCGGTACCGCATTTTTGCTTCTCATAAACTTCCCTTTCCGCTTGTACACGAACGATGCCTCATCAAAATGATCCTGCAATCTGCATGCAAATTAGTATATAAAACTAAAACAACTTTAGCGATATATCATTGAAACTACTTACTGCACAGACTCGGGAATTTTGATTTATCAATGATTTTTCGTTGTCACAGAAATCAATCCATTGTATCCGAAGATCTGGATCTTTAGGGAATCGATAAAAAATCATCGATTTTACCATTTTCCCACAGTTTTTCGCTGAGCAGCACATCTTTCCGCTAGAAAAAAAGTTGTTACGATAGTTTTAGCCTGTTTTCACTTTTCACTTTAGCGAATGCATCAACAGTCCATCAAAAGTAAACAAATAATGTTTGAGTCATGTAAGTGTTTGCTCAATATCTTCGAATTGTTTTGACATTTTCTGAGCCGCGCGTGAGAGAGCAGAGAAAAGGTGATAAATTGACAAGAAAAAGAGCAGTTGTCAAGATAAATGACTTGAAAATTTAAAGTGTTCGAGTCCGCAGCTCCCAGCTTACCATTCCTTATCATTACCAAATCCTTCAATAATGCCGTGAATACCAGGTCCCAACGTACCATCTGTTCATTGATTTCAAGGCAACATACGACAGTGTAGACCGCGTAGAGCTATGGAAAATTATGGACGAGAACAGCTTCCTTGGAAATCTTACCAGACTCATTAATGCAACGGTGGATGGTGTGCAAATTGTGCGAAGATTTCGGGCGAACACTCCAGTTCGTTCGAATCGCGCCGCGGACTAAGTCAAGGTGACGGACTTTCGTGCCTGTTGTTCAACATTGCGCTAGAAGGTGTCATGCAGAGAGCCGGGTTTAATAACCGGGGTACGATTTTCAACAGATCCAGTCAATTTATTTGTTTGGCGGATGATATGGACATTGTCGGCCGAACATTTGCATCTACCGAACATCTACCTTGGATCCTTGCTAACGGCTGATAATAATGCTAGTCATGAAATACGAAGGCGCATCATCTGTGGAAGTCGGACCTACTACGGGCTCCAGAAGAAACTGCGATCAAAAAAGATTCACCACCGCACCAAATGTGTCATGTACAAAACGCTGATAAGACCGGTTGTCCTCCACGAACAAACATGGACAATGCTCGAGGAGAACTTGCAAGCACTCGTAGTATTCGAGAGACGGGTGTTTAGGACCATCTTTGGCGGCGTGCAAGAAGACGGTGTGTGGCGGCGAAGAAGGAACCACGAGCTCACCCAGCTCTACGGCGAACCCAGTATCCAGAAGGTAGCTAAAGCCGGAAAGGTACGATGGGCAGGGCATGGGCAGCAGCGCGGTGGGCAGACCAGGTGCAAAACGACTTGTCGAGCGTGGTGCGCATTCGAGGGTGGAGAGATGCGGCCTCGAACCGTGTATTGCGGTGTCAAATTGTTAATTCAGTGTTATCTGTTTAGATGTAAACTAAATAATGAATATTGCATTTCCAACCAGAATTATTCCACCAGCCGGCTTGCTTACATTTGGTGTTGACGCCACACAGTAAAAAACGATATATTTCCGCAATATTTCATTTAAACCTGCAAACTTAAACCTTGGAACGAGTGATTGTTGATTTCGGACATATGAAAGATAAAGATGGGTTGCTGTTGTAGCCCCCATTTTGTGAATTCAAACGAATTGCCCTCCTTAGGGGCCATTCTTAGTCGTGCGGTAAGACGCGCGGCTACAAAGCAAGACCATGCTGAGGGTGGCTGGGTTCGATTCCCGGTGCCGGTCTAGGCAATTTTCGGATTGGAAATTGTCTCGACTACCCTGGGCATAAAAGTATCAGCGTGTTAGCCTCATGATATACGAATGCAAAAATGGTAACTTGGCTTAGAAACCTCGCAGTTAATAACTGTGGAAGTGCTTAATGAACACTAAGCTGCGAGGCGGATCTGTCTCAGTGTGGGGATGTAATGTCAATAAGATGAAGAAGAAGAAGCATATGTTAATTATTGGTTTTTGTAAGAAGGCTTCCGACTTTCTTGAAAGGAGCCTTCCGAACATTTTAAAATAAGGCTTCCAACCCTCTTAAAACGAAACTTCCGGGTCTCTTGGGAGGAGACTTCCAAGCCTCTTGAAAGTAGGCTTCCAATTCATTTGAAAGTATAATTCCGAGCACTTTGAATGGAGCCATCCGAGCCTGTTGTAAGAAGCTTCTGAATCTTTTGATAGTAGGCTTCCGCACCTCTTGACAAGAGGCTTCCGAGCCTCTTAAATGGCGACTTTCGAACCACTTAAAAAGAGGCTTACTTTGCATCTTGAAAAAACGCTTCTGAGCCTCTTGAAACAAGAATTTCGAGCTTCTTGGAGTGAGGCTTCCGAGCCTCTTGAAAGGAGGCTTCCGTTTCACTTGAAAGTAGGCTTTCGGGCCTCTTAAAAAGAGCCTTCCGACTTTTTTTTTGTAAGTAGGCTTCCTTTTACAAGGTGCACGGACAGAAATTTGATTACATTGAATCTATAATATCGTTTGTTGTATTTAAACAGCAAAAACTATTTGGATTCATGTCTATTTTTATTGATTATACAATATTTGTTCATATTAATTTGAAAATAAATATGTTTGTTTCAATAATCTGACTTACAATAATAAATTTGGTTGTGTGTTGTTTGTTGCTTTGTTAAGTACATGTTGATTAATACTCCTGTATATAAATTTGAACTGCTACTGCTGTAGAACCAAATTATTGCCATATTACGATTGATTCGAGAGTATAAGTTGCTCTGCATAAGTGGATATTATTATTGTGCTACTAATCGTCGTTGGATCAATTTAATCTGTGAAAAACAATCGTGGTCATCATTCAGCTTTGCAAGAATTTGTTAATTTTGGCTCCGCACACATTCGTATCTATTGTTCCTCTCTACATTCACTCATCATCAGAAGAGTGTGTTTATCTGTTTGTGCTGTAACTGAGACGCGTAGAAATAGATTTGCTGAGGTGTGCACAACCGCAGTATGGAATCATCAAGTTGTCATGAATGCAAACAAGGAATCACACGTAATGATCCCGTCGTTAAATGCAGCGCTTTTTGTGACAATGCCAACCGGTACCACGCTGTGTGTGTAGGACTTTCTGTCGAAGAAGGAATTGCTTGTCTCCACCGGAATATTTTTTGGGTGTGTAACCGATGCCGTAATGCGTTTGAATTTAAACTTTCCCGCATTCAAAAAGAAGAGCTGAAGGTATCTGATGCAAAAGATAATGACTATCTTAAGACTGAAATACGCAAACTACACTCATCGATAGAATCACTAGTACAACAATTCGATTCATTAGGCTCGTCACATGCTAGCAAACAGAAAGATAGTTGTGAAATTCATGATGCATATGAAACTCCACCGTTACTCACGTCTACGAGGATCGAACCAGTCGTGCTACATGCCGACCAAACTGCTAATAAATCGTTGTTTGTCTCTAATATAGCCAACGATGTCACGGAAGATGAAGTAAGGGCCATGGTAAACCAAACAGTAGGATCGGATCACGTTATCTCAATAAAATGTCTAATATCGCCTTGGAAGGATAAGTCATCATTGGACTATGTGTCATACCAAGTGATCATTAAAACAGGCAACTCTACGCTACAAAACTACAACTGGCCAAAGGGGATACGCTGCCGTGAATTCAAGAGTCGTTTCGATGTAACCTGGCGACCATCACGGAACTCAAATCAGTAACGTTAACATACATGCTACGAACTATCTGGTGAAAATTATATCATGATCGAATTTTAGTTTGTTTTGAGATGTTAGTTTTTTTTAACACTATGTTCTACTACATACACATCATTGGGGCAACAAAAGCCTGTTGATTAGAAATAATAAATAAATAAATATTGTTGAAATAAAAAGAAATTTTTTTTATTCCAAAAATAAATCTTTTTATTTTAATGTCTAGTTACTCGTTTTCTCTCTAGACAAAAACCGCATGTAACGGTACAGCCTTGAGTAACGCCTGATGTATAAAAATAAAAAAAAAACTCATCTGTCATTTTCGCAAAGCAAATAAAAATAATTTGAAATTAAAATGTACGTTTCAGTCAGTTTTACCAAATTAAGTACTGTTTTAATGGCAAATATAAAATATACAGGTAAGTCAATTGTTCATAGCTAACATTGGCGGTAATAGTTTGATAAAAATCTAGATATTTATGAACAATGGTTTGTAAATCTGTGTAAATATTTTTCTCTATTTCGGAAAATTACAGTTCCCATTCTTTATTCTGATCGCCGGCTCAGAAGGCCAAGGAGAAATCCGACGATGGTGTCCATCGGATCATTCTCAAAGTGGCGTAAGGGAGAGCCACCGTTTTTTTTGCGTTGAGTCCTCTTCCTCAGTACGAAATCGGCTATCCAATAGGCATCGGCAATTGGCCTAGAGATCCCTTCAATAGTAAGTAGGTTACTCATTAATATCGCGCAGACAACTTACTTTTGCATCTATGTATTTATAAAACTAATTTTAGCTACCATGCACCATTTTGCTTCAATTCTTTGGTCGTATGATTCCACATTCCACCAAATAGTGCTGTTGGATGGATGCGGCAGTTTGGAACATTGCATTGCATATTGTAGTACTGCAGCAATTCTAGCATCCACAATCTCAACATTGCTCTGGCGATGGAAGCAAAACTATCACAAGGCGCAGACGCATTTGTTAGAAACTTGAGTTCAGGAGTGACCATGGTGTTGGTTGGCTATTCCGGGATTATGCTTCGGTCAAAACCAGTAGTTACAATGAACTACGTGTCGTTTTATTGCCTACGTAATGATGATCGGACTGACTTATTTCATTTACAAATGTAAGCATCAATTTTACTACAAATCTAACCGGGATTGTGATAGGAGCAATAGAGGTAACTTTATTTAATGGACCAGTAAATAAACTATGCGAATCTGTGTGCAGAAAGAAAACATATAAAACTGCATAATGTTTCTCAGTCACTTTTTTAATAGTCTGTTTTATTTATGAGCTTTATCACTTGATAAAGCTAAACTTCAATGAAAATAAGTTGTGTGGACATTGACATAGAGATGCACTTTATCAAGTAATAAAGCTTGTAGTCTGAATAGGCTATAAGGATAAAGAATTTGAAAGAAAATTATAAAATGAAAATATAACAATTTTTATTTAAAAAAAAAATGTGTAATATAAATACTATAAATAGATTATTAAAACAACAATATTATGATTTTATGTTCGATTACGAAGCTAATTAAAATAATAAACTATCTCTTTTTGAAATAACAGTTATTTTCATTGTTTAGCAAGACGTAACACAGTTACCGCTGAAGCGAAGATTCAAACCGTCAAATAACTATTTGATTTCAAATATATTTTCTTTTAATTTCAACAATTTGTTTTTTCATGAGATTTTAAAAACAAAAACAAATTCTTTTTACCGCCAAAACAATGCGAAATTCTTGTTGAATTTACGTTAGTTATTATTGTTTTTAAAAAAGTTTTTTCTGCGTGTGGTTGAGCCTCCTGAAAGGAGGTTCTGGTTCTTTTCAAAGTAGGATTCCGCACTTCTTGTTAAGATGCTTCTGAGCGTCTTGTAGAGAGGCTTTCGAGACTCTCGAAAGGCGGCTTTCGAGTCACTTAAAAGGAGGCTTTCTTGCATCTTGAAAGGATGCTTCTGAGCCTCTAGAAATTATACTTCTAAGCCTCTTGAACGAAGTATCCCGAGCTTCTTGAAGGGCGACTTCCGAGGCTCTTGAAAAGAGGCTTCCGATTCACTTTAAAGTAAGCTTTCGAGCCTCAAGGAGCCTTCCGGGCTTTTTGAAGGCTTCCGGTCCTCTTAAAAGGAAGCTTCCGAGCCTCTTGAAAGGAGCATTCTGAGCCTTTTGAAAATAACCTTCCGAGCCTCTTGAAAGAAGGCTTTCGAGCTTTTTATAAGGCTTCCGACTTTCTTGAAAAGAGCCTTCTGAGCTTCTTAAAATAAGGCTTCTGACCCTCTCAAAACGAGGCGTCCGGGTCTCTTGGAAGGAGGCTTCCTAGCCTCTGGAAAGGAGGCTTCCGAGCATCTTGAAAGAAGGCTTCCGAGCCTCTTGATAATTGGCTTCCGAGCATCTTGAAAGGAGCTTTCCGAGCCTTTTGAGAAGAACCTTCCGAGCCTCTTGAAAGAAGGCTTTCGACTTTCTTGAAAGAGCCTTCCGAGCTTTTTGAAATAAGGCCGAGCCTCTTGAAAGTAGGCTTCCGAGCCTCTTGAAAGGAGCTTTCCGAACCTTTTGAAAAGATCCTTCCGAGCCTATTGAAAGGAGCCTTCAGAGCTTTTTAAAATAAGGCTTCCGACCCTCTTAAAACGAGGCTTCCGGGCCTCTTGGAAGGAGACTTCCAAGCCTCTTGAGAAGATGCTTCCGAACCATTTAAAAGAAGGCTTCTGAACATCTTGAAAAGCGGCCTTCGAGCTGCTTGGAAGACGACCTTCGAGAAGCGTAGAAGAATGCTTCTAATCCTCTTACAACGGAGCAACCAAGCTTCTCTGAAAAAAAAACCTCCATGACTTTCAAACGGGGGCTTCCGAACCTTTGGATTCTAGATTTCAGTTCAAAAGCTTATTCCTAACATATTATGCAACATTTTGTTTAGATCAGTTAGATTGCATAGAAGATTTTTCAGATTTGCTCAATCGACGTTTTGTCCATTTCGTCATTTGTACCGCAATCCTTCATACGCCGTGCTGGTTGAGGAGGGCAGGATTCAATTGGCTTTGATTTACTAATGGCCAGGAATATTATGAACAAGACGAAGTTTTGAAATAAAAAATACACCCCAGGGGTACATATACCCCAGGTTGAGAACCGCTGCCCTACATTAATGAGCTGACACCCGCGATCAAGAAGATATTACGAAACAACAACAGAGGAAATCTCTTACAGTAACAAGAACACAGTAGGACAACTCTATAAAACGGTAAAAGACCCTGTACCAGACATGAACAAGAGCAACGTCGTATACAGGATTGACTGTCAAGACTGCCACTACACATATGCGCACTTGCATCCTGAAGTGATAAACTGCGAAGAAATCCTCTGCTTGTCACTTTTATTCAAATGAGGGGAAGTCGACGAAGAGAATTCTCTCTTGCGACATTCGCCCTTTTACCAGATAGAGCTTGATATAGGGTTAAGGCAGGCATTTTCGTCTTATCGTCATAGTATCGAATATCAATAAAATAGAAGCTTTTTTGCCAAATTCATCCGTACCCAATCGTAAGCTTAGGCGAAACGTTCTGCTATAGTGGAGTTCTAGCAAAATGACGTTGCTTTCATTGATTTTAGCCCCTATGACGATGGACGGAAATACCTGCCGTGTCCCTATAGGAATGACTACAAATAAGCTCCGCACTCGTATGTATGGCCGGGCACCATGTTAACATGCTAGAGAAGATGCTTCAAACTGGAAACGCATATACCGATCCGCGGAGAAAACCGCTCTAATATTTAGATCACTGTCTCACCCACCAACACCGCTTCAATATGAACAACCCGTCCATCGTGGACATCACCTATAAAGAGCAAGTTTTGCAAGTGTTGGAGATGTGCCACATCGCTAATACACCCAACACTGTCAATCGTCGGACAGACACCGATAATCTCAGCTGTACGTAAGTCAATCTTCTCGCTACAATCCAACACATGAGAGAAGAGTGGATTTCGTCGTCAACCCGTTTTTGTAGTACACAACCTGCAAAACATCCACTATTTATAGTGTGTGACAAAAGATAGCGAACAAATTTAAAAAGTGATCTATATTTTTGTCAAGTAAGGCAGTTTGAGTCAGACTAAACAATTTACTGCAATAGTTATTATTCCTACAGTGAGGCCAGAAACATTCTACATGAAACCGAACAGGACAAATCACCGTAAGAAAGTAGCGGTAATTCACAAATTGACTGCCATCGAGCCCTGAAGAAGATCCCATCCCCGGAACGAAACGTCGGCAATGCAGTAAAACTGCCTACGCTATCACCCGTGACTGAAAGCCAATTCGAAAATTAAGTTGTTGTTTCCAATATCAATACCTATCAATACCCATAAATTCAAAAGCTAAATGTAAATACGTTACGTTTATACAAGTCCTACGTCTACTCGCGGCTATGTTTGAAACATTACCCATAACTTTTTTCAAAAAATAGACATCATCGAATTGTGCAGAGTTGCGGCGCAGAAGCCAAGCATAGTGCTGGCTTTAGAGATTGTCTTGGAGATGTGCTCGTTGAACCGAAGCTTACTGTCCAAATGTAAGGCCAAGATCCTTTATGGAGTTAACTCTCATAAGCGGTAACTGGTCCATCGAATAGTCAAATCTGATTGGTGAGTGAAAACGGGAAAAAGTAATGATTCTGCATTTGGTGGCATTGGCTTTCGTTTATCTGACACCAGGATGATAAGCGCACAATGTCGGCTTGAAGTGCACAGCAGTTTAAAGCTGACTTAACGACTCGGTGAATTTTCAGGTCATCCACAAAAAGCAGCAGAACACAAACGTCGTTGATAAATAGTGCAAAAATTAAAGATCAGGTGACTCCCTTGTGGACCGCCAGACGGAAGCTCGAATTCATCTAAACGAAGGCTTTTCTTGAAGTCAAGTACGATTTAATCTAGTTGACGATCCACGACGGTACACCAAGACGGTTCAGTTTCTAGATCGTGCGGAGTTTGATCAAGTGTTTTCGATCTACATCTAGCATCTACTTGTTGCTGCTTCTGGATGCATCCAATAACACTATTTGTGAAGTTTATCAAATTAGAAATCGTCGAACGTTTTTGGATGAATCCATGCTGGAATTCTGATCTAACGGATTTAACGGCTGGATAAAGCTTAACCTGCAACAGCCTTTCGAGTACTTTGGCAAAACAGTTCAGCTTTTTTAGTAAAATCATTGCATGTTACCAATTTATTTCATTCATTTAGTTGGGATAATTTTTCTAAATTTTCTAGACTGTACAAGGGATAACGAGTTACGATTGCAAGCTATGAGTTCACTTTTACTACATTACTAAAGAATAAAAAAACATTTTGTTTTATTATTCTGCAAGTAAAAACAAACTGCTGCTCGAGTAAATGAAATGTCTCATAATAGAAGTACAAAAATAAGAAAATTTACTAGCAATTAAGGCTATCAAGGAAAGGATACAGGTATGCAACGTTTCTTAATTCACAAATTGACCAAGCTCAGTTTTAGAGCTGGAGCACGCCACAATCACTATTTAAGAAAGTTTCCTTTTGTAAATAAATACTTTATTTATTCCACTGAATAACTATAAAACTTAACAACAGAATCCTTGGTTCTTAATACTGTCGACTCTGGGATCACTCAGCATGATAGATTCTTTCTCTAGAAAACACCAATCTTGCCCGTCCTCTTTCAATTGCCGCCGTACTAGCTGTTTTGCGATCGTCTTAAAAACCTTATCCACGTTAAAACACTCCCTGGCCGATGACTCGATAAATTCCATCCCGTGCAAATCAGCGAACGCCTTGGCGTCCCTCGGCGGCACCGCCTTCAGCTGAGGATTGTCATTCTTGTTTCCCACCAGCAGTTTGTACACCTCGCCGGTCGTTCGGCAGTTCACTTCGACCTCCCGCAGCCACCGTTTGACGTGCTGGAACGAACGCATATTGGTCACGTCGTACATGATCACCACTCCGTGCGCCCCTCGGTAGTAGCTGTTGGTGATCAGCCGAAACCGTTCCTGACCGGCCGTGTCCCAGATTTGCAGTTTAACGCGCTCACCGTGAATGGTCAGTGTTCGGATTTTGAAGTCTACGCCGATTGTGATCTGGTGTTGCTGGGGGAAGATGTTATCGGCATACCGCAATAGCAACGACGATTTTCCGACGCCACTATCGCCGATGATGAGCAGCTTGTAGACGTTGGGAACATTTCCATCAGTCTTCAGCAACATTTTGGGTGTCTGGAAGGAACAGTGCTATGAATACTGAATGATCGGGCGACGCATTTATTCTGCTTTTTACTATGCATCGACATACCTGCTTAGAGATTCATCTCTACCGATCAATAAAATCACTGCGTACCTAATTTGGACAAATAAACTACCCATATGAAGTGCAAGCAGAAACATCAGAAAATGGGAAACAATCAAAAGATTAAAAGCACCACTATCTGGGTAGGGACAATACACACGGCTATCAACGTACGATGTCAGCTGGGCAGATATTTTAATATTCAACTGTCTATGTGAGCCAATAGGGTAAAGGGTATTTTTCAGACCACTCATCTTGTGTTGAAAACCAATATATACTCGATCAGAAGCGACGACCTTGATCACCGAAGTTGGTAAACACTCCCCTGGAAGAAGAGGTAAAATACCAAAAATTAATATGCAAAATACTTCTGGCATAACATGCTTAGGTATTTTAATACCAAACGGATAATAATTTGCTATGCGATAAGTATTTTAATAACACAGTAATTTGCATATTATTTTTTGTCGAAATTACTTTAGTGGCTTTTTTCGGTGATAATTATAGGGGAGGGGTGGTAAAACGGACAGGTTCTCACATATGGCCCTCTGCTAGTCTTCGGTTTCTATTCATTTCACACTTGCCGCTCGCTTGAGTAGTATTATTATCACCGAAAAAAGCCAATAAAGTAATTTCGGTAAAGTCGCGCGGTGATAAAAACGATCCCAATATTTTATATTAATTTTTGTTATTACTTCTAATATGCAATCCCTTAGGTAATGCTAGTCTATAACAAAAATTAGGTATTATTGTGTTATTATCTTCTGCTCGGGTACTTTAAAATGAGGGGGTCAAAGTGATAAAAAAATAGTTTTGGATAACATGGGGGTGAAGATTTTCAATATTTTTTCGTTCCATGCAAATCCAAATAACGTACAAACTAGCAATCCTATAACCGGAGACCGGTGGAGTGAAAAACTGTCGAAATGGCAACGTATGAAAATGCATAAAATCGAGAAAATAATAATAATAATATCTCTCATTCTAGTATTTTTAGTACAAGTACAAACTAGATATTCATCGGACCGGATAGTCTGCACACCGTATCGAATGACAACGGCCAACGATGCATAAACTTTGCAGCCTCCCGCGGAATGGTAGTCCGAAGCATCTTCTTTCCCCGCAAAAATATCCACAAGGCCACATGGAGATCACCTAACCAAGAAACGGAAAACCAAATCGACCACGTTCTAATCGACGGTAAATTCTTCTCCGACATCACGAACGTCCGCACTTACCACAGTGCGAATATTGAATCCGACCACTACCTCGTTGCAGTATGCCTGCGCTCAAAACTCTCGACGGTGTACAACACGCGTCGAAGTCGGACGCCGCGGCTTAACATTGGGCGGCTCCAAGACGGTAGACTAGCCCAAAGATACGCGCAGCAGCTGGAAGTGGCACTCCCAACGGAAGAGCAGCTAGGCGCAGCGTCTCTTGAAGATGGCTGGAGAGATATTCGATCCGCCATTGGTAGCACCTCAACCGCTGCACTTGGCACGGTGCCCCCGGATCAGAGAAATGACTGGTATGATGACGAATGTGAGCAGTTAATAGAAGAGAAGAATGCAGCATGGGCGAGATTGCTGCAGCACCGCACAAGGCCGAAGGAGGCACGATATAAACGGGCGCGGAACAGATTAAAAAACACGATTTTCCTGAGGAAAAAGCGCCGTTCACGTAAGGGCCACGTGCCACAGCCTGATATGTGTAAGGACATAAACGAAAACCTTCTTACAAACGAGCGTGAGGTGATCTAAAGGTGGCGGCAGCACTACGGAGAACACCTGAATGGCGATGTGGCAGACGAAGATGGCGGTATGGAGATGGACCTGGGAGAACGCACGCAAGACATAATTTTACCGGCTTCGGATCTTCAGGAAATCCAGGAGGAGATTGGCCGGCTGAAGAACAACAAAGTCCCTGGGGTTGACCAACTACCAGGATAGCTATTTAAACACGGTGGTGAGGCACTGGCTAGAGCGCTGCACTGGGTCATGACCAAGATTTGGGAGGTGGAAGTTTTGCCGCAGGAGTGGATGGAATGTGTCGTGTGTCCCATCTACGAAAAGGGCGATAAGCTGGATGGTAGCAACTACCGCGCAATAACATTGCTGAACGCCGCCGCGGGTTTTATGGGCGAACGCTCCACCACGGACCAGGTGTTCGCCATTCGCCATTCGCTTTGGAAGGGGTAATACGAAGAGTAGTGATTATCACGAGTGGTACGATTTTCAATAAGTCCGTCCAGCTATTGGGCTTTGCCGACAACATAGATATTGTGGCACGTAACTTTGAGAAGATGGAGGAAGCCTACATCAGACTGAAAAGGGGAGCTAAGCGGATCATCAACACGTCGAAGACGAAGTACATGATAGGAAGGGGTTCAAGATAAGACAATGTGAGCCACCCACCTTGAGCTTGCATCGGTGGTGACAAAATCGAGGTGGTAGAAGAATTTGTGTACTTGGGCCGAAAATGATACCAGCAAATAAACTCGGAGACGCATAGTGGCTGGAAATCGTACGTACTTTGGTTGAATTCCGCAAGACTCTCCGGTCGAATAGAGTTCGCCGCCCGTACCAAACTGACAATCTACAAAACGCTCATTAGACCGGTAGTCCTCTACGGACACGAGACCTGGACGATGCTCGTGGAGGACCAGTTTTCGAAAGGAAAGTGCTGCGTACCATCTATGGCGAATGAACCACGAGTTGCATGAGCTGCTGGGAGAACCATCCATCGTTCACACTGCGAAAATCGGACGACTGCGGTGGGCCGGGCACGTAGCCAGAATGTCGGACAGTAACCCAGTGAAAATGGTTCTCGACAACGATCCGACGGGCACAAGAAGGCGAGGTGCGCAGCGGGCAAGGTGGATCGATCAGGTGGAAGATGACTTGCGGACCCTCCGTAAACTGCGTGGTTGGCGACGTGTAGCCATGGACCGAGCGGAATGGAGAATGTTCGCACACAAATCTGTTGCGAAAAGTATATCGACGCGCCATCTACATTTGAAGAGCGACCAACCCACAGCATGCACACATACTATGATGTAGTGCATTAAACCAAACCTGGCGCCCTTTGGAAAATTCGTTTCTTTTCTTCTGGGAACTGATACAAGATGGAGACACCCGCTATTTAAGACGAGCAGCCATGGGAGTTGGGACTCACAATATCAGCGACACCTTCACATCACCGCCATCATCATCGAACCGAAATAGAAAAGTGGTGAACGACTAGTAGAATTTAATTTGAATTATTATAAGTTTCAATTGTGCTAGTTTTCAATAAAGTTTGTACTCTAAGTGTTCAATTTAAGAAAATTAAAGTATATGTTGATTGTGTGTAAATATCTGTTGAATGACTGTCATCGGATTTGAACTAGAAGAAGAAATTGAAGTGGATAACATTACGTGCTGTGTCCCTGTTTATCTGGCGGTCAATCTCACGACGAGTGCAATTCACAGTCCTTATCGAGCTATCGAACAGAGAAGATTCTTATATACCGCACAGGCCACCTCGGCCTTAGTCTGAGTAATAAATAATAATTAGTGTACATTTAGCAATTCCACAATTATTACCGAGTTCAGTGCGAGATTTCTCTTGTTTCGGACTGCAGAACGATCGCGCGATCGGCCGAAATATTTGTTCTGCATTGCGCGGCCGGTAATAAGAGTAGCTATCGAACAAGTAAGTGCAGTGCGTGTTTTAGTCATCGGGAAAGAAATAAAGTATCTATCTTGTGTTCGGTGGCTCATGCGCATGTCGCGCGTGGTCGAAAAAAGCGAGTTCTTCAATAGTTTGCTGTAGCCATCGAACAAGTGAGTACAGAGTGCTGCGCTTCCGTGCGGTCGTCCAAAACGCGAATCTCCTTAGCTTTCATATGCCACCGGGCGTGCATGTTTTTAACTTTTAACTCGTATTAGTGTCATTTCCCATCCCATAGATCGCATCGCTTACCAAAGTGAATCCAGATAAATTATCCTTTGTAACTAAGACGATATCCTATCCCAAGACAATCGTGGAGATGCAGAGGTATACTCGGTCTCTAGTAGCAACGAGAGTCGGACCAACAATCCTTCCATTCCTATATGACCGTAAGGACGTGGCCGGCGCCGTTATTGACTTTAAATATTTGAGCTCCCGAAACGTGTACATTGAGAATGGGTAGCTAATCCCAAGCCCCATTCATTGTGTTCTCTGTACAATTTCGCAAGTTCAGTCAATCACGGAGTAGCAACTATGAATTGTGCGGTCATAATGCTCATGCTCATAATGCTCATGCTCATTTAGCAATTCCACAATTATTACCTGTGAAGTTTCTAAGCCAAGTTACCATTTTTTTGCATTCGTATAACACGTTAAAACTTTCATACCTAAAAAAAGTTGAAATTTTGTGACGTAGAATTACGTCTTTCGGTTCCAAAGTTTCAAGTTTTAGACCGTCACGAAAAGTGGTCAGGAAGTAAAAGCCAATAATTCAGCCGTTTTTCAACGGAATCTGGAGATTTTGGTACGAATAGACCAGTAAACTCTCTAAGATTTCATACAACTATTGTAAACAACTGATTCAATGCATTTTACTATTGAAAAAATCTATTTCGTTAGGAAGTGTTGAAATTACACTTTTTCACTTTTTTTCGAATCCACTATCGCATTATACGTAATTCTACGTTCAATTTGCGGTTGTGTCTTTGATACAACCTTCTACTTTATTTCGTTAAGTTTCCTAGACCTGCCTAGAAGTTGAACCCAGCCTCCTTCAGCATAGTCTTGCTTGGCAGCCACGATTCTGATTGCAGTATTAAAATTAATTCATAAAAAATGTTACTTAGGCCCTTTTGAAAAGTTAAGCGAGATATCCTTTATAATATCTGGAAGATGGGCCAGATGTAATGAAGGGGTTATCTCCTCTCTTTACTTTGTTACTTTTTGCCTTTCTCGTATACTAAGTATACGTAAAGGCTATATGATCGCTCCAAAAACAAACTTTTTATAGAAGGCTCGGAGACCCATAGTGTTATATACCGATCGACTCAGCTCGACGAATTGAGGTGATGTCTGTGTGTATGTGTGTGTGTGTGTGTGTGTGTATGTGTGTGTGTCTGTGCGCACCCACCCCAAAAAAAATGTCACTCATTTTTCAACTACTTATCCTTAACCGATTTACTCGCAACAAGTTGCATTCGACGCAGGATACTCTACCATTGTTTCCTATTGAAAATTGGTCAGATCGAACTATGGGTTCGGAAATTATGGCCAAAATACCACTTTTTTCTAGAAAAAATAGTAAAAAATGTCACTCATTTTCAGGCACTTATCCTTAACCGATTCACTCGCAACAAGTTGCATTCGACGCAGGATACTCTACCATTGTTTCCTATTGAAAATTGGTCAGATCGGACTATGGATTCGGAAGTTATGGCCAAAATACCACTTTTTTCACAGAAAAATTGAGTAAAAAATGTCACTCATTTTTCAGGCACTTATCCTTAACCGATTCACTCGCAACAAGTTGCATTCGACGCAGGATACTCTACCATTGTTTCCTATTGAAAATTGGCCAGATCGGACTATGGGCTCAAGAGTAATGGCCAAAATGCTATTTTTATAATTTACGAGAAAGGCACCATCACCGCTAGGTGGATTAATCAGGGTTTTTATGAATAATCCTTTGTTTCTTGCTTTCGCCTTATACCGAAAAACGTATTCATTTAAATATGGCATTACATCCTCTCTCCACTTTGTACCGGGCAGACGCTACCATTTAAAGAAGGCATTACTCCTTCCATCGCCTCATACCGGGAATATTCGTTCTTTTGAAGAAGAAGATTAGATTAGAGAAGATTAACTTCTTTGGCCTTATACCCAGCAGATGCATCCATACAAAGAAAGCTTTATCAACTTTTTTCGCCTTATACCGGGCAGATGCATTCATTTAAAGATGGGGCTACCCCTCCCTTCGCCTTATACCGGGCAGACGCGTTTTTTTACAGAAGGCATTATTAATTCCTTTCGCTTTATACCGTCTGTCTGTCGCTTTATACCGGGCATACTAGAGATAGGTTCGGGTCGGGTTCGGGTTTGTGAGATAAAAAAAATCGGGTCCGGGCTTAACAAATAAAATGCTGAATATTATTTTATTCAGTTTGTTAATTGTGAGGCTAGTTCTTTGTTTGGGCTTACATTTTTTTCGATTTAAAATAAAAACAGAAAATATCTAGTTTGAATTTTGGGGCAAAACTTTAGTTTGGGCTTAAATAATTAAATTATGTCGGGTTTGGGTCGAGAACGGGCTTACAAATGTAAAAAATCTCGGGTACGGGTCGGGTACGGGTTTGATAAAAAAATATTTCGGGTTCGGGTCGGGTGTGGGTTTGCAAAATGTGAAACCCGACCATCTCTAGGGCAGACGCATCCATTCAAAGTATGCATTATATTTTCCCTTTACCGGGCAGATGCGTTAATTCATAGAAGGGACTACCTCCTTTCTTTTCTTTATACCGAGCAAACGTGTCCATTTCAAGAAGGCATTGTTTACTCACTTTGCGTTATATCGACTGGATGCGGTCATTCAAAGAAAGCATTACCTTCGTTCATTATTTAAATCGCAATCCAAAAGAATTTAGCCCGGATTGTATGTAATTAAGCAGAAATCGGTAAATATTTCAATGATAATTCTAGACCAACATTTGAAAAGGGCGTAACAGCCAAAATTTATTCCTTCTGATTCTCCGTCTACATATAAAGCTATGTATGGGGACAAAGAATCAGAAGGAATAAATTTTGGCTGTTACGCCCTTTTCAAATGTTGGTCTAGAATTATTCTAATAACGCCAAATAGCGTTCCGCGGAATGATTTTCGGTCAAAAGGTACATTCCGCGAAATGTCTTTCGAAAAAAAGGTGCATTCCGCGAAATGTGTTTCGGAGTATTGGTACATTCCGTGGAATGTCGTACCGCGAAAAAAAATCCACGAAGTGTTTTCCGGCGAAATAATATAGGGGAACTGCTCACTGGAATTTCATCTAATGGCTCCGATATAAAAAACAATAGAAATAGAATAGGATAAAGGAATTTGATTTGTTTCTTATTTTTGTGTTTTTTTTTTCAGCAGTGAGCACGCATGTTGACAAAAAGAAGCAATGAAATTGTTGCTGTATTTCTTTGTTTCGCGATAAGATGAATATATGTTCAGTAGGGTGGCTCAAATTAGTATGGGATAAACTTTTTCAATTTTTTTGATAGGCCGCCCTCTTATTTGGTTCTATTTGATGCCCTGATGCTCTGGACAAAATTTCAGCCATATCGGTCAACGTTTGGGCGGTGCTAAACTCGTTGGAAATTTGTATGAAAAAATGTATGCAGAAACAACCAAAAACAGTGATTTGCAGTTGGACGGCACAACTTACAATGAAGAACTATGATACTCATTCAGATCTTGAAGAATTTATTACAGAATGTTATGCAGAAAACCGCGAGAAGATTAGAGTTTCCCCGGCTAAGTTATTAGCATATTAACAGTGTTTTTCAAAATTTCAATGAGAAATTGTATGGAGTTTTCAAGAATACCATTGGCATCTTCCAGAAAAATTCTCTAGAGTTTTAACGTGATATTGTAGGGATCCATTGAAAAATTCCACTGAAAATTCTACAAATTTGGAAAATTATAGATCAGCTGCGTGATAAATTTTAAACGACGGCGGCGCGCCGATGCAAAAATGTCGGCTGCGTGCTGAAAACTGTCGCAGCGGCGCACACTTCTAGTTGGGATCCATACAAAGGGATGACCAAAACTACCAAGACATGATTTCGCGATTATATACTTTTATTGAGTTTATTTTAAAGTAAATAAACTATGTTTTTGCCTACCTACCTGGGTACCTGGTTGGCTACATCGTCGATACACCTATGCCTAGCGTATTGTAGAGCTCCATAATCGTCGGTCTTGGGCGATGTTCCTTTAGTTTCCTCGAACGTTTAGGGTCAATTCCAATTCCACCACGTGCAGCCAGCGTGTTCGTGGCCTTCCACGAAGTCGCCGGCCTCTCTGGTTCTCTAATGAATATTGTTTTTGCTAAGCTACATTCGCACTAAGTGTCCAGTCCACTGAAGTCGAAGCTATGTTTTAATGCATGCCTATTCAAAACTAATTTGAAAACGTTTTTCATTGTTGTTAGAGGCGCCTAAATGGCCCTTGTGGAAAATGTGAAAAAATCTGTTTCATAAATGCGAAGAAACACATATCTACAACAGATTATGGGTCTTTTGTTGTTAGCTACATTAATACTCATACTAAAACCTTCTCAAGTCAACTTTTACAATCATAAAAATTGTGTTATTTTTTTTAGCCATGTGATTGACATTTTTAGAGTACCATCAGACCTTTCAGATGGCGTCGAGACATTTTGCTAATTTGCAAGTCGGAGCTATTTGAAAAAAAATTCTAATTTTATGTAATTATGTATAAGAAAAGTCAAATGGAACACTGTTGGATGAATATGACCTAATATTATTGGATATAATATTTATGCAACTTGTTGCGAGCAAATCGGATGGGTATAAGAGCCAAAAACGTGTTTTTTCCTATAGGCTTAATGAAATTATTGTATTTTGAACATAATTTTCGAACGCATTCACCGAGAACGATCATTTTCCAAGATAAGCACAATTTGTTTAGGCCTTCAGGAAGATACTTCCTGAATAATTTTGATAGAACTTTTGTAGGTGTTTTCGGAAAAAATCTTGCAGGAACTTTCCGAGGAGTTCTTGGAGGAACTTGCCGAAGATTTCCTGGAGGAGTTTCCAAGCTATTTTTGATGGAACCTTCGGAAAAATTTCTGGAAGAGCTTTCGGAGGAATTCATTTGGAATTCCTTTTCGGAGGAGCTTCCGGATGAATTCCTGGATGAACTTCCGAAAAAGTTCTAGAAGGAACTTCCAGAGGAGTTCCTTAGGAATTCACTTCCGGAGGAATTCCTGGAGGAACTTCCGGAGGAACATTCTTCACAAAAAGATCCCTCAAAAAATCACTAAACTTCTTCGAAAATTCTACAAGAAATTTAATCGGAAATTATTCCAGGAATTCCCAATGAAATTCGTCAAGGAGTTTTTTTTTGGAAATTTGTCCAGGAGTTCAATCGCAAATTCATTGAATAAATTCATTCAAGAGCTCCCACAGCAATACTACAATTTCTTCAAAGTTTCTTCCACAGATATTTTCATAAAAATTCTTGAAGAAATTTCAGAACAAATTTTAAAAGGAGTTTCCGATAAAACTCATTGAGGAATTGGCAGTAAAATTCCTGAGGAAATTCCCTTTGAAACAATTTACTTTGGGATATTTCCAAAGGAATTTCTGTAGAACATGCAGAAGAAAATCGTGTTAAAATTCCCTATGCCGTTCGCTGAAGGATTTTCATAGGTATATGTGGAGAAATGCCTCCAGGAATCCTTCCGGAAGTTTCTCAAGGAATTCCACCGAAAGTTCATCCACGAACTCCTCCGGAAATTTCTCCAGAAATTCCTCCAGGAATTTCTCCGGAAGTTCTCCCAGGAATCCCTACGAAAGCTCCTGCAAGGATTCACATGGAAGTTTCCTCAGGAGTTCCTCAGCGAATTCCTACTGAATTCCTCTGGAAGTTCCTTCAAAAATTTATCCAGAAGTTCCTCCAGGAATACTTCCGGAAGTTCCTCTAGGAATTCTCCAAGAGCTCCTCCAGTTTCTCCAGAAATTCCTCCAGGAATTCCCCCGGAAGATCCTCCAGAAATTCCTACGGAAGTTCCGACAAGGATTGGATGGAAGTTCCTTTAGGAATTCCTCAGTGAATTCCTAAGGAACTCCTCTGGAAGTTTCTTCTAGAACTTTTTCGGAAGTTCAACCAGGAATTCATCCGGAAGCTCCTCCGAAAAGGAATTCCAAATGAATTCCTCCGAAAGCTCTTCCAGAAATTTTTCCGAAGGTTCCATCAAAAATAGCTTGGAAACTCCTCCAGGAAATCTTCGGCAAGTTCCTCCAAGAACTCCTCGGAAAGTTCCTGCAAGATTTTTTCCGAAAACACCTACAAAAGTTCTATCAAAATTATTCAGGAAGTATCTTCCTGAAGGCCTAAACAAATTGTGCTTATCTTGGAAAATGATCGTTATCGGTGAATGCGTTCGAAAATTATGTTCAAAATACAATAATTTCATTAGGCGTATAGGAAAAAAACACGTTTTTGGCACTTATAACCATCCGATTTGCTCGCAACAAGTTGCATAAATATTATATCCAATAATATTAGGACATATTCACCCAACAGTGTTCAATTTGACTTTTCTTATACATACACAACAAAGGACCCATAATATGTTGTAGATATGTGTTTCTTCGCATTTATGAAACAGATTTTTTCACATTGTCCACAACAATGAAAAACGTTTTCAAATTAGTTTTGAATAGGCATGCATTAAAACATAGCTTAGACTTCAGTGGACACTTAGTGCAAATGTAGCTTAGCAAAAACAATATTCATCAGAGAACCAGAGAGGCCGGCGATTTCGTGGAAGGCCACGAACACGCTGGCTGCACGCGGTGGAATTGGAATTGACCCTAAACGTTCGAGGAAACTAAAGGAACATCGCCCAAGACCGACGATTATGGAGCTCTACAATACGCTAGGCATAGGTGTATCGACGATGTAGCCAACCAGGTACCCAGGTAGGTAGACAAAAACATAGTTTATTTACTTTAAAATAAACTCATTAAAAGTTCCTCCAGGAATTCCTCCGGAAGTTCCTCCAGGAATTCCTCCGGAAGTTCTTCCAGGAATTCCTCCGGAAGTTCCTCCAGGAATTCCTCCGGAAGTTCCTCCAGGAATTCCTCCGGAAGTTCCTCCAGGAATTGCTCCGGAAGTTCCTCCAGGAATTCCTCCGGAAGTTCCTCCAGGAATTCCTCCGGAAGTTCCTCCAGGAATTCCTCCGGAAGTTCCTCCAGGAATTCCTCCGGAAGTTCCTCCAGGAATTCCTCCGGAAGTTCCTCCAGGAATTCCTCCGGAAGTTCCTCCAGGAATTTCTCCGGAAGTTCCTCCAGGAATTCCTCCGAAAGTTCCTCCAGGAATTCCTCCGAAGTTCCTCCAGGAATTCCTCCGAAGTTCCTCCAGGAATTCCTCCGGAAGTTCCTCCAGGAATTCCTCCGGAAGTTCCTCCAGGAATTCCTCCTGAAGTTCCTCCAGGAATTCCTCCGGAAGTACCTCCATGAATTCCTCCGATAGCACCTCCATGGATTCCTCCGGAAGTTCCACCAGAAATCCCTCCGGCAGTTCCTCCAGGAATTCCTCCAGAAGTTCCTCCAGGAATTCCTCCGGAAGTTCCTCCAGGAATTCCTCCGGAAGTTCCTCCAGGAATTCCTCCGGAAGTTCCTCCAGGAATTCCTCCGGAAGTTCCTCCAGGAATTCCTCCGAAGTTCCTCCAGGAATTCCTCCGGAAGTTCCTCCAGGAATTCCTCCGGAAGTTCCTCCAGGAATTCCTCCGGAAGTTCCTCCAGGAATTCCTCCGGAAGTTCCTCCAGGAATTCCTCCGGAAGTTCCTCCAGGAATTCCTCCGGAAGTTCCTCCAGGAATTCCTCCGGAAGTTCCTCCAGGAATTCCTCCGGAAGTTCCTCCAGGAATTCCTCCGGAAGTTCCTCCAGGAATTCCTCCGGAAGTTCCTCCAGGAATTCCTCCGGAAGTTCCTCCAGGAATTCCTCCGGAAGTTCCTCCAGGAATTCCTCCGGAAGTTCCTCCAGGAATTCCTCCGGAAGTTCCTCCAGGAATTCCTCCGGAAGTTCCTCCAGGAATTCCTCCGGAAGTTCCTCCAGGAATTCCTCCGGAAGTTCCTCCAGGAATTCCTCCGGAAGTTCCTCCAGGAATTCCTCCGGAAGTTCCTCCGGAAGTTCCTCCAGGAATTCCTCCGGAAAATCCTCCAGGAATTCCTCCGGAAGTTCCTCCAGGAATTCCTCCGGAAGTTCCTCCAGGAATTCCTCCGGAAGTTCCTCCAGGAATTCCTCCGGAAGTTCCTCCAGGAATTCCTCCGGAAGTTCCTCCAGGAATTCCTCCGGAAGTTCCTCCAGGAATTCCTCCGGAAGTTCCTCCAGGAATTCCTCCGGAAGTTCCTCCAGGAATTCCTCCGGAAGTTCCTCCAGGAATTCCTCCGGGAGTTCCTCCGGAAGTTCCTCCAGGAATTCCTCCGGAAGTTCCTCCAGGAATTCCTCCGGAAGTTCCTCCAGGAATTCCTCCGGAAGTTCCTCCAGGAATTCCTCCGGAAGTTCCTCCAGGAATTCCTCCGGAAGTTCCTCCAGGAATTCCTCCGGAAGTTCCTCCAGGAATTCCTCCGGAAGTTCCTCCAGGAATTCCTCCGGAAGTTCCTCCAGGAATTCCTCCGGAAGTTCCTCCAGGAATTCCTCCGGAAGTTCCTCCAGGAATTCCTCCGGAAGTTCCTCCAGGAATTCCTCCGGAAGTTCCTCCAGGAATTTCTCCGGAAGTTCCTCCAGGAATTCCTCCGGAAGTTCCTCCAGGAATTTCTCCGGAAGTTCCTCCAGGAATTCCTCCGGAAGTTCCTCCAGGAATTCCTCCGGAAGTTCCTCCAGGAATTCCTCCGGAAGTTCCTCCAGGAATTCCTCCGGAAGTTCCTCCAGGAATTCCTCCGGAAGTTCCTCCAGGAATTCCTCCGGAAGTTCCTCCGGAAGTTCCTCCAGGAATTCCTCCGGAAGTTCCTCCGGGAATTCCTCCGGAAGTTCCTCCAGGAATTCCTCCGGAAGTTCCTCCAGGAATTCCTCCGGAAGTTCCTCCAGGAATTCCTCCGGAAGTTCCTCCAGGAATTCCTCCGGAAGATTCTCCAGGAATTCCTCCGAAAGTTCCTCCATGAGTTCCTCCGGAAGTTGATCTAGAAATTCCCCCGAAAGTTCCTCCAGGAATTCCTCCGGAAGTTTCTCCAGGAATTTCCCTGGAAGTTCCTCCAGGAATTCCTCCGGAAGTTCCTCCAGGAATTCTCCCGGAAGGTCCTCCAGGAATTCCCCTGGAAGTTCCTCCAGGAATTCCCCGCAAGTTGCTCCAGGGATTCTCCCGGAAGTGCCTCCAGGGATTCCCCCGGAAATTCCTCTAGGGATTCCCCCGGAAATTCACCCACGGATTCCTCCGGAACTTCCTCCAGGAATTCCTCCGGAAGTTCCTCCAGGAATTCCTACGGAAGTTCCTCCAGGAATTCATCCGGAAAATCCTCCAGATATTCCTGGAATTCTAGGTGGCCAATTCCAGATTCTGGAGGAGTTCTTGGAGGAACTTCAGGAGGAATACCTGGACTGACTTCCGGAAGAATTCATGGAGAAACTTCCGGAGGAATTCCTGGAGGAACTTCCAGTTGAATTCCTGGAGGAGCTTCCGGAGGAATTCCCGAAGGAACTTCCAGACGAAATCCAGGAGGAATTTTTGGAGGAACTTCCCAGAGGCACTTACGGAGGCATGTCCAATGGAATTTTTTGACGATCTTTAAAAAAAACTAGTGGAGGAACTTCTGGAAGAATACCTTGACGAACTTCTGCAGAAATTTTGCCGCTTGAAACTGATTCACGCCGCTCTACGCCACCGCTGATCACCAACGGCATGACGCCGCCGCCGCTGCCTGAAAATGATCTGTCACGCCACCGGCGGTAACATTTCAATCAGCGCACAGGTATACCTGGAAGTACCCGGAAGGTGACCAATTCGATCGAAAATCAGATTGAACGGATATTGGCTACTTCCCCAAGGGAACCAGGTCCTGGAAGTACCCGGAGGGTGGCCAATTTGATCGAAAATTGCTGAAATGTACTCCAGTGTACTTGTTTTGCAAAATCATGAAGTTTGACATGCCGCAAGATGGGTGCCACGATTGAAGGAAATTGGCCACTTCCCCAAGGGAACCAGGCCCTGGAAGCAACCGGAGGGTGGCCAATTCGATCGAAAAACGCCGAAATGTACTCCAGTGTACTTGTTTTGCAAAATCAGAAGTTTGACATGCTGCAAGATGGGTTCCAAGATTGAACGAAAATTGGCCACTTCCCCAAGGGAACCAGGCCCTGGAAGCAACCGGAGGGTGGCCAATTCGATCGAAAATCGCCGAAATGTACTCCAGTGTACTTGTTTTGCAAAATCATGAAGTTTGACATGCCGCAAGATGGGTTCCATGATTGAACGAAAATTGGCCACTTCCCCAGGCCCTGGAAGCAACCGGAGGGTGTCCAATTCGATCGAAAATCACCGAAATGTACTCCAGTGTACTTGTTTTGCAAAATCATGAAGTTTGACATGCCGCAAGATGGGTTCCATGATTGAACGAAAATTGGCCACTTCCCCAAGGGAACCAGGCCCTGGAAGCAACCGGAGGGTGGCCAATTCGATCGAAAATCGCCGAAATGTACTCCAGTGTACTTGTTTTGCAAAATCATGAAGTTTGACATGTCGCAAGGTGGATTTCTAAACCGATCTGCAAGTGGCTATTTTTTCGGGAGGGAGGTTACTCCAGTACTTCTCGGAATATATCCGAAACCATGGTCATTCCACAAAAATTGACATTGGGTCTTTAAACTATAGGCATTTTGATCGATTCCAGAAAATTGCTTGGAAATCCGTTACAAACCGGCTGAGCTGCAAGGTTTTGAAATTTGAGTTTTGTCATAAAATGGAGGTTGGGGACGTACGTGTTAAGAATTTTCTAAGCAATTCCTGAAGAGATACTTTTAAGATTTTCCATTGGAATGTGTTCCTTCTTTAAGAATTTTGCGAGGAAGTCTGGAAAGAAATGAAAAAAAGAAATTCCAAATGGAATATTTAGAGTCTTCTTCTTCTTCTTCTTCTTATTGGCATTACATCCCCACACTGGGACAGAGCCGCCTCGCAGCTTAGTGTTCATTAAGCACTTCCACAGTTATTAACTGCAAGGTTTCTAAAGCCAAGTTATTATTTCCGCATTCGTATATCATGAGGCTAACACGATGATACTTTTATGCCCAGGGAAGTCGAGAAAATTTCCAAACCGAAAATTACCTGGACCGGCACCGAGAATCGAACCCAGCCACCCTCAGCATGGTCTTGTTTTGTAGCCGCGCTCTTACCGCATGGCTAAGGAGGGCCCCATTTAGAATATTTAGAGTCATTTTCAACAAAACTCCTGAAGGAATGTTCCACGGAGTTGTTAAAGGATTTTATGAATCAAATCATTAACTTTTTCAGACTAATTGTCAACTCAAGACATCGTTCATATGGATTGATATCGATTCTCCCTAAAATAACAGTTTTAACTACTGACGACAAATTATCAGTGTATCAAAATAACTGGTACCGAACTGTTTTTTACTAGAACTCTGGAGTCTGCCGTGCTGGGAATTACGTTCAAATAAAAAAAAGCAATGAATGCACTCAGACCAGCTTCGATCCAACAGCGTTGAGAACCAGAGGCCCCAATGATAGCCTCGAGTCTTTGAATGCTTTGTTGTACGATGAGCAAAATGTGCGCAATACGTTCCATGAACTGGGCTCTACCCTCCCACCATCAGTCATTTCGAACCATGCATTCAAATTCAAGTCCCAAACCAACATCCAAGAAACGAGCATCTCCCGGTTCAATGGGGCCAAAGGTGAATGCCAAATCAAGCGTGAAAGTGTTTACACTTGGTTTTTCTTCTCGACGTGAATTGTAAAGAAAAAGTAAATTTTAAAAGGACCGAAAAGCAATCTCAATGCACGTGGTTAAAGAAAGCAGCCACCATACGGTCCTAAAAACTCTCACTCCTCGATGCGCATAGGTACCGGTGGTGGAGCGGAAACGGAAAGGATCATTCGCAAAAGGAAACCCCAAAGAATCGCAATTCAATCGGAAAATCACCGTTCCGGGCATATCAATATCTCGAGTCGGTTTCGGAGCCGTCTTTGAACGAACCGACACGAATGGAAGGGCGAAAGGACGAGGCACTTCTCCCATGGCTCCAATAAAGTGAATGAGTGTAATGGATTAGATGGCTGTTGCGGCGGATACCCCACCTTTCGCTGTGGGTGTGTGTATGTGCGAATTGCGAATGTGAAGTGCTAACGAAAGGGCCAACCAAGGCAAGGGAGCAAGCGAATCTAGCACCGTGCCCATGTCATGTGAACCGGAAGACCGGTAACGACCAACAGCTTAAAGATGGGTGGTACCTACGTCGTCCGATTCGCTTGACTTCATCTTCAATGACGCCGACTGTACGGTACGGTGCCGGCAAAGGGACTCTCCAGAAAGAATTCCAAATCAGTTGTGACACTCGGAATAACCAATGCAGCTGCTCATACAGTTGAGCGCACTGCAAATTGTTTATTGCCAAGCTTCATTGTCTTCTGTATTATGTATTATGGATATGGTCTTCGGTAAGTAAGTTGTCATAAATTTCAAATGACAGTTTGTATACCTTCCAATCCTAGGTGGCCTTGGCTGTGCTCCGACGAGTGCTTTAGGTGTAATCGTACCAACATATGTGCATGTGCAAGAATTGGTGCGGTTAATGTAACTGAAATATTTACGATCGTCCAATCGTCGTCGCAGTTGTAGTAGGCCATGACCATTGTTTATTGTCGGTCACAGTAGTCTACTGCGAAAAAGGGGGGGGGACGGGTTGGACGACGCTGTCGACATGACAATAATAAACTGTGCAACCCCTCGCATCGTTTGGAGAACGCATTTGGAATCGGAATAACGAGAGGCTTATGGAATTCAATTGAACAATCTGGTCAGTTGTTGAGGTAACAGTTGTTGCTTCATTTGACCGAACGCACATTCACATACACGCAAGCCTTGAATGTTTTGTTATGGGATAATTTATTTCTAAGTTAGACCGCAGAATGGAATCGGTTAATTTAAACGCTTGATCTTGTCCTGACTTGTGTATGATTTATCGAATGCAAGCATTGCATTTTCTAGTGCTTCGGTCGGCAGAATAAACCGACATGGGTTATTTCAAATTATGCCAAAATGATGATAAGTTGGCATTCTGATTCGCATAGAAAATATCTGTGACTCAGATGTTGTCTCTTCATCTAGCCTGGCAGTCGGCCAATGAAAGTCACTTGTTTTCCACATGGCAGCAGTCGGACTTGGTTGGCGACAAATAAAATTGATAGCAGACATGATGGCGTCAATCCATTTGCATGGCGTGCCACTAGATACGACAGATTTGTTATATGTTTACCTTTTCATTTAGCAAGAGGTACCGGAGACTTGGCTAAATGTTACAAATGTTCATTATAAAATCGAATTTCTGTAGGAGGGCTTTGTATCATACAACAATCGACTCAACTCACTTAACTAAAATATTGTAAAAGTGTACCAACAACTAATTTGAAGGCATTTAACAATGCTTGTTCACGGGAAAAAATCCGTAACTGAATTCATGACTAAAAAGTCATGATTTCATAAAACTTGTTTGTTCATGATATCATGACTACGGTTCATGATATCATGACCGAAACAGCGATTTCCATAGCATTTTTTCTTAAACTACGGTCATAACCGCTCGAAGCGTTATCAAAATTCTATCTGCATTTTCATAAACAAAATATGATGAATTTGTGTCATGTTTTATGACTCTGAGTCATGAAATCATGAAGCTGGGTCATGAAAAATGACGCTGAGCGGTAGAAACATGACTCAGAGTCATGAAAACATGACTCAAAGTCATGAAAATATGTCAAAAATATCCGAAATTAGCGTTATGCAGCTTGTAGAATTGTTGTTTTTTTTCTGTCAAGCCGGTTGCAGATGTTTTCGGGTCGTGTCTTTATTTTCAATTTTTAAATAGGGTAGAATACGGCATTGGCAGGGTGCGACGGTTGTTGGCACCCTCAACAATATTTGGGTTTTCCAGCAAACATACACTATTTATGAACATAATTTTGATTCAATCACACAATTTCAAGTCTAAGCTTTCATTTGAATAAGTTGCTTGTGTAAAAGTAGCAAGATTTGATGTGTTAATCATCGAAAAAAAATTGCACCTACGAAATCCTTGCCATTATTGCATTGCCAAAGAAAGCAGCGCACGAAAAGCAAACTGTTACTTACTTTTTTGGATCGCCTGTTTCTCCTCTGCGTATGACACGACGAATTAAGTACGTAAACTACTTTTTACACTTTATCATCACTTGATTATCACCACAAAGAGCAAATTTATGCATTATTTGCTCTATGTTTCACCAAATAAAATCAGGACTGTTCGTTTTCTTTGACAGCAGCACACTTCGGAATAGAGCGAGAGAATGTGTTTGTGAGCATATCAAACGCACGCTTAAAATATACCACGCGCAGTTCTATGTGATTTGATTTTAGCAAAAATACAAACAAAATATCCGGCGATGGCATTTATTAAAAAAGTGATAAAATACAAATGCTTCTATTCAGATTTTTAAGCAGGCCATGAATTATATCAAAAGTGATAGCAACACCGTAGTATTTTAACCCTTATGTGGCTGACAGGACCGTTTTCCTTTTGCAACTTCAATACTTTCCAAGCTCATCAAAAAAATCATAACCATTCCCATTCCTACATAGCGCATTTCAATCAAAAAATAATTGCCTACTTTTAGGGTATTATCTATTATTCAACTGTGAAACGTAGTGTAAGAATGGGGTGGCTCCAGCGGCTGGATAGGACAGTGCTGCCCATTATTCAACATATGAAGACTCACGAGGTGCAATATATTGTTAGTATACTATACTACTAGAACCGACGAGCTTCGTTTCACCTAAAATTGATTAATTATATATTTTTTACATTATTTAAAAGACGGTTAAGTATTCGAAATTTGCAAATTTGGATTCAAATTTTTAGATTAATTTTCGATTAAAGCAGAAATTTGTACTTCATTTGTATGGGAGTCACCCTTCCAGAAGAGGAGGGGTCTAATACCATCATATGAATCTTCATCGTTCCCAAAAACCTCTACATACAAATGTTAATGCCGTTCATTCCTAGTCTATAAGGGCAGATAGACAAAAATTCATTCTTATGTGTATAGATTTGGTTTTACGAGTTTACGTCGAGCGGTCGTGTCTTGTACACAACCACCATGGTTTTACTTACATATCATGTAAGGACCGCAAAGAGCAAGTTGTGTATTTGAAACTGGTTGATAGACTTTTGCTTACGACTCTAAGGCATTACAAAAGACAAAAGATGTAAATCTTGGCAGCGGACAAAAAGCATATAAGTTCCCTTCTCCAAAATGGCCAACATTATTCAAATAGGTTGAAAATGGTAAAAGGTATGAAAAAGTCAATATCCTATCTTCCACTCACGTCTGTTTTTTGTTGGGCGCATAAGAGTTAAATATGTTTTACAATGTGTTTAAATGCTTTTGCCTATCTGTCTACATGACATAAAATTGATGCCAAGGCTAAAAATTCATGTTTTGTTTTAAGCCAGTTTTGATAAACAATAAAGTTTGTTCCAAAATTGAGTGAAGCAAGATGAGCGTGCGGCCGATTAATATGAATGAATTTTACTACTCGAGGATATAAACAACCAGCATTTGGCACCAATACATTACCAGTTTTCTACTTCCATGTCTAGTTGCTAAAGGGAGCAAACTCATTGCTGATAATAGAAATTGCTATGCCAATAGAAGAAACGTTGACCTGTTATTTTATATTAAATTTACTGAGTTTGTGGTAAAAGCTGTTATATTTAGTGAACACCAATCATCAAAGAAAGAGCATACAAATGTATACCAGTTACACTGTACCTGTGTTTTAGTGTAATTATTCATTATTTTTATCATTCAATTTGGCGAATGTCTTAGACTGCCAAGAATAGGTATTTTCCCCTAGTTAATCAATTTATCTTCGTACCGGTGGCTTGTATAAGGTAAAAGATTTAATTAATAGTGAGACATTTTAGATTTGTAAAAAAAGTGTGCGGTTGCGTTTCTGTTATTACTGCTCTCGTAATTTTTATTTCGTCCAGCGTTCCGCGGTTTCCTTCGTGACAAATTGGGAAAGTCTCTTTCGGGATCCCGGTCCGATTGCTTTCGCGGACAGTGTAATTAATGTGCATCTGTGATATGATTATGTTTGCATAACATGTGCCATAGAAATTTTGTTGAATTTGTTCTTTTGTTTCGTTGATCAGTGCCCGTGTTTCATACGGTTCTTTCATACAGATTAGGAGTCGGTCAATCGTGGTGGAAATTATGTTCTATGTAAGCAGGACAGATTTCCGTTTTGTTCCCATGGTGAATAATAGAATGTAGAAAAAACAATTCGTACACCTGGGACGCAGCGCTGTAGCACCAAACCAGATACCGTAAACCAAGACACCGGTTATGTCTACTTATACAACGTTGAACTACCTGAAAGCGGATCCTGTCGGTAAGCAGAAATTTTGTTCTGCTTTGTGCGGGTGAGTAAATTAATTAGAAAGTGAAAATTCTAGTTCGCGTCCAGTCATGTTTTCTTTAGTACCTATAAGCAGAACAATCGGCTGATACGGATTGAAATGATTTTTTTCATCTGTATTATACAGCGAAAATTAAAAAATCAAATCAGTGAATTGTTTCGACGAATGTGTTAAAATAAATTAAACGCTATTGGTTACAAAATGCATTTTGAGATACGTATTTCGACCACAACTGTGTGGTCGTCTTCAGTGTCTTGTACTTGACTCGACTTGACACTGAAGACGACCACACAGTTGTGGTCGAAATACGTATCTGCAAAGATAACGACAATTAACTGGTGGAATTAAATGGACAGTACTTAATTCGTCTTAGACGGTTTAATACATTCCACTAAACGAGCTTAATATATTTTTCTGATGCATTTTGAGTTAAATGTGCTTGAAAGAAAATTCCTGAAATCCACTCCGTTTAGCTTTTCACAGATGTTGTAGTCAGTAATGCATGATTTGAACTTAAAATTTTTATTCTGGCATTTGAATCGACGCCTTGGTCCCTGGGATCTTAAATGACAGATGCCAGATTCATGAATCATGTTTCTGCGTTCATGACCTTAGTGCATGATTCCAGTTGCATGTGTCATGATATCATGACCCGAATTCCCACTTTCCGTCAAATAAATCGGAATCATAAATGACAGATGCCAGATTCATGAATTACGATTCTATTTTCATGACTTCAGTTCATGGTTCCGGAGTCCATGCATTATGATATCATGACTCTGTTTGCCACTTTTCGCCACAAAATATCTGAAACGTAACGCCAAGCTGGCGTTACAGCCAAATTAGTCATGATTTCATGACCTTTTTTCATGGTGTACTTTCATAACATAAAAACACACATTTTTCTTGAAATCATGACTCATTTTGCCACTTTTAAGTTCCGGATTTTTACCCGTGTATGATAGAACATTAGAGGTTAAAACTATAGAGAAAGATTGCCACTGTCATCAAAACACTTCTTTCGATCGAAACACTTCTTTTGCTAGTGAGGATAGCGTCATGTTGAATTCTTTATTGGTTTGATACATTAACATGCTTTCTAGTGCCCCAATAATTAAGAAATTAGAATAGAGAACTAACCAATGTAACAACTTCCCCAAGGCAGAATACTGGGGCTCACATTGTATGACATTTTTACTTCTGTCCTCCTGACTTACCATCGGTATGTCAAAAATCAAGACAAAGTGTATTTTTACAGTAAGATGGAAAACGTAACAGTTCCCACACGGATAGATAAATCAACCCAAACTTTGAGTTCAATATACGCACTAATGAGAATATCGCAGAAAAAATTTACCCAAATTTGGGTAGTTTTCCCTTTCTTTCCCATGATTGCTATCAAAACTAGAGCAAGATGCAAACACCTCACCGAGGTTGCTCAGCCCAATAACCCAAATTTGAGTAAATTCAATATTCTCTATTTTGGGTTGATTAAGGTCCGCTTTGGATAAATTAAACTCAGCTTTGGGTAAATTGTTTACACGGGATTAAAGGCAAACTACCTAGTGCCAGAAAAGTCATTTTACTCAAATTTGGGTTATTGGCCCAAACCACGGTTTTGAGTGCAAACAACTCAATTTTGGGTAGTTTTGGTTTTCAGTGTATATACATAAGTACATGACTGTTAGATGAATTTAGTGTATTGAGAGATTACAAGTTACAAATAGTTTTTCGGTAAAATCTGCAAAGCTGAGTAGACCTTCGCATAAATCGCACCAACTATTTCGGTTGAGACAAAGCCAATGAACCGCTTCATCATCAACCCCAACCCGCCCCGGTCGGCGACGATGATTCATCTCGGTATTGTTTGTTTTGGGGGTACCGTCATTCTGCTTGTGGGCGTTCTTTTTCCAACATTGGATACCTTTTAACGTCTCTCGACGTTTTCTGGCTAACCCCTCCATCAATTTGTGGCATCGGCGGCGGTTGCGGTGGGGATGGGGGGTGGGCTGACTAATTGAATCAGTGTCGAGTGGCTTTTCCCTCTGGGTTGGTGGGTTCACCCTCAATTCCGTGATGATAAATAACGAAAACAATAACTTAAGGTTTCGCCTTAACTCCCACGGTGCGGTGCGGTATAGGGGTATGCGATATCGCGAAGAAAATGAAACGAAATATGAAAATTTGAAAATGGTTGACGAAGAAAAGTCATTTACTTTACAATATTGGTACAATCTCGATTGGCGAGCTTCAGACATCCAATGGAAACGTATGTTATAATAAGAATTGCAGCTCAAGTAACGATCACCGTACATTAATGTGAGGAATATTCCAAGTGGCAGATCCAGATTATCTGCAAATTAATGAGTTGATCTTTTTCTGCGTGCAGAGTTATTTTTGAATGTTTCGTGCCTTTCGTATTCGTTTGGGAGACATCCGGCATAATTACGAACTTTACATGGATGTTTTCACTTGCGTTCAGCAACAGTATCCTATACTGTTACGACGCTTAGGGGAACTGGGGGTAGGACGCCCACGTTAAGGAAAATGCCGTTTTTATCAATGAAAACAACCATTTCAGTCAGTTTTCACCAGCGCAAACTGAAGAACAGCATATCTGCTACTGACTACCGACGACAGTTATCTAATTTAACATTTTATTGTGCAGAAATTTGATTTTTAAAAGCACCGTAACAAAAGGCTTTTAGGAACGCATTTTTTTTAGGAAAAATGTTAATTTTTGATCATTTTAAGTAGATAATTTCGTCAAACAAAAGGTGTTAGCGAAAAGGCCATTTGGCCGAATTAGTCATTTGCAGGAAATCTCGCTCAACTTTTCAAAAGGACCTAAGTAACATTTCTTTCATGAATTAATTTGAATAGCGCAATTAACAGAAAAACATGAAAGCTATTGATTGCTGTATTCAAATTAATTCATTAAAAAAATGTTACTTAGGTCCTTTTGAAAAGTTAAGCGAGAAATCAATTTTTCAGCGATGCGCATGCAAAACAAGCGACAAAAGAGAACCAACAATAAAGCTTCGTTTTTGTCGGAGATAATAATAACAAAGATCCTAAAA
Organism: Armigeres subalbatus; assembly: GCF_024139115.2. NCBI lineage: Eukaryota > Metazoa > Arthropoda > Insecta > Diptera > Culicidae > Armigeres > Armigeres subalbatus. The sequence continues at coordinate 266,416,882 of NC_085139.1, forward strand.
AAATTGACAGCAACAAAAAAGACAAATTTTTTTTTTATTCGTGTATTTATTTGGTAGGCACTCTGTGTTCTTAACCGCAACACTGAGAAAAATTCCATGGTAACGGTTACTATTTTGTAGACTACGCCATGTTTTTAAAACAACCACAAATTTTCAGTTAAATTGACCACGCATTCGGACAAATTCACCACTGATTCAGTTCATGCAACAACATTCCACCAGGACCACAGTTGATTTTTACTGCGCGCATGGTAAAATCAAACGGGTTTGTTGTCTGCTGAAAATCGTCGGTGCGTATTCTTAAATTAACCCTCGGAATGGTAGTTTTGACCGCAACATTTTTTTGCGTGTACTGTGCCGTGATCTACTGTGGTACTCTGCTGTACACGGAAGAAATAAACTACCCAATAGTGAGTTTAATTCACCCAACCTCGAACATCCGTACGGGAAGCCAAAATTGAGTAAGTAGGGTCGAAGTAGTTTGCCTTTACTCCCATGTTAAAAAAGTACCCAACGGAAAATTTATTGACCCAAATTTAAGTTTAATTCACTCAATTTCGACCTCAGGTAATAAAACTCAAAATTGGCTTCCCGTATTGAACTGGCGTCGTTGGATTGTTTGGCTCTTTTGTTTTTGACAACAAAAGAAAGAGTGGATGAAAGAGAAGAGAAAAAATAACTCAAAAGTAAGTTTAAAAATACTCACTTTTGGGTACTTTTCTTCTTCCGTGTACGGAGTCCACACAGAATCTATTTTTAGATGTCTATAATTCGTTATTGTTGTCGTTGCCAGTCCACAAAAAAAGACAACATTATTGCTTAATTTTCATTTCGTTATTTAGCATTATCTCTATAGCAAATTTCGGTTTTATACTATCGTAGATCCTGCTTTTATGGAAATATTCGAGAATCTAACTCTGATTACAAAAAAAGCGTCGTATTCTCGGAAATATCAGCACCGACGAACCGACGTGTCACTGGCGCTCTCTGACTGTCTCACGCTTTTTAACGGTCATTTGCTTTGGCGGAAAAGATATTTTAGTTACTAGATAAAGATTGTCGCTTCGGTTCCCTTTGTTCTGCTGTCCGAAACATGTGTGGTACATACCTGTCAAATCGTATGGATTTTCCTTCTTTGACATTTAGCTCCCCTATCCTCGCCAGCAAAAGATGTTTCGGACAGCGACGACAGCGACAATCTTTATCTAGTAACTAAAATACCTTTTTTGGCGGGCGATCGCTTCTGTCAAATGAGCTAAGCCACAACTCCGCTGCAATGTTAATACACTTTGGATGGAGGCTGAGCTATAAAAACTTCGCGAGCCATTCTGAGGGTGGCAGTAGTGTTCGATAATTTATCATCATGGCGTCGTGGGCAGCAAATTTGAATTATTTTCCATTAAGTGACACGTCGGTTCGTCGGTGATATCAGAGCATGCAAGGTTTGTTGCAAGGTGAGTTTGTCAATAACAACCCGAATAAAAAAGTCCAATAGAATTACAATAGAAATTATTGTAACAATACGATAAATTTTATTGTTATTACAATAATCTCTATTGTTGCTCACAATAGAATAACAATTAGGAATATTGTTTCCCACCATAAATCCTATTGTAAATGGCAGTTTCACAATAAAAATAGGGTTGTTAGTTACCGTAACAATAAAAAATCGTTTTTTCTTTATCAAATTTTGCCATTACAATAGAATTTATTGTTATTCTATTGTCAACATTTTTCTGTCAATAGATTTTATTGTAAGTTTATTGGAACAACAATAAGGCAATTTAATTGGTATAATAGAAGAACAATAGAATTGAATGTTCATCAATAAAATGTATTGTAATTTTATGATATTTTAATGTAATTCTATTGTATTTTCTATTCGGGAAGCTTTGTTGATGACATAGAATATATTGTTAGGCGCTGCGCGAATATTGATTCCCTGATCATTTGACGTCTCACTTCTCACTTTTCAATTATCATTTCTCATTCTTCACTATGAAAAGTGAGAAATGAGTAGTTAGTATTGATGGGTGAAAGAGAGGCGCCTCCCTCCTCACTTCGCTCTTCTCATTTTCATGGTAAAAATGAGGATTGATAAGTGAGATGTGATACGTCTCATAGTTAGACCTGTGTGCCGATTGAAATTTAACCGGCTGCGGCGTGATAGATCATTTGCAGCCAGCGGCGGCGGCGCGGTGACTTGGGTTGGCGTGAACTCTAAAATTTCCCCAGAATTTCTTCAAAAGTTCTTCAACGAATTCCTTTTGGAAGCTCCTCAACAAGTTTGTTAGAAAGTTCATCAAAAATTGCTTCAGATAGTACCTCTGGGAAGTTCCTCTAGAAGTTCCTCCGGAAGTTCCTCCAAAAATTCATTCAGAAGTTCCTCCAAGATCTTAATTTATTTATTTCGTCAACCGACGTAGACTAGTACATATGCAATATACATGATTTTCTTTATTTTCTTAATACTATAAGTACGGTATTATAGTGTATATAAAAATAAAATTGGTTAAGAAATAGATTGGTTAAGTAGTGTTTAATTTTGCGATTTAATGTACTTTTAGATAGGTTTCGAATTGTGAAAAAATATTTTTTTCAGGATCGGCCGAGACATTGTAAAGTCAATAGTTTCACAGTGTTGATTATAGATGGCCATCATCTGATTGAGAGGTCCGAATTTTGCATAATTTGTACGACAGTGATTAATTGAAAATGTATGTCGATGACGCAGTTGTCGAGATGGTATGTAGACATTTAATTTCGATAAAATTTTTGTTGAATCAATACGCTGCGAAACTATATCGTTAATAAATGAAACCATTGCAGTATCACGACGCTCTTTCAAAGATTGAATGTTTATAAACTTGTAGTGTGCCTCATATGATGAAAGTGGGAATGTTTTCCAACCTAATTTCTTCTTCTTCTTATTGGCATTACATCCTCACACTGGGACAGAGCCGCCTCGCCGCTTAGTGTTCATTAAGCACTTCCACAGCTATTAACTCCGAGGTTTCTAAGCCAGGTTACCATTTTTGCATTCGTATATCATGAGGCTTACACGATGATACTTTTATGTCCAGGGAAGTCGAGACAATTTCCAATCCGAAAATTGCCTAGACCGGCACCGGGAATCGAACCCAGCCCCCCTCAGCATGGTCTTGCTTTGTAGCCGCGCGTCTTACCGCACGGCTAAGGAGAGCCCCTAATTTACGAAGAGCAAATAATAGGAATTAATTTTGTACTGATTTTTTTTGTATGGATCATGGAAGTTATAGCAGAAACGTTTTATAAAACCTATCATATTATTTGCTTTATGAATAATGGTACTGTACTGGTCGATGGACGTTAGTTAAGACGATTCCTAAATCCCTAACTCTATCGGATTTTTCTACAACTTGGTTTCCTAATGCAATTTGATGCTGTTCTTTTTCTGCTGAATGATATAAGGTTAATTTTTTTGCATTCAGTTGCAATAGTAGAATGTGCATATTTTGTTCTGGAATATGTTGAGGTAATTTTTATTCTCTACTAGCAGACCCGACAAACTTCGTTTCGCCCAAAATTGATTTATTCTCGAATTAGATCTCGAGTTATGCAGAAATGTCTGTTTCATTTGTATAGGAGCCCCCTTTCCAGAAGCGGGAGGGGTTTCAAACTACCACAGAAACATATCTTCGCTTCTAAAACCTCCACATGTCAGATTTGTTCCATTTGCTTGATTAATTCTCGAGTTATGAAGAAATTGGTGTTTCATTTGTATGGGAGCTCCCCTTTCCAAAGCGGGAAGGGATCTCGAACCATCTCAAGAACCTTCCCCGGCCCCAAAAATCTCTGCATACAAATTTTCACGCCGATAGGTTCAGTAGTTTCCGAGTCTATAAGGTTCAGACAGACAGAAATTCATTTTTATGTATAGAGATTTCCAAAAAGAGCTTCATATCATCTGCATAGATTAACACTCTAAGTTTCAACCGTCTAAGACGAATTAAGTACTCTCCATTTAATTCCACCAATTAATTTTCGATATCTTTGCAGATACGTATTTCGACCACTTAAGTCGAGTAAAGTACGAGACACTGAAGACGACCACACAGTTGTGGTTGAAATACGTATCTGCAAAGATATCGAAAATTAATTGGTGGAATTAAATGGAGAGTACTTAATTCGTCTTAGACGGTTTAATACATTCCACTAAAAGAGCTTTATATATTTTTCTGACTTTAAGTTTGTCAAGAATGAAGAAAATGTCGTTTACATATATAAGAATTCTTTCGAAAGTTCCTCCAGAAGTTCATTTAGGGATTGCTCCGGAAGTTCCTTCAGGCATTCCTCCGGTAGTTCCTCCAGAAATTATCCCGTAAGTTCATCCGGAAGTTCCTCCAGAAATTTCTCACGAAGTTCCTCCAGAAATTTATTCAGAAATTCCTCCAGAGGTTCCTCCAGAAATTCCTCCGAAAGTTCTTTCAGAAATTTCTCATGAAGTTCCCCCACGAATTCCTCCACAAGTTCCTCCTCCAGGAGTTTTTCCGCAAGTTCCTCCAGGAATTCATCCGGAAGTTCGTTAATGAATTCCTCCAGAAGTTTCCCCAGGAATTCCTCCGGAAGTTCCTCCAGGAGTTCCCCCAGTATTTTCCCCAGTTTGTTCTTCCGGTAATTGCTCCAGAAGTTCCTTCAGGAATTCCTACAAAAATTCCTCCAAGAATTCCTGCAGAAGTTCCTCCAAGAATTCCTCCAGCAATTCCTCCGAAAGTTCCTCCAGGTATCTTTCGAGAAGCTTATCCGGGAATTCCTCGTAAAGTTTCTCCAAAAGCTCTTCTCGAGATTCCGATGGATTTGATTGATGTAGCAATTCATCAGAAAGTTTCTTCAAGAAATTCTTGTAAAGTTCTTCCAAGAACTCCTCTGAAACTTCCTCCAAGAATTAATTTGGAAGTTCCTCCACGAATTATTCGGAAAACTTCTCCCGGAATCCCTCGGGAGGCTTCTTCCCGAAACTCCTAACAAATCCCATTTAAATTCCTTAGGAAGCTTCATTCAAGCAATTCCTCAGGAAGCTTCGTCAAGAATTTCTTCAGAAGTTTCTCTAAGAGTTCCTCCAGGAATTTCTCCTGGAGCTCCTTCATGATTTCCTTCAGAAGTTCTTGTAAGAGTTCCTTCGGAATTTCTTCCAGGAATTCTGCCGAAGATTACACCAAAAATTAGTTGTGATTCCCACAGTAATTCTTAGGGAAGCTTCTCGCCTGGAAATCTCCATTAAAATTTTTAAAGAAATTTATTCAAGAATTCTTCCAGGGATTCCTTCCAAAGTTCTTTAGAGAGTTCTTCCGGAAGTTCCTGGGCTATTGCAGGTTGTTATGAGCAGACAATGCCATTGACTGCGGGATCTCGAAATTCATTAGGAAATACTTACTCATTCAATCTCAGTTTCCTCCATGATTGTTCGAAGTTTTTTTGCGTTTACCGATTTTCCAGCTTAGTATTTAAACGAGAAAGGTGATACAGCTCTTTTACATTTTCATCGATAATATTTTTCACAGTTAGGCCAAGACAAATATTAATTTCTTCTTTTGTCCCACTGACCTTTCGATAATTAAGAGGTCGGGAAATAAAAACTTAATGCACAAATTGATAAAATCGAAAAACTCATAAGTTTTCTCAAAGATTTTTTTATTAAAGTTTAAAACTTTATTATTTTTCAGGTAAAATTTTGAAATCCCCCCTTAAAAAAATGAATTTGACTACGAAATTTTGAGGGGGGTGGTGACAGAAGAAGATATTTAAATTTGTTTCCGGCAATCTGTAAATTATTAAAAAGTCACCGAAATTCAGTAATTTTATTTACTATTTCAAATTAACTTGCGAAATATTTACGAAACTTCCGTAAATTTTTAGATCACTTATCTTTTCAATAAATGAATGATCTAATTTCGAGTCTCACAGAAGCTTTTACATAAATTTCTTTCGAAAGTCCCTCAATTTTTTTCGCTGGTACTGCATGTAAATTTCTTTCCTGGAAATTCGTCATAGAATTTCCTAAATTTTACTTCTGCTTTAAATTTTCCTTCGTTCTCTTCTTTGAGTTTCTCCAGGAGTGTCCGCGGAAATTACATCAAGAATACTTATATAAATCCCGAGATAAATCCTTCTATAGATTTCCCAAAAGATTTCTCTGAAAACTGTTTCGGAAATTTATTCCGAATTTCAGGAATTACATAGGGTATATTCCAGAAAAATCCTTCAGGAACTGGTCCGATATATTTCTCCAGCTGGAATTCACGACATAATTTTCTGGGATTATTCAAAAGAATAATCTAACTATTTTAAAAATCAAAAACAAAAATCGAAAAGGTGCTGTTTTTTAAAGATTGGCCCGATTTTGAACGAACATCGGGTATATTTTTCAGGCCAGTTTACACGTGCAGCAGTTTTTTGGTTTTTGTTTTCAATTTAAGAAATAGTTAGAGGCTTCAAAAATATGGGTTCTTCGGGAAAGTTGATCTTAAATAAGCCAAACAATCGATTGAGCGAATATTTTTTTTTTTACGGGAAGGGTCAATTGAATTATTGACAGTGGCTGGTTTTCTACCCGTCGCTGACAGCATCCCGGCGCTGTCGTATATGCGCAAATAGCCGGCATGAGGTATAACGCGGGTTTTCTCAACATTGGGAACTTTTCATGAAAAACTATTTGGTACCGGTTATGTAGGAAGATGTCCGCTACTACGCTCACCTAATATTTTTTCGATGAAGGTGTTTAATTTTGAGAAATCGAACCTTAGATGCCTTTCGAAATACTGATTTCAGAAAGTTAACTCCTAGTCTGCCGTTGTAAGCACGCTCAAAGTAGGCAATTCATTGAATTTTCAATTGAAAATCTGAAATAATTTCAGACCGAAACACTTTAATTTGTGCTTAATTCGGAAAATGTGGCGAAAATATTTTTATGTTTGTCGAGTATATTTGTGTATCAAAATCAGCTTAAGGTCACTTTTGACAGAATCCAAGTTTCAAAGTGATCGCGTTTTCGGGGCACACCACTCGATACGGAAGCAACGCAGAACTGTCATTTTTATTTTTTCACGCATGCTGCCGCGCAGCATAGCTGAATCAACAAAAATGACAGTTGTCCGCCGCCTCCGTATCGAGTGATGTGCCCCCGACAACGCGAGCACTTTGAAACTTGGATTCTGTCAGGAGTGACCTTAAGGCTAGTTACAGTTAAGAGAAGCCGGCGGCGTTGGAAATTTTTATGTGGCGGCGCTCCGAGTCATTTTTGACGGCGGTGGCGGCGCACAGGTTTACTCACAGTGTGCCGTGAGTAGTGAGACGTCTCACTTTACACTTTTCACAATGAGAAGTGACAAATGATTAGTTAGAAGCGAGACGCCTTACATCATTTATTACTCTTCATTTCACACTTCTTACTTCTCACTTCGCACTACTCACTTTTCATAGTGAGAAGTGAGAAGGGAGACGTCTCACTTTTCACTACTCATTTCTCATTTCTCCTTGTGAAAAGTGCGAAGTGAGTAGTGAGAAGACTCATATCTCACTTAAAATCATTTATCACATTTCACACTTCTCCGTTTTCTCAGTGAGAAGTGAGAAATTAGGAGTGAGAAATTAGACTTACTTCTCACTCCTCATTACTCATTTCTCACTGTGAAAAATGCCAAGTTAGAAGTGGGAGGCCTCACACTCGCTCCTCATTTCTCACTTCTCATTTTTCAGTTCTCACTATTCCCAGCGGTCGTTTTTGCCGAACGACCATTAAGGCTAACGGTGTTTTCGGCCTGTGTTTTCGACCTGTTCGGCCAAATGACCTTTTCGGCCAAATGACCTTTTCGGCCAAATGATCCTTCGGACAAATAACTATTTCGGTCAAATGACCATTCGGTCGAAATACCTATAGGTATTTATTCTGTTGTACGACCCTTTCGGCGTAACAACTTCCGGCCTAGTGACTTCCAGCCAAATGGCATTCAGTCGAATGGGTTTTGGCAAAACGGCCACTCTAATTTTTCTGCTGAATGATATTATGTTGCTTTTCTCTACATTCAGTTGCAATGGGATTTTCTGCCCCATGTATAAGCAAGTGTATTTCATTCTGGAATATGATAATATGTCGTCTTCATTTTTTTATGCCCATAAATAGATTTATATCATCGGCATAAATTAAAATCTTTATATTTTTGAGAATGAAGGTAATGTCATGTACGTATAATATAAATGAAAGAGGGCCAAGATGTGATCCTTGTAAAACTCTTGAAGTGACTTGAATGGAATTGGATTTCTTTCCGTTAAGCAGGGGCAGCAGGGACTTCCACGGGCTTGACGATCTCTCCCTATGCCATCTGCGAGTTGTGGTGCCTGCCTAGAATGTGGTGGTGATTGACAGTGATCTGTAAAATTCTATAAAAAGCTCCGTGTATCCGCAAGTAGGCTCCGCCAAAGCGACCTTGTACCGCTCAAAGCGCACAAGCCCAAGTCCTGATGTTAGGTGGGACGCTGAACAGCCCTGAAACGACGGCCCTCCGACGAGACAGGAGGTTTGCGCAAGCCCAATAAGCCGCCTTCAAAAACAACCATTACGAACGACATAGAAGATAATACGACTCGACACAATCGGCAGCGACCTAGGCGACGAATAAAGGATCACGATTGGAAGCTTGGAACATGGAAATCCAAGTCGCTAGGCTTTGCAGTTTGCGCCAGGATAATCTACGATGAATTACATCCCGCAACTTCGACGTCGTAGCGCTGGAGGAAATCTGCTGGACAGGACAGAAAGTGTAGAAAAGCGGGCATCGAGCGGCTACCTTCTACCAAAGCTGTGGCCCCACCAATGAGCTGGGAACCGGCTTCATAGTGCTGGGAAAGATGCGCCAACGCGTAATTGGGTGGCAGCCAATCAACGCAAGGATGTGCAAGCTGAGGATAAATGCCGATTCTTCAACTATGTATAGCATCATCAACGTGCACAGCCCACACGGAGCGAGATCCGAAGACGAGAATGAAGCGTTCTATGTACAGCTGCAGCAGACATACGATGGATGCCCACTGCGAGACGTCAAAATTGGCATCGGTGACATGAACGCTCAGGTAGGAAAGGAGGAAATGTATAGACGGTCATCGGACTGGATAGTCTGCATACCGTATCGAACTACAACGGCCAGCGATGCATAAACTTCGCAGCCTCCCGCGGAATGATAGTCCGAAGCACTTTCTTTCCCCGCAAGAATATCCACAAGGCCACATGGAAAACACCTAATCAAGTAACGGAAAACCAAATCGACCACGTTTTAATCGACGGTAAATTCTTCTCCGACATCACGAACGTACGCACTTACCGCAGTGCGAATATTGAATCCGACCACTACCTCGTTGCAGTATGTCTGCGCTCAAAACTCTTGACGGTGTACAACACGCGTCGGAGTTGCCGCCGCGGCTAAAATTGGGGTGCATAGGACGAGGCGGTAAACCAGTCCAAGACTACGCGCAGCAGCTGGAAGTGGCTCTCCTAATGGAAGAGCTAGGCGCAGACCGGTAGTTCTCTACGGATACGAGACCTGGACGATGCTCGTGGAGGACCAACGCGCACTGGGAGTTTTCGAAAGGAAAGTGCTTCATACCATCTACGGTGGAGTGCAGATGGTGGACGGTAGCGTAGCCAGAATGTCGGACAGTAATCCGGTGAAAATGGTTCCATATAACGATCCGGCGGGAAGAAGAAGGCGAGGTGGACAGCGGGCAAGGTGGATCGATAAGGTGGAGAACGATTTGCGGACCCTCCGCAGATTGCGTGGTTGGCAACGTACCTGGACCGAGCTGAATGGAGGAGGCCACTCCGGCTTTAGTTCGCAAACAAATAATATAAACTATTTCAGTCAAAATACTTTAGTTTTGACGGAAAGCAATCAAAGCATACATTTTATATTTTCAGATTCCACGCTACTTCGTTCCGTTGGTACCGAAATAGCGCATACCCCTAGTTGGTGCTAAAGTTCTGCTCCGCCTTCGGGTCGTGCTTCGTCATCGTTCGAGGAAGAACAAATCAATCTAGAAATTATCGTCAATGGATTGATGGATGGCAGACGACGATGACGACCACACGAAACGGCTAGAACAGCAGCGCGTCTGCGGTTGATGCCTTCGGAGAGATTGAATTTCCTGACATTTATAGAGATAATGGCCAGGCATTCATAGATTGATGAAGCCGCAAAAAATGATCACAATTTATCTAATGATTCATATTCGGTAGGCGGGGTAATATGATCCGTTTGCTTTCCGGAGAAACCTCTTCTGTGGCAGGCTATTTCGGGCAAGGATTTAGTGCTTCTCAGAAGAAACCGAACCCCCTTCTTATCTTGGGTGGATGCAAAATGGCTTTCAGCTGGGATACGTCGGTGTATGCACACAAATCTCGAGCAAACAACACTTGGAAGAAGCAAACATTTGCACAGGATCAACGACACCCTTGCTCGATGCGTTGCAATTGACCGTATCAGCAAATGTTATAACCGCAAGGTTTACAAGCCAGCCCGAAAATCAAACCTAACCCAACAAAACCCATTGACGGTCGATTTGATTTGTTTGAATTTAATTAGTGCTTACTATGCTTCTTGGAAACTTATCTGCCGCACGAACGGACGGACCTTCTTCGCTCATAAAAACGGTAAGAGGTAGCTATTGGGTATCTGACTTCCGGCCGGAGCGATAAACATGCCGTGGCTTTCGTGCAGACGTACGGCCATACTCCTGGCGGGCAATCAATTTCTTCGCACTCATTCTCTCGCTCACTATGGTTGGAGCACCGGAAATCGAGTGTGCAGCAATCTTTCATAAATGTTTTTCGTTCGTCCCAATTTCCAAAAGTGGGAATCTATATGCTTCATAATATAGCAATAATATTTGTTTTAAGATGCTTAAGAGACTATACAGATATGCCATGTTTTGTAGATTTTTTATCGCTTTTTATGCTGTTCAAGTTTTGCTCAATTATTGGAATAGTTATTCTTATTGGCTGATAAAAATATAGGCTGAAAATCTCAAAAATACAGCTAATAATAATAACAATAATAATAATTAGGTGGGAGCTCAGGTGAAATACCCTGGGCGTCCAGGTGGGAGCTGAAGGCCTAATTCTTAAGCACCAATGAAAAACCACCCTCGGGCGAGCACTGGCGCTTGAACCTAGCTATTTAGCACTGTAAAAAATTAAATAACTTTACAGAACCCGTAGCTTCCGGGAATGAAAGCACACTTAGATATGGAGTTACGCTCAAGAAGAATACCACCCATGCGATTGCCCGAGGAGGGAGCCTCTACTGGAGTCGTCCTGGAACGGGGGACAGAGCGAGCAACCAGCGGCTAGAGGAAGGAGAGGTGCAACAGCGATCCTCTAGTCATCGGGCTCAGCCCGTGCCGACAAGGCAAAACAGAAACGGCAGCAGAAGAAATCACCAAGGCAATGCTGCACCTGCTGATTTTGCTGTGGTTGATCGACGTCAATCACTCACGTTGGCGGGCTGCCGATGGCAACGGATCATGTGGGCAAGGGAGATGAATCAGTATGTGATCCGTTGCTACTACGTTTGCACCAGGATGGAGACGGATATGTCCGGCAGACCGGCGATGCTGGAGATGTTCAATTAGAGGTTCCCTCGGTTTGCATCCCAGCTTGACCAGAACAAGTTGTACACACGCCACACGGTATAAAAAAATGGATTATTATCGAAGTTTAATGTACCTCTGATTTTTTTTCCACAGAAAATTAGGCAAGGTCATTAGAAATGAGCCACGGGGTGTTTTAAAATATTTCATCGGCGATTTTTTGAAAAAAAAGTGATTTTTATTGTTTTTATCTCCCATATTAAGTATTAAAGTAAATTGATAACTCAGCAATGGATGAATCATGATAATTAACTCTCAAAATTAGAAATATACACATTTGTAGTTTTTCTGTATAGAGAACCAATATTTAAACAAATCTAAAATGGCAAAAAATCTTTTTTCTAATGAAATTTAAACGTTTTTCAAGTTTTTTTTGTTTTTTTTTTGCGTGGGTTACAATCTTTTTCAAGCAATTATCATCTATCTCCGCCATCTTTCCAGTTATCTGTTGAATAAAATATCTGCAATTCTATCTTTCAATATTTGTGCTAGATGACCTGCCCACTGAAGTGCGCAATATTTTATAAGATCTATAACATTTTTTCTTTGGACATATGATACAGGTCGTAACTCAAGCGTATGCGTCACACGTAACACCTTAAACTCGTAAAATTGGAAAGCCAAGTACTAGAACTTATTACGTAAGCCGAAGGTAACCTTATTCGTAGTAGAAATGCTTCACAGGAAACGTCATGATCGATACCTTTAAGCACTACCTCAGCACAAACAACACAGAACTTGTCTCTGTCTCCACACGCAACCATGTACATAGTCTTAACAGAGCTGACACATATTATCCTGGGTTTTGCAGACGAACTTGAGCTTATTGGAAACTCAAGATTGAAACGGTAAGATTAGATATAACCAGTCACTCTACCAATACGAAGTAGATTGTTACGGATAGAAATAGAATAAGAGGATATGTAGGAGATGTGGTTGGAGATGTTGAGGATTTTTTTTTTACCTTGGAATGCTTGTGAAGTGGGACAATGATCCCTAGTAATATCGTTGTACTTATAATGGTTTCATGGCACAGTTGAAGATTAAATCGTTATCTTTAAGAACAATATAAAACCATAATCACAGAGAAACAGACGTCTAACTCAACACATGTTCTATTGTTCACCTTTTTAACGGTGGATTCAATTTTTTGTAGGTGGTCAATTGGCCACTAATGGCGCTTCCATCGATTTTGCTTGTGTTTGACATTTACGCACTACCGCCATCTAGTTGCCGCTTGTCCAAACACAGTGAATTTAGAATTGGTTGATAATGATTCCTTGACGATGATTTTGATTGCATTTTGTTCTAAGTGAGACGTCTGTTTCTCTGTGCCATAATTATGACTTTTACGGGATGTTTCCCGTAAAGTTGAAAGACGTATTGCAGCTGCGAAAATGGTTTTCTAAGATGTAAGTAACCATTTTACTACCTATAAACGCATGAATAACCCCCGCAGATATGGAGCGAATCAAATAAAGACTGTTGAGCGTGTAGAAGCAGCTTAGCTTCCGTAACACACAGACAGAAATTAAATTCGCTCTAAATAAAACTTTAGTTCATCCGGTAGCTATTTTCGAAGATGAATCATTAAAATTATGAGAAGCTTTTGTTGTTTTCAAGCAAAATTAAACTATCCAGCTATCCACGCTCGCCATAATGGCGGATGCTATAAAAAATTTGACATTAACTATTTCCCGACACTGAACTGAAATTTTTGATTCAGCATGCAACGATGTTTTTCGGTGCCAACGACAACCTTATACTTGTTATTTTTCTATAAACAAGAAAATATACACACATATCGATTTCATATTCATGTTTCTATTTTTTAATCATTAAACATTCTATTCCAGATATTGTGAAGCTACTCTAATAATTATCGTTCAGAAACCCTAATCTGGCGTGACAAAGTTGTATGGCGGTGATATCTTGTAACGGTAGTCAATATTTGTTTTTGAAGTTCTTTGTAAATTAAGTTTCTAAATTTGTAAATATAAATATCTAAAACTGTAAATATATACTTCTTTGTTAAATGTTAATAATTATTCTAGACTTAATTCAAATTCGTAAATTTGGATACAACACAACATGGAATACCAAATAAAACGAACCGTGTAGCTGGTGCAGACTTGCATGCAATTTAAATAGAACGTTGCGTGAAGAGGTTAGTTGCTACGCCTGAAACGCATAAGCGCCTTTGAAGCGGATCACCATTCGTGACACCTAAGGGTATGCGATAAGACACTTTTTCCTAACGAAACGAAACGAAATTTAAAATGTCTGTGTTGATTCGAAATGAAACGAAACGAAATATATATTTACTTTCGAAACTTCGAAACGATACGAAATCAACGTCCATTTAATTCGAAATTTTTCGAAACGAAACAAAATTACATTTTTTTCCGCGGAACTTTTATTGAATTGATTTTACATTATGTACGCGATTCTGATTAAATTTTCTCAAAGGCAAATAACTGCTTTGCGACCAATAGAATTATAGTAACAGAAGAAGCAGTATTTCATGAATTAATTTGAATAGAACAACATGAAAGCTTTTGATTGTAGTACTCAAATTAAATCGTGATTTTTTTTTACTTAGGTCCTTTTGAAAAGTTAAGCGAGAAATCGCCGTGTTCCCGTTAACATTGGCGAAAAGGCAATACTCCAGCATTTGTGCCGCTTTCAAAGGAATTCATCCTGGAGTGGGTGCTCCCGTATCTGATCAGTTTTGTATCAGTTCAGCTTTATATCAATAAGTATGTATATGATATATATATACACTCCCAGCCAAAAGATTGGGTTCACCCTCGATAAATATTGGCAAAAGTTTTTGGCCGTCTTTTCGCCGTCTTTCATCCGATTTCGGGTATTGTTAGATCAATACAAAGAATATAAGTAGATCTTGCATCGTAGGTATTTGAAACTAATAATATTTATTTTTTATGTGCTAAAATCTTACATAAAGATACACATTTTTCATAAATTTATGTTGTAAAATAAAGTTGATTTTTCACAAAATTGAGCCCACAAAATTTTGAAATAAAAAGTGGAACAGAACCCAATTTTTATCATCTTTGATATGCTTTGATGAAACTTCGGCGAAAAAATCTTTTTTTATTATTAAAAATCAAAATGTTTACTCAAGTGCATGGTATGCATCGGCCAAAAGTTTGGGTTCACTCTTTTTTCAAGTTTTAATTTAGGCAAAATATACATTGAAGAGCATTACTGCCGCTAACCGCAAGTCAGCCTTATCTTATGTGATTAAGTTGAAGCATACGTCATATTCATTTATCAGCGTCGTTTTATGGTATTAAGCTAAATCAAAACCAGAATATACTTACGAATACAGTATACGCAGATAGAGAATTGTTAATAGCATACATTTGCTCGCTAGACGAATCCTCTGCACCTTTCTAAAATGCACAAGATATGTCTTTCAGATTGTGTTTGTGAAATGTTTTCGCAAAGCTTTTACGACTGTAGTTTGCTAGGTAAGAAGAAATAATTTGTACTGCCTCCTACAAAAACTTGTAACAAAAGGATATCAGTTCCCTTCAAATTCAACCTTATTATAGTAGATCCATAGTCTTATAGTTTTTTTGGAAAAGATGTTCAATTTTGATACACATAGTTACGTTTGCTATTTGCGTTGCTTTTCACGAGATACTGCGAAAAAAAAAATTCGGCTGCTGGTGGGACTTGAACCCACCCTATTTCATTAAGTACACGGACGTATTACCAATTATACAACAGCTGCTCTTGCGAGAAGTTTTTTCATTACCAGCTAATAACAATGGGATATCAGTCAATTCCCCGTATCCATCGAATCTGATCTCCCTCACAAGTCATTAATCAAGAAAAATATAGTCTTATATACAATCAACTCGAAGAACCAAGCTATTGTCTGTTTGTCCTTGTTATGTGTTTGTTCATATGAGGCATGCAAAAATTGTTGTCAAATTTTCATCCTCAACTGACTTCAATTAAGTGTAAGAAACAGCTGCTATGAACAGTATGAGCCGGCCACGCCCTTACAGACAATTTGGGGTAAGGAGAGGAAAATTAGTTTGATACTCATTATTATAAGATTATACATCTCCGTGAGCGCCACGTGAAAGAAATCTTTGATTTGTTGAAAATTAATGTAATGTTAATGTTAATGTTAAAGTAATTAATGTGAAGCCACCTTGGAAAGCGACTAAATATTTATAGTAATCGAAGTTAATTTGAAAACTCGAAGACGAAAATGTTTCAAATCAATCCAACGCAAAATCATGTACTTTGTTTAATGTTTTCCTTCTTAACTTCTTAACTCTTAAGCGGTGCTTAGTCATGCGCTTAAACCTGGGGTGGCATTGTGCATCTCGATTCGAACGTAATTCTATCGAGTCGAACATGTTTGGCATTACGGGTTTCGATTCGATCTCGAAAACGACTCAGCGTTCGAGTATGATCGAGGAGGTACAAGAATAACGAGATGTTTTGGCATTATGTATGCTCGATAGCACACTGAAAAACGACTCAAGTCGAATGAAAAACACTCGTCACCTTTTTAGCTTTCGAATGTTGTTCGAGAGTCATTTCTTTCTGAAAGTTTTGAATTATAATTTGTTATTATTTGTTATAAATGTTTTATTATTGTTTCTTGAGGAAAACAATGTCATAAGTATACCTACTTTTACAGTTCCCTGACAATATGCAATCTCTAATTATCCCGAAATCCGCGTAAAAACGACTTCAACTAAAATCGATTTTTCGAAGTTTTCACGTATTTCTTGACGATTTCGATAAACCGCGTGAAAAATCCATGAGGAAAATCTGCGTAAAAACGTGTTTATTCCAAAATCTACGTAAAAATAAATGAGCTAAATAAAAAAACGCGCATGAGATGACTCAAGTGCATTTAATTAAAACACATAGAAACATCAAAGTAATTTATTATCGAATCCTTTTTTAGCTTTAAATTATTTAGCGCAAAATTGGATCTGTGGCATAAATTCGAATAAACATAAAACTTATAATTTGTGTCGTAACAATATCTCAATTTACAAAACATGTGGTATCGGCATAATGTTTTAATCGGTTGCAACTGCTCAATAAATTATATTGCTTTTTAAAGTCATCGAGCACAATTTGCTTGTCTATAAATTAACTGTCAATTCATGCCATGAGGGATGCCTTTCCAACAGGCAACATACTACACGCAGATGAAATTACTCTTATTCTCTCTGTTTACTCACATTCGCCATGCGCTGAAGGTTGTCTCTCCTGCAGGCGGAATACTAAACACGGAGACAGCTATCTCTTATTCTCTCTGTTTACATTCCGTTTGACAGAACATACTCGATTGAACTATAGATTGAACAAGAAAAAGTTTTTGTTAGAAAAACTTTTTTTCCTTAAGAGTGCCCAGCTTGCGATGTATGGACGGTTGGTAGGGAACATAATCACCTATCTTGAGACAAAATTTCATTTAAATAAAAAAGAGCATTTTTTCGCAAATCGACTTTAAAATTTTTAAACTGATTTTTTTCAGTGTAGGGCTCAATTTGGATTGTTTCCGATATTTTCACAAGAAATTTTGACTGATTTTGCGATGGTCACCCATACAACACTTTTTTGTGGGATGCGTCGTTTTTCTATTATATCCATTTGAAAATATTAGCAAAAAAATTTCAGCCCTTCTCAAAGGATAGTCTAGATTGAATTTGGAAAAACATTTTTGTTTTCATTTCGGATCATCTGGTGATTTTTCATTTCTCATTTTTCATTTCTTACTTCTTACTTTTCACTCCTCACTTCGCACTTCTCACGTCTCACTTTTCACTTCTCACTGCTCACATCGGCCCATAGGGGAAAGAAATGGCAGAAATGACGCTTAATTTTTAAAAAGAACATATGTCACCTTTTTTCATGAATTAATTTGTGTACTGCAATCAAAAGCTATCATATTGGTCTGTTGATCGCAATATTAAAATTCATTCATGAAAATATGTTTCTTAGGTCATTTTGAAAAATAAACTAGAATTTTCAGTGTATACATGAAATCTTAAAATAGGTACTTTTTAACTCATTAATGGGTTTCTATGTTTCTTTGTGAAGTTTTTTTCTTCCGTGTAAGCTGTGTATTCTATGCTGTCAGTGTGCCGGTTTCGAATAAATTGTGTCTTGGGAGAACATAACCTAGAAAATCGATAGCTTATTTGTTACGAAATAATGATGTCTCATAACTCTTTGAATATTTACTATTTTTTGAGCCGTGCCATCATTATGAAATTCAATAGCGAACAAGAAGAAAACATTCCCCATCGAATGCAACTTGTTGTAGCAAAATCGATTCAGGTTTAGTACTAGAAAAATTGTCTAATGTTTCAATGTGCACACACATACGCACACACACACACACGGACACACACACGGACAGACAGACATTTGCTCAGTTTGTCGAGCTGAATCGAATGGTATATAATACTATGGGTCTACAAGCGCTCTATAAAAAGTACGTTTTGGGAGTGAAATGAAAGCCTTTCAGGTACAACTTTGTTGTACGAGAAAGGCAAAAAGAGGCGCTCTAAAAATACTTCACAAGGGCATTAGGAATTCACGCCACGACTTTGCCTCTTTGACAAAGTTGTACTGCTCTGATTCATATCTGATTACGTTTACACTCTGAGCCTTACGTCTTAAATATTGAGTCGAATCACTTTTGAAAAAATGGGATAGAATGTTAAAGATATTTTTCGTTTTCTGTTGGACACCGAAGACGTTTTATAGAAGAAAACTAAATACGTATTTGTCGACTTAAAATGGGATTATGCAGTAGGCGTTAATAGAAAAATTTGTAAAACACTAAGTTTTGAAAATAGTTTTATGATTTTGTTCAGCGGCGCAGCCAAAATTTTTTAAAATACTCGACCCTACGTGACAGTATGGCTGAAGTCTAAATTTGTTTCGAAATTCCGCGGAATTCCGTAAAATTTCGTTATAAGCTAGTTTTTTCTAGCGAAATTTTTGTAATTTTACGAAACGAAATCAAGAAATCTGATTTCGCCATGCTCAAATTCCGCGAAATTCCGCGGAATTTCGTTTCGAATCACCTGAAACGAAATTTTTCGAAATACCGCATATGCTTAGTGACACTGTTACATAAAATCCGAGCAATGAGAAAGGGTTCGACTTACAATCGGGAATAGGAGTAGCAGACCAAACCGCTTCGAATGGGAGGGAGATGTTTACAATCTATCTCTTACAATCAGGGTCAACGTAATCCGTCGCGCTTCAATTTCCGGTTACATTGCCAAAGAACGTTAATCTGAGGCTTATTTGCAATCGACTCGTTCACTTTGATCCTCACCGTGGTGAAAGAAGGGCGCGATCCTTTAGTTTGTTCCGTGGTGTAATTGGTTCGTGAATTTAAACGTGAAGTGTTCGACAGGCTAATTAATCTTTTCTGTGTTCCCCGTATAGGCTAGCCTAGTTGTAAATTGTGCGGTAGAGTTTTTTGTGAGCTGCGCGACTGTCTTGTGTATTGAAGGTAACCAGACCAAGAATTGAGTGTCATTAGTGTAATCTAATTGTGTCAATGACCTATGTATCTGTGCGGTCAACGACCTTCGCTGTCTTTATTTTGAACAGCCTAGACGACAAAGCCTCCGCCTGCACGTCATCACAATTGCTCGTCGCCATCGCCAACCCTTGTCATGCTCTGGACTCAAGGTTTCCCGCCTTGACGAAGGCGGAAGGGAGTAGCAACCGTCAACTGCACTCCAACCGGCGACCCCCAGTCAAACCCCGGCCGATTGAGTTTTTTCCGGACCCGTTCGCGGTTCCGAGTGTGCTGTAGTCAGCGAAAATAGGCGAACTGTCGTAAACTCCAGTCGGAGTCCATCGCAGTGGCCGAAATGGCCAATTAGAATAAGTCGCCGCATGCAAAACAAGTGATACCGAACAGCGCTACACCGAAAAAATTCTTTATATTGAATATATTTGTCGCACACATAAATTTTTGCAATTTGGTGACCCAAATATATGCAATTTGTACCCACACATAAATTCAATAACTGCATCTTAGAGACCACACATACATTTTATTTGATTATAGATTATATTTGTACTTCGCGTGGAGAGTGGTTATGTGTGCACTAATTAGAATCATGAATTAAATTAATGGATTTTTGCCAATAAAAATGTGTAGAATTTTTGTAGTGTAGAAGTAGAGAAAGAGTGGAAGACCGCACAAGCTAGGGAAGTGAAGGGGACCAAGTAGGCCGGCCCAGAGATATGATTTGAAACAAATTATAAAAATGTCCTACCGAAATAAACTATGTTTTTATAGAAGTCGATTTGAAAGCGAGCGGAGGGCAATATTTGTGATGGCACATATGGCCACTGGCCAGTGGAGATATATCAGCTTCCACACTGATATTCTTCCCTCCCCCTTCATACGGGAGCTTGGCAGAAGGAAGGTCGTGTGATATGTGCCATCACAAATATTGCCCTCCGCTCGCTTTCAAATCGACTTCTATAAAAACATTCTTCATGCCTGCCGTATCCTAACGGAACTATCAATTCTATACTTTCGCCTCTAATTCTATCATGAACATGTACGTTAGGGTGGCTCAAAAAACAATTTTTCAAATTTTTTGATGGGCCGCTCTCTTATTCGGTTTTATTTGGTGCCCTGATGCTCTGGACAAAATTTCAGCCAAATCGGTCAACGTTTGGGCGGTGCTAAACTCGTTGGAAGTTTATATGGAAAAATGTATGCAGAAACATCCTAAAACAGTGAATTGCAGTTGGACGGCACAATTTCCGATCAAGAACCATGATACTCATTCAGTTCTTGTAGAATTAAATACAGAATGTTATGCTGAAAACCGCGAGAAGATTAGAGTTTATTAGGCAAAGATATTAGCATTTTACTGGAGTGTTGTAGGAGTGAATTTATTTCTTTTCAAAGGTAAAAGAAACGAAATGTGCTCAAACCCCACATCATAGAAATGCTAATAACTTAGCCGGGCAAACTCTAATCTTCTCGCGGTTTTCTGCATAATGTTCTGTATTAAATTCTTCAAGATCTGAATGAGTATTATAGTTCTTCATGGTAAGTTGTGCCGTCCAACTGCAATTCACTGTTTTTTGATGTTTCTGCATACATTTTTGCATATAAACTTCCAACGACTTTAGCACCCCCCAAACGTTGGCCGATTTGGCTGAAATTTTGTCCAGAGCATCAGGGCATCAAATAGAATCGAATAAAAGGGCGGCCCATCAAAAAAATTGAAAAAAGTTTTTCCCATACTAATTTGAGCCACCCTAATGTACGTCCAAGTTTGGAAGATGATATTAGCATTTCCATATCATTGTAAATCGTTTAACTTCACGTAGAAGTAACACACACGAAATCATTAATTTAGTATGTTTTTTGTTTCTGTAAATTGTAGTTCCTAGTTAGACAGATGTGACTGAAAGAGTCTGGAGGGTATTTCACGTTTCGCGTTAGTATTGTCTGTCCGCGTATGTTGATCCGAATTGTTCGTCTTTCGAAGCGAGAGGGAAAGATGGGGTGGGAAGATTGT
This sequence comes from Armigeres subalbatus, assembly GCF_024139115.2. Taxonomy (NCBI): domain Eukaryota; kingdom Metazoa; phylum Arthropoda; class Insecta; order Diptera; family Culicidae; genus Armigeres; species Armigeres subalbatus. The sequence continues at coordinate 266,438,142 of NC_085139.1, forward strand.
TACCAGTGATGATAGCTTTATACTGTGGACACGTGATAGGATTTGGGAGTGTGCTGGGTTTCGTTGGTCAGGATTGTAAGAGTTTGGTTGTCGGTATCGTGGGTTAGACAATTTGAGTGTGGGTGGGCGGTTACGCGTGTTCCTGGTGTGTTGAACAATTTCCGGACTGGTTCATTAACCAGTCTATAGCCGGGCAAACTAACACGACAGGTGGTCCTCTTCGGAGGTGGCGCGTAAGCCATCCGTTGCAAAATCCTCCAGGAACAGCCGCGGCACTGCGACCACTACAATCTTCTCGCTCATATCTAAAGGACCAAAAGTTTCCTGGGATTCTGTATGACATTTCTGAAGTAAATAGCGGTACCATCAGCTTATTCACCGTAGAAGTGGAGAATGCCAGAGATGATGTTGATTCCTTCTGTCTGTATAGCAAATCTGTCGCTGCCTACACCACAAAATCTATTGATATTTTTGTGAATAACATATTGTAAAAAAAACTATGCAAAAGAAGTGCTATGTATAATCACTGTTATCATGACGAATAATGTATAATATTCAATTATCAAACATATTAATTGGTCTCGGAGTTCGTTCGTTGGTGTCAGAAAACGAGAGAAGGGTAAAGCAAGTCCGAAAGATTTCCTCTTAAAAACACTCATGTTGAAGATACTTCCCAGCTTAAAATGCTACATATATTGGGAATTCGGAACCTTTTCTGCTGTGACCTATGGATTATTTGTATGGGATTCGTCTGTGGGGGAATACCCGGAAAATGTAGTGTAGAGAACAATCATGAGAACATAGAGCGTCATTGAAGTTATCGCAGGGTCTTGGAAAAAAAGGTTTTATGTTATGTTAAACGGCTAGTCAGTGGAGTGGAGCCCTATTGTTAAAATTTAAGGACACGATATGTGGTTGAGAGCTGGGCACAGTGAGTATAACAGGGGTCATAGGAAAATCCAATACTATCTGTTGGAATTCCAGTTCAGTAAACTTCCTGTCAGAGCATTTAGTAATATGGTATCAATAATGTGTTCTGGCATCAATCATATAGTTTTTGTATCAATAATGTCTGAAATGAAAGAGAAATTAGTAATTTTTTCAATGATTTTAATTGACGGCTTTTATCTTGCGCAATATCCTTGTTGTTTGAAAAATGAACAACCTAATGGATGTCGTTGGTAACGGGGATACCAATGTTTGCTCTGATCAAAATTCAAGTTCAGTGTCGGGAAACAGTTCTTGTCAAACTTTTTATAGCATCCGCCATTATGGTGATCGTGGAGAGCTGGATAAGACAGTATATCAAGAGGAAAATATTATGAATCCTTTAAAATATGGCATACTGGCAATGGGCTGGCTATCTAGTACGACTGTTGGAAGCAAAAAAACTGCATTTACAACATTGAGCAGAGAACTCGATGAAGGCTGGCAATTGATTATAATTGCTGGAAAAAGATTGTGATTTATGCAAAAACAGAATAAAAATGCTTATAAAACGCTTAAAATACAGAAATAAATGATTTTTCACAATTTTTGATCAATTTAAAAATTGGGTCTAAGAAATGTTACAAATATGTATATTTTCAATTTTGAGGGTTTATTATCATGATTCATCAATTGCTGAGTTATCAATTGACTTTTTATATGGTATGTTGGAGAGGAAAACAATAAAAATTGTTTATTCAAAAATCGCCAATGAAATATTTTAAAACACCTCGTGGCTCATTTCTCATGACCTCGCCTAACTTTCTGTGAAAAAAAAATCGGAGGTACATGAAACTTCGATAATAATCCAGTACTCCTATCGGTTGACGAGTACAGTAAGCATCCTTAACCAGGATATTTTGCCACAGTACTTGGAAACTGTGGAGAACTTGAGGAGCTGCAATTTATCGTGTATTCGGCTGCAGTGGCTGTTGTAAGAACGTTGGGATTGCGAACGCGTCCACAAGGTGAGAGTGATGGACGCGCACGCCCCAAAGCACAAAAACCCGCGTGGATGCGACATCTGGAGACCTGCATCGCCACACTGCGGTCAAAGGTTGGTCGATTAACACAGTACAAGCAGGGGAATCGATCAACCAGGCTAGTTCGGAATGTTGCTGAAATTGTGAAACCCACAGAACTCCGTGATCTCACCGAGGCGAACATAACTGAGATCCTCGACACCCATGTACAGCGGTTGAGTGCTCTAGCTAAACGGCTGCGACGTTATGGAGAATGTTCGGAAGGAAGGAGCAATATCGAATGTTCAACATCAACGAAAGGGAGTTCTACAACCACATCCGAAACGATAAAGCCGACTTTGGCGAGGGCCTTCCGGAGATTGAAGAAGTCACGCAGTTTTGGTCCAATCTATGGGAGAACCCCGTCATACATAACGGTGATGGGGTGTGGATGGCAGAAGAAGAGCGATATTGTGGTGAAATTGGAGACATGACCGCTATCAACGTGACCATCCAAGACATACGTGAGGCTACCCGGTATACCAGGAATTGGGCTGCACTAGAACCCGATTTTATGCATAATTTCTGGTATAAAAAACTCACAACGGTCCACGGGCGGATGGCGGAATGCTTCAACACGGTACTAGATAACCCCGGGCAGCTACCGGAATTCATCACTAGGGGTGTCACTTATCTTATGCCGAAGGGTCGGAGCACTTTAAACCCAGCCAACTACAGACCAATAACGTGTCTTTCGAGTCTGTACAAAGTGCTGTCATCGGTAATAGCGAGGAGGGTGCAGAACCATTGCGAAATCAACAACCTGATGACCAAGAAACAAAAAGGTTGTCGACGCAACACACGAGGCTGCAAGGATCAGGTCATCATTGATGCAGTCGTTGTTGGGCAGGCCACCCACAAGCAAAGAAACCTGAGCATGGCGTATATCGACTATAAAAAGGCATACGACTCAGTGCCTCACTCGTACCTTCTTAAGGTACTGCAGTTGTATAAGATAGACGGTAACGTCATCAGGCTAATGCAGCACGATATGGGGATGTGGAGCACACATTACCGACGTAGAAAAGGTGTTAAGGTCCAGGACTCTCAGCATCAGGAGGGGCATATTCCAAGGCGATACCTTTAGTCCTCTATGGTTTTGAACCCTCTTAGCAGAGCACTCAATCAACACAACTATCACAGAAAAAAATAATTAAAAGTAAACAGCGCGTAAAACTTGACATGCGGAAATTTACGCTATTCTACGCTGAAATGGTCCTCTTCCTATCAAGATTGCTTACAACTTGTATGCAATATCGACGATTCACGTCAAATATTGTATACATTTAGGCTATATCCCGTGTGGAATTACGCTAATAATGGTGTTCCATTTATGTGCATGATTTTTAGCGTAATTTTCAGTGGATTTTTCTATCTGTGTGGCTATCACTTGAAGAGTGGGGAAAGGAGTACAAACATTACCCACACCTTCTTTATGGACGACTTGAAGCTGTTTGCGGAATCTGTGGAGAAGCTGCACCAATTTCTGCGGCTTGTAACGGTATTCAGGTTGAAGGCGAAACGTACAAGTTCCTAGGTGAAGGCAATAAACACGTTTGCTGTGCCCTTGTTGACATACAGTTTCGGGGTGGTGAAGTGGACCAAGACTGACTTGGAGGCGTTGGAACGAGCAGTACGAGTGGCGTTCACTAAGCATCGCATGCGCCATCCAAAATCGTCCATTGAGAGAGTCACCCTGCCACGTACAGTAGGACATCCAGCAGTTGCGAAGATACTTCGTGGAAAGCCAGAACCGCCACGAAATCTATCGCGCTGTGTGTGAAGCTGACTACGGATTCAGTGTCCTGCATCAACTGGAGCTGGAATATATCGACAAAGCGGCGTCGAATACGTGGCTGGTGCGGGGTGATTGCGACGAAGAACTATCGGCACTATATATTGCACGAAAACGTGGAGGACCGCTGCAGGAAGTACAATTCAGTAGAGACAGGAGAGACGATCGAACATATCGTGTCCGGGTGTTCAACCTTAGCTGATTCAGCCTATCTCGGTCGTCATAACGAAGGAGCTAAGATTGTGCACCAACAGCTTGCTTTAAAGCACAACTTGGTTAACCAGTTTGTCGCCTACTACAAATATGTGCCTGTCTCGGTTCTGGAAAATAGTTTCGTGAAGCTGTACTGGGATCGCGAGATCATAACGGATATCCTCATTCGTGCCAATCGGCCCGATATTGTGGTCTACGACAAAAGGATGAAGCGGGTAACCCTCATCGACGTCGAATTGTATACGAGAAAGGCAAAAAGGGGGAGGAAAACATCCATAAATTGTGGCTCATTGGCATTCCACTTGCTCTGCCAGTGGAAGTTCCAATGTCCAGAAAAATGATCTGAAAGATGATTTATTATACTATTTTATTTTATTTTTTGCATCGTTATGACCAGAACGAAAAATAAGAAAGTTGTGAGAGAAAGTTCATAACCTATTTACGTAAATATTTCATTGGAATCGTTCGCAGGGCAGTAGTGGAGACTTTTGGCCTTCTGAAGAGGGAGACAGTGAAGATAGGCTTAACCATTAACTCTACCAAGTCAAAGCTCATGGTTGCGGGTAAAGACAGATGTGGATCTTGTGGTGTTGGTGCCACGATAGTGCTTGATGTGTTTGAAGTTGTTGAAGAATGTGCATCTTGGGACGCATATGACATGTGACAATGACATGTTCCGTGAAGTGAAAAGACATATTGCTGCTGCGGTCTGACAGATTTTTTTTTGATAGACCTGTCCGAATGAAGTCCTGTTATCAATCTGCTACTTTACTTGGGTATCGTAACGCATCTTTACTTGGTTAGAACGTAACTTAAAAACAGAAAATGTTTATTAAAATGTCTTCAATTTTTTTTTTCTATTTTATTTCTTTTTCTTATTTTACTATGGGATGTTGGCTCAGCTACCTTCCAGCTCTGCCATGAATTTCGCAGTCCCGTCTTTAACTGCCGCTAACTATGGATATGTCCAGCACGAGCACACATACAAGGCAACCGATAGAATGCCTTGGGGTTATTTTTGCAGGCATTGACTTTCGCAACCGGTTTCTCGAAGTGAACCGACTTATTATTTTAGTCGGAGAAAAGTGTCCCCTAGGGATAGCAGCCATCGTGAAGGCGAAAAGCCAATCTGAGAATCACTTGGCGACGCGCGGCGGGTCGCCGGTCAGTAGCGAAACAATCAATAAAAGTTTTATTGGCTGGAAATTGATTCATTCGAACTTTGCCTTTCCTGGTTCGAGCAGTCTAGGGGAAAATTCCATTCTGATTTTTTAACGATCAGGAGAAGACTCGAACCTAGTCGCATTTAGTATGCTTTGCATTGTTGAAGTTTCTAAGGTTGAATGGCGAGATCAATATAGCAATTTTTCTTTTATCTACCTAATCTCATTTTCAACTAAACCACGCTGCACTGATCTTCTTGAAATCATGCGCTACTAAACAGTGTCACTTTAAGACTCAATCTGACCCGCATACAGTTTAAGTGGTACACGATTCCACCGATTCATCGCCTAAACACGTCTGACAATCACAAACGTTCGTCTACTCCGGTATTTCTACTTCCATAAATTGGATGCAAAACATTCGCACGTCATCCAACACTTCCTACTCGTGCTTTACATGGGAATGAGAAGGTTGAACCAAAAGGCGACGTTCAACGACGGAACCCCTCAGGAAAATTAAGCAAATGTGTGAAGTTTCACTGCTTACAAAAGCCACATAATTAATCGAGCTTGATACGACGTCGGCTGGCTGAAACGCAGGAAACCTACGAACTCTCAGTCCTATTTCTAGCCCTGCCGGCAGGCTGCTGCTTAGGCTTATGTTTATTTATTTGACCATTTGTTTATCTGCGACGAGGCTTTCCGGCGTCGTCGTCGTCTGTGTTGTCGTTCAGTAGAATTTGCTTTCCAAGTATGGAGGAATTTTCTTCCTCTCTGTTCCAATGACTGTGGCAATGTGGCATCGGGACATAATCATGTTCTTGCAGGAACGATACAAACAGCTGAACGCCCTTCCCTGGAGGACGATTCAGCACTAAACCGCGCGTGTTATTCGGTGTGAAACAGAACGATGCATGCGATGTACCAAGGTAACATAACCTAGACCTTTGACCCTCAAGCGATGCACCTTGGGGTGATTCGATGAAAATGCGAAATAAAAATCCATTCTCCAGAAATATTTTAATATGCCTGAAATGCGAGGGGAATAGATGGAGACCCAAAAAAAAATTTTGTGAAGAATTTTCAGGGGAAATTCTTTGAAATTTTTACGAGAAATTCTTCGGGATAAAACTTGAACTGAATGAAATTCTTCGGAATTTATAAAACAATTTGTTTAAAGTTCTTCGGAATTTCCATAGGAATTTTTTTTAAATTGCGAGAGAAATGCTTCTAAAAATCCAAGGGATTTTTTTTGAAATTTCCAGGGAAGTTTTTTTTTGAAATCCTATGAGATATTTCTTAGAATATGCTAAATGTCTACAAAACGTGATTAAAATTTATAAAGAAAATTCGAAATATTCGGAATTTCCAAGGGTAAGTCTTTTCAATTTGTACAAGAACTCTTCAAAGTTTCGGTACCGATGGGATCCCTCGTAGCAGTAACCCTACCGAAGGTTTTATTTGGAGACAACGACTCGTACGAGTTAGCATTAGCATTTAGCATTAGTATGAGAGTAGCATTACTTTCATCCGTTACCTCAGATATTGATTTGGGACTAATCACTATCTCTTAGATGGAAGCATTGCACTCTCCAATAGTCGAGATCTGTCCTGGCCACGTCCTTGCGAATGCTGAGGAAGGGGAAGGATGGTTAGTTGGACACCTACTTAAGAAAGATGCAGAGAACTCTACGACCTCTCATAGGTGCCACGGGAGGTTTTGGGATTGTGTGGAAGGTTATAACAGTAGGAATCGTTTTGGTAGAACGTGAAACACAGAAAAAAACTAAGATAGAAATACAAAGTAGGAAAGGAACGAGCTTGGAATTGAACCCACGACCTCCTGATTATAAGGCAGAAGCGGTAGCCACTAGACTACCGAGCTCGTCTCGGAGGCAACGACTCGTACGAGTTCGCTATATATTAGTGTACAAGAGTGAGAAAAGGACAAAGGACTAGAAATTCTAAAGTAAAAGTCGTAGTAATTGATTCTATTATCTAAAACTTAATCTATATTATAAAAATGAAATGGTCTGTGTTCGTATCCGCATATCTCGAAAACGGCTGGATGGATTCGTTATAGTTTCCGACGGGTTTATATGATATTTCCTGAGTCTAAAATTATTAGCTAAGCTGAGTAAATCATGAAATTCTAAAAAAAAAAATTCGTATGGGAATCTCGCATATGCAGTTCTCAATGATCATTTTCGCCTACTATGCAGGACAACGTCTGCCGGGTCAACTAGTACTAAGTTAAATATCAACTGGTAATTGAAATATTAAAACTATAGCCTAACTGTTAACAGTAGTTGAGCGCGTGAAACAATACATCTGCAAGCATTGTGAATCGAAGGTACAATCGACCGGTGACAAGATAGATGAAACACGCCTAAAAAGCACCGAAGCACTATCGAAAGCGGGATCGAAAAGAAGTAAGGTGAAGAGAAGAGGAATATGTGAACACAAGCTGGTGGCATTGCGTATTTCAACTCGAAACCAGCAAATCATGCACACTGTCATACGAAAGAACTGTCGAAAGGAGATGCGCAATGATGGCCCTGGATGAGGTGTTGGCCTTTAAAAGGAAATATGGACAAATTCCTTCGAAAAGAGACAGGAAATCTTACGGCAGCAAGCTTGCTGCCTTGAGTAACAGAGACGGGTCGGTTCCGGATCTTAGTCAATAGGCGAAAAGTTGCGATGGCATCGTCAATGACAGTTTGCCTGTTGATCCCAATCTCGGAGAGCGTTTTGAAGACCCGGTAGGTAGTTGCTGAGCAATCCAAAAATTATCAGTGACCCAGAAGACTCAGTATAGTGAAGAACAATCCCGTGGAGTCGATCTATCCGCTGCAGGGTCGCTGTAGTCTAGTGGCGCTGTAGTCATTTAAATTATTTTGCGAAATTATGCTTCAACAAGCTTCAATTGACTTTTTCTGTCGAACATTTTTATTCGCTCAATCGATTCTATGGCTTATTTAAGGTCAACTTTCCCAAAGAACCCATATTTTTCGACGGCTCTAAAGCTACACACTTATTTTTTTAACGGGATCTCAGCAATTTGTACAACTTTTACCGAGATTCGCACAGCCGAGTCCCAGCAAACATGTTTTTTTGCCGAGATATCAAAGTTGCTGAAAACCAGCAAATAATTTGCCGAAACTCAGCTAACAAACCTCATTTTTGACGGGATATCAGTTTTCTGTTTTGCTGGGAACACGGCTGTACGGATTTTGCCGAGATGCAGACATAAAAACTGCACACTTAACTCATTTCACAGTATTCGGTAAATTTTACCGAAATCTCAACAGCAGAACTGTTCGGTAAATAATTTTACAGATTTTTTGTAATTTTTTCCATTGTTCAACTGTCAAAATCACCGAAAATCAGTAAAATTATTTACCGAACAGTTCAGCTGTTGAGATTTCGGTAAAATTTTACCGAATTCGGTGATTTATTTTAAGTGTGTGAGTGTGTACGTTTAAACAAGGCAAGTGAATTGAGCAAGTCGTTTGAATCAAACGCGAGCTGAACGTCTAAACACTTGAACGAAAAGAAAGTTGAACATGTTCAACGTTTGGCAAGTCAATTTATTTCAACTGAGTTGTTCAATTCACTTGCCCTGTCGAAACATAGCATAAGTATTTTTAAAATTTAAAACAAAAATCGAAAAAGTGATGTTTTTTAAGATTGGCCCGATTTTGAACGAACATCGGGTGAATTTTTCAGGCCGATTCACACGTACACCACTTTTTCGGTTTTTGTTTTCGATTTTAAAAACAGTTAGAGGCTTCAAAAAATATGGGTTCTTTGGGAAAGTTGACCTTAAATAAGCCAAAGAATCGACTAAGACAATAAAACGAGATACAATTTTTGACGGGATAGGTCAATTGGCCATAATGTATGCATCAGGTTATAGTGCATGTTCAGTTTCATCACCAACATCGGTTTGACACTTGTAGTACCGGTACTTTGGCTGTTAGTCACGCGAACAGGAACGACATTCTCTTCCTAAACTTTTGAATCAACTGGCCACACAGAGAAAAAAAGTTGGGATTTTAACATTAGGCACATTTCATTTTAAAAATTTGGAAAATTTGGTAGTTTTGAGTGTTAAAATATTCAATTTAAAAGTAAAATTTTTTCTTAGTGTAAAATTGTTATTTTTACAGTGAGAGCTTGTAACCTGCTCCTTTGCTTGATGTATGTGGCAGATGACTATTGCTCCGTGAATTGAGCATCTTGTTGAGCTCTCAGCCTTACCAATCAACAAAGGGGTTGTAGTTAAATGTTACCATGTCAAATCACCACACCTAAAAACAACGATACAACAGAACACTTTTAACTAATCGAATGTAATCAAGCGACATTCGATTGGGCCACATGCCCTATGAGTGCTCCGCTGGGCGCAAGCTGCTAAGATATGCGTATGCGAAGTCAATATCACCCAACCATTACCGCACACTTCCAACAGGGAGGACTCGTCTGATCATTTGCCATAAGATTACGCACATGCATACAAGAACCCGATCATATAACTCACTCTCTGATAAGAGATATCATCTCCCGTAATCACGAAGAACGATCCTGTCGGAGTAAATCCGATCGCATATCACACACGGCTCAGGTACATATGATCAATCTGCAGATAGGGAGCGACGATCAGATATAACTCGACTCCTGAGTAGATCACGCGCGCGCGGAACAAATATAACATTAAACAAAATTTAAAAGTGTTGCCTTTGCCCAGTGTGAGGATTTTGATGTAGTTTCTGTAAGTTGTGCTGACCTTGTTTTGACCTCTGACCCACTAAAGTGAAGTGTCTTTCTCAGCAGGAGAAGATTAAGTGGGAAATACGTCAGTAGCTCCGATGTGGCAGGAGTAGATTATACTTCTTGAGATCGGTAAGAGACTGATTAGATGAGTTTCACCATAATCCGAAAAATGTAGTGCAATTATCGTCTTGCTAATGTTTTATTTCGATGCCTATCCTAGGCCTTTCTTCGACACCATGGTGCAATAGCATGCAGAAGGTGATGTTGTGGTGCGAGTTCGACAATGGCATGTCAAGCAGCGGGGTGGCCGGCATGGCGCCGGTAGTCTTTCTCCCTCTCATGTGTCCGGACACGATCGTGTGCCTAGCTGTCACCGTGGGATAGACGAAAACACACGCACTACACTACAACAAAACCCTAGGATAAGTCAAACATAGGCTAAGTTCATCAATAAATGTAAGTACACTCTATATCAGCGGTTCTCAACCTGGGGTACATGTACCCCTGGGGGTACCTTCGCTGGTCTTAGGGGGTACCTCGGACAAAAATCCATAATGGCGGACGTATTACAATTTCAATCGGAGCTTATTGATAAAGTTTTGATAATTGTGTTTTTTTATTTCAAGACTTTGTCTTGTACATAATATGCATGGCGATCAGTAGATCAAAGCCAACAGCGTATGAAGGGCTGCGGAACAAAAGATTAAACGGACAAAACATCGAATGATCAAATTTAAAAGATCTTCAATGCAATCTACCTGATCTATACAAAATGTTGAATAATATGTTAGAAACATGCTTTTGAACTAAAATCTGGAATCTAAAGGTTAGGAAGCCTCCGTTTCAGAGGCATGATGGTTTTTTTTTTCAGAAAAGCTCGGTTGCTTCGTTGCAAGAGGATTAGAAACATCCTTCTACACTTCTCGGCAAGGATGTTAACGATCATTCAGTAATTTGCGTTCGATCATTTAGTAGTTTGTCAATAACACATTCAAGAAGCTGAATTTAAAAATATGTTGTATGGTGGACTTCTAGTGCGAAGGTTTTTCTACAACTTTGCCTAATGGTTCGTTATTAGAATTCAACTAATAACGGAGTTAGAGCACTAGTTACAGTAACTTAAACTAAATGATTGGAATGTTGTTATCATTTAGTCTAAGTTACTGAAACTATAGCTATAACTCCTTTACTAATGGAATTCAAACAACGAACCATAAGACAGAGTTGTAGAAAAACCTTCGCACTAGAAGTCCACCATACAACATAATTTGAAGTTCAGCTTCTGGAATGTGTTATTGACAAACTACTAATTGATCGAACGCAAATTACTGAATGATCGTTAACATCCTTGCTTCGGAAGCCTTCTTCAGAGTAGCTCGAATGCCTCCTTTCAAAATGTTCAGAAGCCTTCTTGCAAAACTCGAGCAGCACATGTCAGGAAAAAATGGTTGCAGCAACTTTGTAGTGACTAAATCTGGCCACACATGAGTTGTCGTAATCCATGTGGAACACCCGTGGTGCAAGGGAAGGTTCGGAAGCCTCCTTTCACGAGGGCCTATGTCTCCATCCAAGAGGCCCAGAAGCCTCATTTTAAGAGAGTCAGAAGCCTTTTTTCAAAAAGCTCGGATCGATCCTTTCAAGAGGCTCGGAAGCCCCCTTCAAGAGGCTCGGAAGCCCCCTTCAAGAGGCTCGGAAGCCTCCTTTCAAGAGGCTCGGAAGCCTCCTTTCAAGAGGCTCGGAAGCCTCCTTTCAAGAGGCTCGGAAGCCTCCTTTCAAGAGGCTCGGAAGCCTCCTTTCAAGAGGCTCGGAAGCCTCCTTTCAAGAGGCTCGGAAGCCTCCTTTCAAGAGGCTCGGAAGCCTCCTTTCAAGAGCTCAGGAAGCCTCCTTTCAAGAGGCTCAAGCCTCCTTTCAAGAGGCTCAGGAAGCCTCCTTTCAAGAGGCTCAGAAGCCTCCTTTCAAGAGGCTCGAAGCCTCCTTTCAAGAGGCCTCGGAAGCCTCCTTTCAAGAGCTCAGAAGCCTCCTTTCAAGAGGCTCAGAGCCTCCTTTCAAGAGGCTCGGAAGCCTCCTTTCAAGAGGCTCAGAAGCCTCCTTTCAAGAGGCTCAAGCCTCCTTTCAAGAGGCTCAGAGCCTCCTTTCAAGAGGATCGGAAGTCTCCTTTCAAGAGGCTCAGAAGCCTCTTTTCAAGAGGCTCAGAATCCCTCCTTTCAAGAGGCTCGGAAGCCTTCTTTCAAGAGGCTCGGAAGCCTCCTTTTAAAAGGCTCGGAAGCCTCCTTTCAAGACGCTCAGAAGCCTCCTTTCAAGAGGCTCGGAAGCCTCCTTTCAAGAGGCTCGGAAGCCTCCTTTCAAGAGGCTCGGAAGCCTCCTTTCAAGAGGCTCGGAAGCCTCCTTTCAAGAGGCTCGGAAGCCTCCTTTCAAGAGGCTCGGAAGCCTCCTTTCCAAGAGGCTCGGAAGCCTCCTTTCAAGAGGGTCCGGAAGCCTCCTTTCAAGAGGCTCGGAAGCCTCCTTTCAAGAGGCTCAGAAGCCTCCTTTCAAGAGGCTCAGGAAGCCTCCTTTCAAGAGGCTCAGAAGCCTCCTTTCAAGAGGCTCAGGAAGCCTCCTTTCAAGAGGCTCAGGAAGCCTCCTTTCAAGAGGCTCAGGCCTCCTTTCAAGAGGCTCCAGCCTCCTTTCAAGAGGCTCAGAAGCCTCCTTTCAAGAGGCTCAGGAAGCCTCCTTTCAAGAGGCTGGAAGCCTCCTTTCAAGAGGCTCAGAAGCCTCCTTTCAAGAGGCTCAGCCTCCTTTCAAGAGGCTCAGAAGCCTCCTTTCAAGAGGCTCAGAGCCTCCTTTCAAGAGGCTCGGAAGCCTCCTTTCAAGAGGCCTGGAAGCCTCCTTTCAAGAGGCTCAAGCCTCCTTTCAAGAGGCTCAGGAAGCCTCCCTTTCAAGAGGCTCAGAGCCTCCTTTCAAGAGGCTCAGGAAGCCTCCTTTCAAGAGGCTCAGAAGCCTCCTTTCAAGAGGCTCAGAGCCTCCTTTCAAGAGGCTCAGGAAGCCTCCTTTCAAGAGGCTCAGAAGCCTCCTTTCAAGAGCTCAGAAGCCTCCTTTCAAGAGGCTCAGAAGCCTCCTTTCAAGAGGCTCTGGAAGCCTCCTTTCAAGAGGCCTGGAAGCCTCCTTTCAAGAGGCTCAGAGCCTCCTTTCAAGAGGCTCCAGGCCTCCTTTCAAGAGGCTCAGAAGCCTCCTTTCAAGAGGCTCAGAAGCCTCCTTTCAAGAGGCCTGGAAGCCTCCTTTCAAGAGGCTCCGGAAGCCTCCTTTCAAGAGGCTCAGGAAGCCTCCTTTCAAGAGGCTCAGGAAGCCTCCTTTCAAGAGCTCAGAAGCCTCCTTTCAAGAGGCTCAGAAGCCTCCTTTCAAGAGCTGGAAGCCTCCTTCAAGAGGCTCAGAGCCTCCTTTCAAGAGGCTCAGGAAGCCTCCTTTCAAGAGCTCAGAGCCTCCTTTCAAGAGGCTCGGAAGCCTCCTTTCAAGAGGCTCAGAAGCCTCCTTTCAAGAGGCTCAGAAGCCTCCTTTCAAGAGGCTCGGAAGCCTCCTTTCAAGAGGCTCGGAAGCCTCCTTTCAAGAGGCTCAAGCCTCCTTCAAGAGGCTCAGGAAGCCTCCTTTCAAGAGGCTCAGGCCTCCTTTCAAGAGGCTCAGAGCCTCCTTTCAAGAGGCTCAGAAGCCTCCTTTCAAGAGGCTCAGGCCTCCTTTCAAGAGGCTCAGGAAGCCTCCTTTCAAGAGGGCTCAAGCCTCCTTTCAAGAGGCTCGGAAGCCTCCTTTCAAGAGGCTCAGAAGCCTCCTTTCAAGAGGCTCAAAGCCTCCTTTCAAGAGGCCTCGAAAGCCTCTTTTCAAGAGGGGCGAAGGCCCCTTTCAAGAGACTCGAAAGCCTCCTTTCAAGAGGCTCAGAAGCCACCTTTCAAGAGGCTCAAGCCTCCTTTCAAGAGGCCTGGAAGCCTCCTTTCAAGAAACTCAGGAAGCCTCCTTTCAAGAGGCTCGAAGCCTCCTTTCAAGAGGCTCAGGCCTCCTTTCAAGAGGCTCGGAAGCCTCCTTTCAAGAGGCCTGGAAGCCTCCTTTCAAGAGGCTCAAGCCTCCTTTCAAGAGGCTCAGGAAGCCTCCTTTCAAGAGGCTCAGAAGCCTCCTTTCAAGAGGCTCGGAAGCCTCCTTTCAAGAGGCTCGGAAGCCTCCTTTCAAGAGGCTCAAGCCTCCTTTCAAGAGGCTCAGAGCCTCCTTTCAAGAGGCTCAGGAAGCCTCCTTTCAAGAGGCTCAGGCCTCCTTTCAAGAGGCTCAGAAGCCTCCTTTCAAGAGGCTCCAGGCCTCCTTTCAAGAGGCTCAGGAAGCCTCCTTTCAAGAGGCTCAGGAAGCCTCCTTTCAAGAGGCTCAGAAGCCTCCTTTCAAGAGGCTCAGAAGCCTCCTTTCAAGAGCTCAGAGCCTCCTTTCAAGAGGCTCAGAAGCCTCCTTTCAAGAGGCTCAAGCCTCCTTTCAAGAGGCCTGGAAGCCTCCTTTCAAGAGGCTCAAGCCTCCTTCAAGAGGCTCAAGCCTCCTTTCAAGAGGCTCAGGAAGCCTCCCTTCAAGAGGCTCAGAGCCTCCTTTCAAGAGGCTCAGAAGCCTCCTTTCAAGAGGCTCAGGCCTCCTTTCAAGAGGCTCGGAAGCCTCCTTTCAAGAGGCTCAGAGCCTCCTTTCAAGAGGCTCAGAAGCCTCCTTTCAAGAGGCTCAAGCCTCCTTTCAAGAGGCCTCGGAAGCCTCCTTTCAAGAGGCTCAAGCCTCCTTTCAAGAGGCTCAGAAGCCTCCTTTCAAGAGGCTCGAAGCCTCCTTTCAAGAGGCTCAGGAAGCCTCCTTTCAAGAGGCTGGAAGCCTCCTTTCAAGAGCTCAGGAAGCCTCCTTTCAAGAGGCTCGGAAGCCTCCTTTCAAGAGGCCTGGAAGCCTCCTTTCAAGAGGCTCAAGCCTCCTTTCAAGAGGCTCAAGCCTCCTTTCAAGAGGCTCGGAAGCCTCCTTTCCAAGAGGCCTGGAAGCCTCCTTTCAAGAGGCTCGGAAGCCTCCTTTCAAGAGGCTCGGAAGCCTCCTTTCAAGAGGCTCGGAAGCCTCCTTTCAAGAGGCTCGGAAGCCTTCTTTCAAGAGGCTATGAAGCTCTATGAGGCTCGGAAGTTTTCTTTCAGATGCTCGAAAGCTTATTTTCAAGAAGCTTGGAAGCATACTTTCAACAGGCTCAGAAGCGTCCTTTCAAGATGCAAAGGAAGCCTTCTTCTAAGTGGCTCGAAAGCCTCCTTTCAAGAGGGTCTAAAGCCGCCATTCTAGAAGCTCGAAAGCCTCTCTACAAAAGGCTCAGAAGCCTCTTATCAAGAGCTGCGGAGGCCTACTTTCAAGAGATTCAGAAGCTCCTTTCAAGAGGGTCGGAAGCCTCCCTTTATAGGGCTCGGAACTATTCTTTCAAGAGGCTTGGAAGCTTAATATCATGAAGGGGTACCTCAATCAATGCAAAAGTTCGAAGGGGTACCTCTCAAGAAAAAGGTTGAGAACCGCTGCTCTATATGATCACCCCCATTTTTCTGTGAAACTAGAATGTCTCTTTTGAGTTGGAATGGCTCGATTATTCGTGGGATGGTTCTGCTTTTCTCGAACCTAGTTGGTGCTGCGAATCAGGTATTTGGATCCTGGGGTCAATACCAGTGGCATCCATTCTAAATTACATAATTCTTTATCTCCGAGTCTCATGCGCCCCCTTGGACTAGGGTCCGAGGGGTGGATGACAAGCTTTTAAAACAAAATTTATAAAACACTCAAACTACTCCCAAAAATTAGTTATTTCTGGTAAAACTGACAACTTAAAACAAACTAACTGGCAGCCCATGACAATCTGTCTGTATATTTTTTTTCAGGAAAATCAAAAGACCTGTCGGTTCAGATTGGCTCTCGAAGGAAAGTCATTGATATTTGTTGATTGCTGCAAAATTTGGGGCAAACAAACGGTAAGGTTAATTATTTTGACGATTCAATGCATTTATGACCCTTTTCCTTTTTCAATTACTCTAAAGGTTATGTTTAAATGATGGTGTTTGTTCATTGCGGCAATGCATATATGGCCAGCTGTACATGCCAATCAAGTTGGCGGAAGATTATGCCTTGACGAAACACAACAACATCGAAGTAAGACCAAGTACAAAATTTATTCCAGGACAAAATAGCGGTAAGGAAAATGTTGTTTTAAAATGTTTGCTACTGCAAAGTTTTTACCGAAGTGACATTTTTTGAATTGGTAGATTCAACAGTTATATACTTTCTACTGAAAACCACTAACTGATTTTCTTAATTATACCAACGATTTTTTTTATTTGTAGTAACTTTGAGCAATCAACTTCAACCTGGGGCTATTTAGACGCAGAAATCTTCCGTCCGTCCGTCTTCAGCGGTGTATAAAAAATGATACATAATTGACTCTGCGCTAGTTCGAGACGAAGTCCCGATAATAAAGACAAAAAAAAACTCAAAGGTGCAGCCCAATCGGGTTGTACGCAAAGGTGACGTAGGACTACGTAGCTATACGAAATGGAGGGTATTTTTCATCATAACTTGTATCAATTTATTAGCATTCTGCAAACTGCTCGGAGGTCAACCGAATCAAGAAACTGAAAACATCCCAGTTGGATGAACCAGCCGTGGAAAAGAAACGACTCATCGGCCGCATCGCCACTGAAGCCACTCGTCTATCTTTCAGTGGATATCATCAGAATCCTAGAAGACATTATGCTCACAAATGTCCGAAATAATGGAAAAATAAGCAGAATCGGAGGTGGCGCGAAACCAAACACAAATATATTAATTTGCAACGTTCGATTTCCACCGGCGATGGAAGCATACATGCATCGTTTTCTACAGCGCTGGTGGCAAAGTGAGCGGGACTTGAAGAATAAATTACAAACAGTCCTTTTCAGGACTTAAACTATTCATCCAAGAAGAGGTTTTGAACGTTGGGAAAATTGTTTACCCAGACAAACAGACTGTTCAGCTGTTTAAACGACAATGACGATTTTGGAAAGATTTATTGTTTTTAATAATGCGCCATTTGAAAAACTAAGGCAGCTAAACGTCAGTTTTCACTAAGGTGGCGTCTTCATCGATTTGGCCGTCGTCGACGGAAAGTGAAATTTTCTGGCAAGATTCATTGGTTTTGTTTCGTTAATCATTAGAAATGATATCGATTTTTTCCGGGTTACCATCGTTTGGTGACGACAGAAAGTTGCCCTTTTTTAGCACAACCACAAGCGCGCGTCGGAAGGAGATGATGCAATGAGTTTGTTCAAATGGATGGCGTCAGTAGCAGTCAAATGGAATTTCCTCACAAGATTTTGATTATGTTTTGTTGTAGTTGAGGATTGAAAAGCTCCATTATTGGAAACATATCGGTTCTTTACAGTACCATTATTTTACACAAGGGTAGTTTAATCCGGGATGCAAGAATGTTCATCAAAGTCCAAAATTAATAGTTTGGCGTTGACAGAAAGTTACCCTTCGATAGCAGAATCATAAGCGCGCGTCGGTGAGTGACAACGCAACAAATTTGTTCGAATGAATGGAATCGCTCACAGCAACCGAACTATCACGCCAAACGCCGATTCCACCGAAACAGTCCATTTTGCAATCATCCCTTTCTGTTCAGAAGATGCTGGTCCTGAGAAGGACCAATTTTGTGTCCCCAATGCACCTTTCCAATAACTAACTGCAACCCAATGCTCGTCGAAACTTTAGGATTAGAATTCCACTTCATGCTGTTATTGTTCGACGACCACTCGATGAGGGATCGGGATCGAAACAGACGTCATTTTTGTAATCAACCCTTTCTTCACATAAAATGCTGGTTTGTTGAGGTTGAATGACGATCATCAATGCAGACTTCCACCACCAATTCGATGATTTTCCTTTAAAAATGCTACCAGAGCGCCTTCGTGCTGCTGTGTTCGCTCCGCTGCATCGGCATAGCGCGTCGGAGGGAGATGATGAAGTAAATTTGAATGGATGCGATCACTAACAGCAACCAAGCTACCACGCCAAACCCGATGCCACCGAAACAGTCCATTTTCGCAATTAACTCTTTCTTTTCGTAAAATGTTGGCCCTGAGAAGAACCAATTTTCTTTTCCCAATTCCCATTCCAATAACTAACTGCATCCAATCCAATCGTGTAAATTTGCAGCATTGCCACACTGCCACCCACTTCGTGCTGCTGTGTCCGGTTCGTTGCATCGAATGTCGGACCGCCTTCTGTGCAATTCCGATCAAAATAGCTCGCGCGCGCCGAACAGCAGCTTTCTTATCTTCTTCTTCTATATACATAAACATGAATTTCTGTCTGTCTGTGCCTTATAGACTCCGAAACTACTGAACCGATCGACGTGAAAATTTGTATGTAGAGGTTTTTGGAGCCGGGGAAGGTTCTTAAGATGGTGCGAGACCCCTCCCCGCTTTGGAAAGGGGGGCTCCCATACAAATGAAACACCAATTTCTTCATAACTCGAGATCTAATCAGAAAATAAATCAATTTTAGGCGAAACGAAGTTCGTCGGGTCTGCTAGTATTTAATAAATTAAAACCGTAAGCCCCGCCCCTTTGGGAGCTGATATGGTGTAAATATAATGTGCACTCATAACGAATAATGAAGGGGCGGGGCTAATGGGATTACTTCATTAGATATAAGAAAGCCGCTTTTCCGCGCGCGCGAGCCATTTCGATCGGGATTCCACAGACCGTTCGGAGAATTATGAATTCTAAGAATCCAATGAAACTTTCTCGAAAGATTCTGAATTTGGTTATGAGATGTTGTTTATCTAAGATGCGTATTGTTGCGAGGAATGACAACAGAAATTTGACTCAAGACGAAGTTTCTTCATATTACCAAACATTATCTTTGACATCTGTCTGTCCAAGCGACGTTCACTAATGGGTAGTTGCTATAGGTAGATAGTTTTCACAAAGGTGGCGTCTTCATGGATTTTATACAAAAGAAAGTTGATCCGAAATAAACTTTCTGCAAAGTTCAAAACTCAATCGTAAATAGCGAATTTGATAGCGCGTCGGAGGGAGATGATGTAGAAAATTTCAATGGATGGGATCACTAACAGCAACCAAGCTACCACGCCAAACCCGATGCCACCGAAACAGTACATTTTCGCAATTAACTCTTTCTTTTCATAAAATGTTGGTCCTGAGAAGAATCAATTTTCTTTTCTCAATGTTCCTTTCCAACTGACACCACAATTTGTAATAAATATTCAGCATCGGCACTGGCGGTGCGGAATCGCCACAGTACTATTTTTATGGTCAACCTTTTCTTTATATGAAATTCTGGTTCGTTGAGGTTGAATAATCTGCAGCAACACATCGAGGACCACCACCAATGCGATGGATTTTCTTTGAAAATGTTATTAGCGCCTCCGTGATGCTGCTCCGCTACGATCGCTTTGATGCGTCTGCTATGCGTAAAATCTTGTTCAAACTGAGGATTAGATCCAAACCCGCAAGTGATTGATTTTAGATGTCTGTGCTAGTGATGCATGTACCTGATTGGTTAGTTTACCTATTTCTAAACTTTTTATCAATTATCGATAATAAATAGTTAAAAATCAGTATTTTCAAATAAATACAAAGAAGCGTTGACTCATCCTTGATCGAATGGTCCAAAAAAATTGAAAATCCATCGAGAAACGGCTTAGATATTAAAGTTTAAAGTCTATCATATTTTCGTGACGGTCCCAGATTTTCGCAATCGTAAAGTGTACCCCAATATAGAAAACACAGACGTAGTCCTACGTCAAAAACACTGCGCTACAGTGTTGTAAAATCCAGATGTCGCTTAGAAATACGCTCAAGCTGTGCGCAATGGGACGAATGAGCTTGATAGTTGGTAGTAAAATAAGAAAAAGAACATATGAAAACTGTAACATACATGCAATATGGTCGATTTTATGTATTTCTTATGTTCTCATTTTTTATGTGTACACACTTAGTTTTTATTTCTGCAGCTCGGCAAAAATCCGCACAGCCGTGGGCCAGCAAAATGAAAAACTGATATTCCGGCAAAAATGATGTTTGTTAGCTGATTTTCGGCATATTATTTGCTGATTTCCAGCAATTTTGACAGAAATCTCGGCAAAAAATATGTTTGTTGGGGCACGGCTCTGCGAATCTCGGTAAAAGTTGACCATTTCGCTGAGATCGCGGTAAAAATAATTAAGTGTGTATGATCGAAGGAGGTGAACCAAAAGATATTTCAGTTACTAGATAAAGATTGTCGCTTCGGTTCTCTTTGTTATGCTGTCCGGAACATGTTGGGTACCAAGCTGTCAAATCGTATGAATTTTCCTTCTTTGACATTTAGCTCCCCTATTCTCGCCAGCAAAAGATGTTCCGGACAGCGACAATATTTATCTAGTAACTAAAATATCTTTTGGTGAACCTTGTGGTAGATACAGATATTCTTGTTTATAATTCAAGGTTTTGATTTTTGGTTACGACAAACCTGTCTTTTGAAATGATTGTCAATGTGATGATTTCAGTTTTTACGTATACGGTCATTAGTCAAATAAAGGCTATGTGTGTTTCAACAAATGTATCACGCAAATTCATATGGTCATTATTCTCAGGTCATTATATAAAAAAAACACTATCGTCGAAACTCGTCCCGAGCAAAGCTTGAGAGCAAATCGATAACTTGTTTTGACGTTGTGAAATCGCCGAATAAGATTACTTAATTTGATATCTTTTTGGTCGTTTTAACGGTTAAAATAACAAAACGTATAGCAGAAAAATCTATAAATCTATCTATGATATTGGTTCCGATAACAAAATAAGTACACAGTTTGATGTCAGCAGATCATACAATTCAGAAATCAACAACAAAACGAGATCAAAATATGTAATCAGTCATGATGATTCATAATTGAAAACAAATTATGATTTCAATTTTCAAATTTGATACATATAAAAATATGTTTTCTATCTGCTCTCATTATGTTTTCAGACTTTGCTCGGGGTGCGTGCCACACATACATATAATGATTGCATTTTTATCAGTGTACACTGTACGTTATCGACTGAGATGCGTATCGTAACATTTGACAACCTGTCCCAGTGTGAACCGATGACAACGATGAAGGTAGTGATCAAAGCGAATCACCGAACTCTCCCCGATGCCCCGATGCGTGGGGTTGCATTGCACTGCTTCGTTGTAATCCGCTGTAAATGTTTATCGGATTAAACGATTTAACAAGTGCATCGATACTCGACCGGATTGTTCTGCTGCCAAAGCCCCGCCCGGCCAGACGGACGGTTGCTGCGCTCGGCGCAGT
This sequence comes from Armigeres subalbatus, assembly GCF_024139115.2. Classification (NCBI taxonomy): domain Eukaryota; kingdom Metazoa; phylum Arthropoda; class Insecta; order Diptera; family Culicidae; genus Armigeres; species Armigeres subalbatus. The sequence goes on from NC_085139.1 coordinate 266,459,430, forward strand.
AAGCCATGAAGCGGTTCCGGACAGCAATTTTCAATTAACTCTGACAGTGGCAAGTGGTGATTTTCGAGCTGCCTTGACACTCGGCCGGGCCAGGCCGCTTTTCCCATGCCGGGTGCGAGTCTCTTTGAACTGGGCAAGTTAAAAGTCACCTCAGCAACAAACAGCGCAATAATCATAATTTATTCACTTTTTGTTAGTTTTTCCACCATCTGCCTCCCGATGTTGCGAAAAACCGTCCCATTCCACGGTGAAAAACTGTTATGGAATCAAATTTATTATTTAAACATGGAGTCTGGCGATTCAAAGATTTGCTTTTCCGAGAGGAATTTGTGTCTTTGAGAAAATATCTTCATCCAAGTGGGCAAAGTTTCTCGTGATGGCGGAGAGGAAGAAAAGATTTTACGCTTCGTTTGAGTTGACAAAGGGAACAATATTAAGAGGCTTCGGCGGCGACGGCGGAAATAAAATAGCATCAGATTTGGGTACTGCACAGTGGCTAAAATAGTGTTTTTAGTGCGTTTAGTAGTACCTTTATTATGCGATTTAGCGTAATAATGTCTTCTGGGTCTCCAGTAGCCTTGCGAGCAAAGGCGTAGGATTGCTAATCCGGAGATGGCGAGTTCGATTCTCGGTCCGGTCTAGGATGTTTTCGGGTTGAAAACATTCTTGACTCCCTGGACATATACTGGACATACTCACGCCATGGCGGGCATAGGAAAGCTTTCAATTAATAACTGAGGAAATGCTAATAGAATACTAAGTTGAAAAGCAGCCCAAGTTCCAGTTAGAATGTAGAAGAAGATGACATTTTATCAGTAAGTTAATATGCTTCTTTAGAGGTATTCAGCTTAATGATAATTCCTCCTATTAGTAAGATGAAAAAAATATTCTTCCTATTTTTCAGCATACAAGGTTCGTGTTTTTACAAAAGTTGTGGCAAAACTTCCCCTGAAAAACTTTGTCGCTCGTAATTTCATTATTTTTGGAGATACCGTCGTTCGGGGTGACATTGGGCCTAGGGGGTAAGATTGGGCCAAAAACGAAAAATGTTTCAACTCCTAATATCTCAGAAACTGTTGCGAATTTTGATCAAAACTTTAAACGGGTCGAAATTATAGTAAAATTCACGTCTAGGAAATCACAAAACAAATTCCAAGAACTAATTGTGCTCGTAACATAATGCTTGGAATTTGAATATAAAACTATTGATAGAATGAACCCGTATTAAAATAGTGTCAGTAATGCCCCACACATCAATTACATATCTAGTTTTTAGATCGATGGATACCTGGTTATCATGTTGCGATAATCTGTTGTTGTTTTATAGAATTTTATGGATATTTTATATAGCGTTTCTGGTTTTTCGTAGCAACGACCAATGCACGCTCAAAAGGGTGGTTGAGCCAAGCCTTTGGTTGATTTGCTATATATACATAGTTGGTAAGAGCCGTAATGTAGGCAATTATTTTTAATGAACGTTTCAATCGAGGCATCGTCACCGCTGAACTTTATTTGATGTGGCCCAATGTCACCCCTTGTGAGGGGTGAGAATGGGCCAATTGTAAACAGCATATGATTTTGAAGAATTTCCTTAATTTATTATTTTTTCCTCACACAGTGGTAAATTTATTATTCAAGTTTATATCAAACTAATTTAAACTTGATTCCAATGTTAACTTCTAGAACATTGAAACATTTATTTGGAGCATACCACATTTTGGCCCCATGACACCCCCGTTGGCGGTATGTCATGTTTTAAGCCGACAACCCATTCAAAATGGTTTTCTATTAAATCTTTTTACTATCATTTTAACATTTTTTGCATGCCCTATGAAGTTATAATGAAGTTACAGATATTATTAAAATACACCATTTGGTGACTGTTGCGACTTAAAAACATAAAAAATAAAAAAGGTATAAAAGTTTTTATGAATTTTTTAGGCATATTTGTATCGCAAGCGTCACTAATGCTTGAGTTTATTAGGTCATGACATGGAGAGAATCCACCTAATAGTTGGATAAGTCGGTAGAGTTTCACTTTTCTTCATGCTCATCAGTGCACAGTGGCAAAAATCGTTTTTTAGCCCGTTTATTTAATAATACTTTTATTGTACGATTTAGGGCCAATTTCTTCTCCTCCGCTTAACTCTGGCTTAAGCACTAAGCGGAGGTGAAGAAATCGGCCCTTAGCCTAATGGTGTCTTCCAGATATTTCATCTGTAAGTTAATGCGCTTCTTAGGAGGGATTCAGCTTAATGTTCCATGAAGAACCATTAATTACGTGACGCAAGAATTGGCAAATTTTCAAACCCCCTCCCCACCTATATATGTATGTCACACTTTTTGTATGGAGTTTCAACAAATTTTGTATGGATTGTCACACTTAGCTACCGCCATCGGGGATGACAATGGGTCTGGTGGGTGAGAATAAGTCATCGTCATCGGCAGTCGTTGAGCAAAATCGTTCAAAAATGTCTCTTTTTGTTTTAATCTTTATTAAGGTGTTTTTTTAATCAACAGATTAAGTTCAACACCGGATGAAAGGGAGCTTGAGGAGATCCCTTTGCGGGCGAACCTTGGGTCCCGCAGATGGTGATAAAGCGGAGCTTCATTAAGGAGAGGGGCGGCCGGAGGGGCCGCCCTGCGTGCCAACCAAGGGCATCACCAGTTGACATTTTGATATTACTAAAACTAATTAAATCTAACACTTTAAAAAACTTTGAATAATAGTAAGAAGAAAATAAAAAGGTTCACAGTTGAGACAATTAAAAATAAGATGATGACACTACACAAAAAAAACAAGTTGAAAGCGGGGTTTCCGAAGTGGGTAGGGTCTTTTCCCGGTGTAAGTACTCCTGTGACGATTGATGTCCTGCTCTGCTTTCCTCCGAGTGCTGCTTTCCGGTGGTTCCTTGTGGGTTTTAAATCCTGAGTGCGCTGTTCTCCGGTGATGCCTATTCGGCTGAAGGATGGGGGTTTAGATTGGACTGTCATATATGTTCCCATTTTATCGGCCATTTTCTGCCTTATTCAATCCTTTAATTAAATTCAGCCCTTTCGTTTGAAAGGTTCGAATGCTATTTGGAGGTTTGGCAAAACTCAGAATCCGAATTTTTCGGAAGGGATCTTGTTTTCCCCGAACGTGGGTAACTTCAAATATTATATATTAACAATATAGTCCACTCTTGCTCAAAACAGGCGAACACGACTCCAGCGCTACGACGGATGGCGGTCGAACTATTTCATCAAAGCAACGCGTGGCGGCGCATCGTTGCCTTCAATTCGACGCTTTGAGGCGCACCGTTGCGAAGTTCATCGTTGCTTCCGAAACAATCAAAACAAAATGAAATGCTAAACGTCATTATCTTTTCAATTTATTGGAAAGAGCTACCCTACCCTCCGAAAAATTAATTTTTTTTGCCGTTTTTTATTTGGGATAAAAATTCTGATGGAAATACTCGTTTTTACGCACAGCCCATATAACAATTCAAAACTTATGAAAAACTAGTGGTTCTGATGGCTACCTTCCCGAAAACCTTAAATGGCTGTACACTGAATTTCCTGGGGGTGTCAAAGTTGTACAACATCATGTCGGAGCGTGTATGGGGCCCAAAAACCTAATGTTTTTCATATTTACTTTGTTGGGTCGCGTTCGTTGTTGTTCTTAGTTTTAACACTTTATTTTTCAAAAACGTTGAGCTATCGCGTATACTCTAGCCCCTTTTTCTAACAAAAAAGATGACTCCATTATTATCCAGCAGCCCTTCACCGAAATTATGTACTACATAACCAAGTTCATGAACATAAATTCATACGGAATATGCCATGAAGATTTGGTCAGCTCATGCAGCAATTTCTCGAAGGTCAGCTCTCACTTGCTTCTGGTGAATACACAACGGACCAAAAAATTAAAAATGGGATTATTACAATACAGTACTGTAAGCGGTACAAACCTAAGTACAAACACAGAAAAAGATTAAGTAGGGGTAATGACGGCTTTGGCAGGTTTTGTTCTATTATTGGCAGGGGGGTTTTTTATGACTGATTATGCTCAAATTTGGCCCAAACATTCTTTGCATATCAAAGAATATTGTGGCCAAATTTCATAAAATTCGGTCGACAAAAACCCCCCTGCCAATAATAGAACAAAACCTGCCAAAGCCGTCTGTTCCCCTATTTATTAAATATTAATGTATTCGTACTTTTCAACAAATAGAAAAGCATGTGACCTTTAGTTCTAAGGACGCCTCCCCATAATTCCTTCCGGGGTTTTCAGAGCCGATACTTGTCTGGGAATCCTCCTCGGGTAGCACTTGCCGAAATCGTTGCAAGGGGTCCAAAGCAATCAAATTGCGCCTGAGGTCCTGGCATCTGTTCCAGTTTCTCTATTTATTAGCTCGTGAACGAAATACTTCCATGAGTCAGAACCTTTCACAAATAATATTCTGACGAGTTCTGTCAACAATCAACATGTTTGTTGTTGTCCTTCAAAATAGGACAGTGAAAATTCGAGGTTACTTTGATCGTTTTCACTAAAATAGTTAGACTTCTAATCATCAGTTGGCGCTGTACTACAGAAAAGTTGTTCGCTAGCGGATTGTATGGGATGATGAAGAGTGGGCTATCTTGTACTTATAAAATCTTGTACTTATCTTTGGTAACTTTTAAGAGACCTTGGTAAAATGGTGGAAAAGGTGGTTCGATAACATGGCAGATGTCGTTAATAAAACAAAATGGCTGGGAACAAAAGGAGGCTGAAACCCCCTCAGCTGAACTAAAAGGGGGTTCACTGAGGGGGTGGGATTTATATCCAAAGAGGGCCCGTCCGCCTTAGGCAGGGGTCCAAATCTATATTGTATAGTACAGACCTGCATCCTTCAGGAAACAGAAGAGTGCAGCTGTCATAGCTTCATCGTCAGCTAGCGCATCCCGGATGCTAGCTGGAATGCCAGAATGGTTCCTGGGTGGTCGAATTTCGGGCACCTGCATACGAAATGCTCGACTCTGTTCCTAACCTCGCAATAGTCACATTCCGACCGGAAAGGGCCCCCGCCGAATTTGTGGGAGACCCTGGTATGACCGGTCCGGAGGCTGGATAAGATGGTCTGCTGTTTTTGCGAGGTCAGGTCGTGCCAGGGACCAGTGGTGCCTTTCACCTTCCTTACGGGTAGGACGTTGTTGCTGTTCCATGCCCGGGCCCAGTCCTGGCCGACGACACTTTTTGTCCATTTTTGAATGTCGGCCAGCGGAACGGAACGGGTATAGAGCAAGCCTTCATGCCCAACACAGGCGAGGACAACAGCTTCCACATTCTCCCTGATGCCGCAATGACCAGGAATCCAGGCGAAGCAGGTGTCTGGTGCCATACCTGCAAGGATTCCTTGGATCCATGGGTGCTTTGGTGTGTGGCTTTGAAGGGCAGCCACCACACTCGCCGAGTCCGTAAGGATCGCGATCGGTTTATCTGCAGGAAGGGTGGCGGCGACGAAAATGGCTGCAGCCTAGGCGGAAAAAACGTTGCATTGAGACGGTAGGCTCTCGGACGGAAAAATGTCTCTTATATTTTCGCATTCTTGCCATCAGATACATTCAATCTATTCTACGAGAACTCTAAGTAGTTGCTACAGTGACCCATTGTCACCCCCCAAGACGGTAATTTGCATGATTTAATTAACTTTACTCGTAATTTTCGCAAGAAGAAATATCATATGAACCCTTGGGAAACTATAATAAACATATCTGCTGAAGGAATAAAGAAAATTCATACAGCAATTTTCGAGTTCTGCGGAATCGAACACAGACCATTTCATTTTTATTATATAGGCCCTGCTATTTTATAGGGAACTGCTCCTTGAATTCATACCATTCAAACAAAGAATTGATGCGCAAATTGTTTTATTTCTCATTTTTGTGATTTTTTCTTATTTTTATCAACAAAACACGACACAAATTGAACCTAAATAGTCTGTTTTGCGAATGTTATTGATATAGGAGCATGTCATTAATAATGGAACAGATACAAAGGGTATGCGATAACACATTTTTTCCTGACGAAACGAAACGAAACGAAATTAGAAATGTTATTGTTGGTTCGAAACGAAACGAAAGGAAATTCAGATTTACTTCCGAGACTTCGAAACGAAACGAAATTGAGGTCCATTTAATTCGAAATTTAACCTAACGAAACGAAATTAATTTTTTTCCGCGAAAAATTATATTTTAATTTATATTTTGAATAAAGCTCAACCAAATTCATGAAGATTTATCGATTCTTTAATACTTTCCAGGATGGTCTTCCATTCATTACTTTTTTTTATAGAGTTAGCCTCGGAAGATAAACGAAAATCGTGACTGCTACATGAAAGCCTGTTTTTGTTTCATCACCTCATCACCTCTCACTCACTTTTTGCGAGAACAATTAGAAAAAATCTGTGATGAGCTGCGGTGGGAGTCGAACCTTAACAATAATAGCCGTGAGATGCGCTTACTCACACACCATCACGCTATCTGCATGTAGGCATTAGGTTACGGTGACCAAACGGGTTCAGCCTACTGGTCTCGCATTGTCTGGCGCCGGAAAACGTTCCGCATTCCATTGTGCAACTGTAAATCCCGGAAATTCAATCCATTGGAAATGGAATGTAAATAAATCTGTAACAGATCTGAATAGTTAAGAGAAAAGGGGGAACTTGAGCCTACTGAAGTTGAGGGTCTTGAGAGTCTACTGAAGTTATAGGATGAAGGTACCTAATTTTGAATATTTAATTTTTTTTCGCAATATTAATGAAAGAACAGATTTCAGTAAAATGAAAATACGGTTATTTGCTGATTTCCAGTAAACTATTTCCTGTGTTTTAAAATAAAACATCATAATTCTCGGCAAAACACGTGTTTGCAGGAAGCTAGAACATGATGTGACAATTCAATCGAGACCGCCTTGTTACTATTCAGAGGGTAGTAACCAAACTAATTTGGAACAGAATGTTTGAAACAATATGTTTTCAAGCTCGATGTTTATCTTCCTTCCTATCCATTATTTTTGTAGGAGTAGTGAAAGATTTAAATACAAAACATTTCACTTTTCTTTTTTTTTGACTGAGGCTAGATAAAACAAATGACAAAAAGTGAATATAATGCTTCAAATCAACAGTTATTAATCTTTGCAGACCTTGAGAATAATGCATAAGCCTTTGACTATTAAATATAAACTAATTTTATGCCAACAAACTCGAACGCAGACATTTACGTTTATTGCTAAATATTGTGATTGTGACAGAAAATCAGTGCGATTTTGAAGCATTTGAATAATCTGTATTTGCAGGGTCTAGAAAACGTGGAAAAATGATAGATTTCCATGACATACGGAATCAAAAATATCTTAATATGACAATGATCTCAATTGGAAGGATCTGAATCTGTTCCAGAATATGAAAGAATTTTTTTTAACTTTATTTATAAAAAAAAAAGAAATGCAAAGATCTAAGAATCTACTAAATCACGAAAACTTCTGAAACATCACCATTTCACTGTTTTTAAACAATGGTTGCTTAGACTGAATTCTTTTAAAAGACAGCGGAGAACAGACAATACTCAGTAGCAGAGCATAAAATATTCACTTTCATGAAGCACATTCACTCCGACTTTTGACATTCGTGTTTTGATTATTCAAAACATAGAATGACTTACTCAGTTTTATTCTTCATAAAGTCATTCAATTGATTACAACTGAGTATGGTAACTGCGCGCGAAAACAAAAAAACAAAGTAAGCCTTGATAAGAAAATTATTTTGAGCTTTTTACTGGAATGTCTTCACTTGTCATAAGACGAGTTTATACAATCCCATTGAATTCCACCACTTAATTGTATCTTGACAGATACGTATTTCGACCTCAACAGTAAGGCCGTCTTCAGCGTCTTCAGTGATACAATTAAGTGGTGGAATTCAATGGGATTGTATAAACTCGTCTTATGACAAGTGAAAATTGACCTTGATTTCATTGACATTTGGCGTTAAAAATGCCCCTCAATTGAACGTCGGGATTAGATCTATGCGTGTATTTATTTAAATCATCAAACATGTGTTCAGTTTTAAGATTATTTAATAATTTGTGTTATTCAAATAAATACTCACTGACCCATATTCATTCTGAAAATTGACGGTGCAGAGCCGAATATGAATATGTTTAGAAGTGAAGTGACAAGGCCGATGGACTTCATAAAATATAATCGAATATTTGAAGCTCTGCTCAGTAGATCAGTGAGGGAAATTTCGCTTATCGAAGAGTTTCCACAACTAGATCACAAATTGAACTATCGCTTCACAATACATTACAAATTACATACACAACTCAGTCAACTAAAATAAAAATAAAGCATACCAAAACGATGAGATCTATACAAATTATATTTACTTCACTGAACTTTTTTTTAACTAAATCAACAGATATGCCTTACGTTTTATACTTTTATAGACTTTCATCAAAACATTGAACAAAATTTGAAGTGGAAAGCCAAATATGTTATTGTTGAGGATACAGAGTTGTATTATGTAGTGAGATTTAGTAAACGAATTTTTATGTAGTTATAAAGTTTTGAATAGAGTTTGAATGGCTTTATTCAGCGGCGCAGCCGAATTTTTTTATGATTTGAAAATTTGATTTAGTATAAATTCATTTCAAAATTCCGCGAAATTCCTTTTAATTTCGTTAAAAGAATTTTTCTGTCGAAATTTTTGAAATTTAACGATACCAAACGAAATCAGAAAAGGAATTCCGCGAAATTTCATTTCGAATGCCCTGAAACGAAATTGTTCGAAATACCGCATATGCTTAACAGATACCCTAGATCGATTTCAGTTCAAGCTTGATGGCTTTCTTTAGAACTCATGAAACCGTTGCCTTTTGACATTTCCGAACTTTCGCCGTCAAATTGATTAAATCTTAGTATGTACAAACACAGCTGATCCCAAGACGAATCGATTGATCGAACTCATTTTTATATATAGAGATATTTCGGGTACTTATTCAAAAGGACGTATGTGATTTTGTAAACAAAGATTAAAACGTCGACTTGTCCATTCTGATAGCCCTCTCACGAAAACCATCACCACAGACAGGTAGGGAAAGCCTTCGGCTACCTGTTGGTGGTGTTGGTTTGCGTGGGAGTGCCATCAGATTGGATAAATCGACGTTTCAATCTTTGTGTGTGTGCGTCATCCTCTATCCCTCACCCAACTGGGGGTGTTGATCAAGTAGTACTACGAATAATTTGATCAGATCTCATGCTCCGTAATGGTGCCCTTTTTGTTACGATGACTAGTACACCCGATTCTGTTTTTACACGGATTTTTTTACACGGCCGTGTAAAAAAATCCCATATAAAATTTTTGCAAAGTTGCTCCATTTTGCTTGATTTGTCGAGAAATCATAAAAATTTTTTTACACGGATTTTCAGATTTTGAACTGAAAACTTTTTTTACACGGAACGCATCCCCCGTGTGAAAAAAGAATCGGGTGTACTACAAAAAGGATTCACTTCTGCAGAAAGAAAGGTTTCTTCAGTAAATGTTGGGAATGGGATGTACTAGATGTTCATAACAGGTACAGCAAAACTTCACAAGGACGCCCTTATCCGTACTAACTACTCAGGGAGTAGAAGGTCGACAAGAGCCATCGTTGCTAACTAAAGCGTAAACCGGATACCTGGGACTCCCACAATATCCGCGGCAATAGCAGCAAACGATGCCCTGTACGTATTTAGTTTTAATTTTTATTTTTTGAAATGATGAAGTAATGAAAGAAGGAAAGGAATAGAGCTGGAACGTGCTCACCAATGAAGTTTTTCCACTATCGAAGAGGCTCCACTCGTGAATAGAAAACACCAGGATCATCCGACACATCCACTTTTTTACACCTATTATTTTCATTTTTCAATTTGGGTCTGCGAATAAGCCACTTCGTTGAACACCACATCGTCTAAGGCATGTTTTGAATTTCATTTGTGCCCGATCGCTACGCCACTATCTCCAAAATCCCAAAATCTTCACACTAACCACATCACAACCGATGGAATTATATTATTTCACCAATGATTTGCAAACGCGGGACTTTGTCACGTGAACTTTTTTTAACAATCGTTTGCGGTGCTCCCTACAATCTTCATCTCAGCTCTGTAACAACTCTGCGACACAATTTATTCTGCAATTTATCTTCTGGGAGTTATCGGCAGCCGAAACGAAAAAAAAACGCACCCTGAAAATTGTTGACGTCCGTCCGTCGCGCACGGCACACTTCGATCCTCTCCGATAAATCGACGTTTCAATCCTTGTTTACAAAATCACATACGTCCTTTCGAATAAGTACCCTAGATATAAAGATGAAGAAGAAGAAGATATATAGATATAATAAGATAAGAAGAAGATTACGTTCATAATTATTGCTCGAATCCATTTGTGGATGCTATCAAATCATCTATCTGTTCAATTTCGGAAATCCGGATTAAGACATAGTGAATTGTATGAATAATAGTGAAATAAAACTCAATAATTTGAAAACGATGAATTATTGGAATTGCATCACTAATTGTGCACTTGACATACCATGCGTCTCCATATAGATCAAATCTTTCTTCCCTTGATCTTGGGCAGGGGCTAGTTTTGTACTTCCTAGCCCATCATTGATCGATTGGAATTTACTGATTACTGAGATTGTTGAAAATAAACAAATCTCTAAATACAGTAATCCAACTTCAGGTCTGCTTTTCGATCCCATTGGAATTGGTGTGCTGATTTGAATGGAGCAAAATGTTACCTAGAAAGTACAAAGGTATCATATAATGCAATAACTTTCGAAAACATGATGTTTGGTAGGACACATGATTTTTTATGAAGTCTGATATAGCGCATGATAGAATTAGCGTATTTTCCAAAATTGTCCTTTGAACTACAGTCAAACGGACAAAACACATCAAACATTCACTCATCAAATTCATCGTCGTACATACACTAACGCGGGCAGCAGGGACTATGTCCAAGTGCTTGACGATCCCTCCCCAGGCCATCTGCGAGTTGTGGGGCTTGCCTAGGATGTGGTGGGGTTTGACGGTGGGCCCTGTTAAACTCCTTTAAAAAGCTGCATGTATCCGCAAGTAGGCCCCACCAAAGCGACCGTGTGCCGCTCAAAACGCACAAGCCCAAGTCCTGGTGTCAAGTGGGACACAAAACAGACCTGACACGACAGCCCTCCGACGAGACATGAGGTTTGCGCAGGCCCAAAGAGCCGCCTGGAAAACAAATAATTACGAGCGATATAAGAGATAATACGACTCGATATAATCGGCAAAGACCTAGGCGAAGAATAAAGGATCACGGTTGGAAGCTTCCCAAGCAACACCTCTTGTTTCTCAGTGAGTAACAACAACTGTGGTGTGACTTACTAAAGGTCTGACTTATGCACAACGCGTCGTATTTGGAACTCCTTTGTGACACAAAAAGCGCAAGAGGTGGAGGCTATTTGCAACATCTTGCGGCTACAATGAAAATAAAAACACAAAAACCAACCGGGAATCGAACCATGGACCTTGAGATTTGCAACCTGCTACTATAACCATCACACCAACAATTCTATTTGGAGATTCTGCTACAAGTGCACTACATAAACAACAAAGTCATTTGTAACTTCATTGTACCTTATACGGAACATGCAGGGGACTGTCAAACATAAAATACTGCTCAGCTGAGCTCAAAGTGTTTTGCAACATATCAGAAACATTGTCGTAACAGCAATGAACCGAAGTGTTATTAATTCTGCAACTTATCTGTTTTGTTTCTGATATGAAACACATCGAATTTTAAACTACCCAAGAAGTCAGATGGGTAGAATATTGCGACGCCACTTAAACGGAAATGAAACATTGTGATTTTCTGAAACTGGAAAGTGGCTTTAATGTGACTCGATGTATTGCCAGTGTCTTCAATGCAATTTATTAGGAACAAACACCTATTTGAAAGATGTTGCGCGTGCTGCTTGGGTTGGAACATAGAACTGCAAGGCGCTGGGTTTCACAGGTTACAGACGATATACTAGCCCAAGGATACGCGCAGCAGCTAGGCGCAGCGTATCTTGAAGATGGCTGGAGAGATATTCGATCCGCCATTGGTAGCACCACAACCGCCGCACTAGGCACGGTGCTCCTGGATCAGAGAAACGACTGGTATGACGGCGGTCCAGTTAGTTGAGAAGAAAAATGCAGCATGGGTGAGATTGCTGCAACACCACACGAGGGCGAACGAGGCACGATATAAATGGGCGCGGAACAGACAAAACTCGATTTTCTGGAGGAAAAAGCGCCAGCAGGAAGATCGAGACCATGAAGAGACGGAGCAACTGTACCGCGCTAATAAAACACAAAAGTTCTATGAGAAGTTGAACCGTTCACGTAAAGGCCGCGTGCCACATAAACGGACATAAACGGGAACCTTCTTACGAACGAGCGTGGGGTGATTCAAAGGTAGCGGCAACACTACGAAGAACACCTGAATGGCGATGTGGCAGACGAAGATGGAGGTATGGTGATGAACCGAGGAGAACGCGCGCAGGACATAATTCTACCGGTTCCGGATCTCCAGGAAATCCAGAAGCAGATTAGCTTGCTGAAGAACAACAAAGCCCCTGGGGGTGACCAACTACCAGGAGAGCTATTTATACACGGTGATGAGGCACTGGCTAGAGCGCTGCACTGGGTCATTACCAAGATTTAGTAGGAGGAAGTTTTGCCGCAGGAGTGGATGGAAGGTGTCGTGTGTCCCATCTACAAAAAGGGCGATAAGCTGGATTGTAGCAACTACCGCGCAATCACATTGCTGAACGTCGCCTATAAGGTACTCTTCCAAATTTTATGCCGTCGACTAGCACCAATTGCAAAAGAGTTCGTGGGGCAGTACAAGGCGGATTTTATGGGCGAACGGGCTCCACCACGGACCAGCTGTACGCCATTCGCTAAGTACTGCAGAAATTCCGCGAATACAACGTGCCCACGCATAATCTATTCATCGACTTCAAAGCCGCATATGATACAATCGATCGGGAGCAGCTATGGCAGCTTGTGTACTTTGGACTCCGCAAGACGTTCCGATCGAACAGAGTTTGCCGCCGTACCAAACTGACAATCTTCAAAACGCTCATTAGACCGGTAGTTCTCTACGGACACGAGACCTGGACGATGCTCGTGGAGGACCAACACGCACTTGCAGTTTTCGAAAGGAAAGTGCTGCGTACCATCTTTGCTGGAGTGCAGATGGCGGACGGTACGTGGAGGAGGCGAATGAACCACGAGTTGCATGAGCTGCTGGGAGAACCATCCATCGTTCACACTGCGAAAATCGGACGACTGTGGTGGACCGGGCAAATAGCCAGAATGTCGGACAGTAACCCGGTGAAAATAGTTTTCGACAACGATCCGACGGCCACAAGAGGCGAGGTGCGCATCGGGCAAGATGGATTGATCAGGTGGAAGATGACTTGCGGACCCACCGTAGACCGCGTGGTTGGCGACGTGTAGCCATGGACCGAGCCGAATGAAGAAGACTCATATATACCGCACAGGCCACTTCGGCCTTAGTCTGAATAAATAATAACAGTACAAAGAACTAGGTAAGACGCGTGTCTACAAAGCAAGACCATGCTGAGGGTGGCTGGGTTCGATTCCCGGTGCCGGTCTAGACAATTTTAACATTTGGCGAGCTCGGTGGTCTAGTGGCTATCGCTTCTGCCTTATAAGCAGGGGGTCGTGGGTTCAATTCCAGGCTCGTCCCTTTGTATTTCTAACTCAGTTCTTTCTGTGTTTCACGTTCTACCAAAACGATTCCTACTGTTATAACCTTCCACACAATCCAAAAACCTCCCGTGGCACCTATGAGAGGTCATAGAATTCTCTGCACCTTCCTTAAGTAGGTATCCAACAAACCATCCTTCCCCTTCCTCAGCATTCGCAAGGACGTGGCCTGGACAGGTCTCGACTATTGGAGAGTGCATTGCTTCCATCTAAGAGTTAGTGATTAGTCCCAAATCAATATCTGTGGTGACGGATGAAAGTGATACTACTCTCATACAATAATCTTGGCTTGTACCACCTACGAATTTGTGCGAACTGCTAAATACTAATGCTAATGCTAATGGAAATTGTCTCGACTTCCCTGGGCATAAAAGTATCATCGTGTTAGCCTCATGTTATACGAATGCAAAAATGGTAACTTGGCTTAGAAACCTCGCAGTTAATAACTGTGGAAGTGCTTAATGAACACTAAGCGGCGAGGCGGCTCTGTCCCAGTGTGGGGATGTTATGCCAAATAGGAAGAAGAAAAAATGACTAGACTAGCAAATAATTGGAATAAGCAGCCAGAAGTACTGGTAATCACTATGGAGCAGACCTGGATGCAGTAAAAGGACAGAAAATGAAGAGCCTCTCTATCGCTCAATCGTACAGAGTTGATGATAACCAGCATGATTTTGTGAGACAACCCACGTGCTTTAGCTCAGTTCCGGCGTTTCCAGGTGGGAATTTCAGTGCGCTTGATCTGGACAATATCACTCTTGGAGAGAAAAATAGACAAAGTGTCTTTCCCCAAATTGGAATAATAATCCACATTGTTAAAAATATTGAAAATTAAAACTAACTTCTGAACAAATGGTCTAACAAATATCATGAAAATATCAACCAATTTTCAAGAGAGTGTAATATAATTCCACGATTTTCGCGACAACATTTCAAGGAACCGCGAAAAACGCGAAAATCGTGAAATCCGCGACTACTGTAACAGCCCTGTAAATGGTGACATCTAGTTCAAAATTACTGTTTTCCGCTTCTTAATATATTTTCCATAAGGTACCCCGGGCAAGTTGAAATACGGGGTAAGTGGGTCCTCTGGCTGCCGATGAATCTATGAACGTTTTTATTGGTAACTTACTTACTTACTTATGAATCATGTACACCTCCGGAGGTGCAAAGGGCCGACTTGAAAGATCTCCATCCTGAGCGTTGCCCGGCTATCGCTTTAACCTGTTGCCAGGTTAGATTTCGGTCGACTTCTTTTATTTCTTTATTGAGACTTCGCCGCCATGAGCCTCTGGGTCTGCCTCTGCTGCGATGTCCCGCTGGGTTCCAGTCTAATGCTTGTTTACAGATTTCGTTTCCTCCCCTACGTAGAGTGTGGCCGACCCAGCCCCACTTCCGATCCCGAATTTCTGTTGCTATCGGCCTCTGGTGACAACGACGATGGAGCTCGTTATTTGAGATCCAGTTGTAAGGCCACCAGGCCCGAATTATATACCGCAGGCATCTGTTAATGAACACCTGCAGCCGTTGAGTGTTCTCCACTGATACACACCATGTTTCGCTAGCGTATAACAGCACAGATTTCACGTTAGAGTTGAAAATTCGTATTTTGGTGCGTTCACTTATCTGCCTGTTTTCCAGATATTTCTTAAACTCGCAAAGGCAGCCCTTGCTTTCTTGATCCGTGCGCCTATGTCGATCTTGGTACCGCCGTCTGACGCCATTTGGCTACCAAGATATTGGAACCTTTAACATTCTCCACTGGTTGCCCGGCTACTGTGAAACTGGAAAGAGTCACCGTGTTTACATCCAACGATTTGGTTTTGTTGACGTTGATGACTAAACCTGCCGAAGAGGAGCGCTCGGCAAGGTCGTTGAGCTTACTCTGCATATCAGAGCGCCGTTGCGTGAGGAGTGCGACATCAACAGCCAATTCAAAGTCGTTTAGGTGCTCCATGGTTATAGGCTGCCATAACAGCCCGCGGTTTGGTTCACGGTCAATCGCATCTTCCAGAATCTCATCGATTAGTATGAGGAACAGTAACGGTGATAGAATACATCCTTGCCTCACACCAGCTACGACCCGGATAGGGTCGGACAGGATCCTATTGTGCAGCATTCTACATGAAAAGGCCTCGTACTGTGCTTCGATGAGGCCGATGATTTTCTCAGGAACCCCCTTGCGTCTCAGGGCGCCCCACATATTCTCGTGATTGAGACGGTCGAAAGCTTTTTCGTAATCAATGAATACCAAGTAAAGGTACTCTTGGAATTCGTTGACCTGCTCCAGAATTATGCGGAGCGTGACAATATGGTCCACACAGGATCTTCCGGCACCGAATCCGGCTTGCTACCGCCGGAGAGTCGCATCGATGTTCTCCTGAATCCGGGCTAGGATAATTTTACACAGAACTTTGAGAACGGTACACAGCAACATAATGCCTCACCAGTTATCGCATATAGTCAGGTCACCCTTTTTGGGCACCTTCACTAAGATACCTTGCATCCAGTCGACCGGGAAAGTTGCGGTGTCCCAGATATTACGAAATAAACGATGCAGTAGTTGAGCGGATGTCATGGGGTCAGCTTTGAGCATCTCGGCTGATATGCGGTCGACCCCTGAGGCTTTATTCGATTTCATGCTTTGGATGGCTGTTTGAATCTCTAGCAGTGATGGAGCTTCGGTATTGACGCGTGTTATACGTCGGATCCTCGGCAGATCATGCCGAGGTGGTGATGGCCTGGGTGGCTCTTGAAAAAGTTGTTCGAAGTGCTCGAACCAGCGTTTCAGCTGGTCATTTGGGCCGGTCAATAACTGATCATTCGCGTCTTTCACAGGCGAGGAGAAGATGAATGCAACGATATTCATCTTCTCCTCGCTTAAGCATCGTGAGATATCGTAGAGGAGGCGAATGTCCCCGGTTGCGGTGGCTCTCTCTTCTTCGTCGGCCAGAGAGTTTGCTCACGCTTGCTTGTCCCGTCGACATGATCATTTTACTTCCTTCTCAAGAGCCGCGTATCGTTGACGGGCTAAAGCTTTGGCTCCTCAGGTTTTCGATCGCTCTATCGCGGCTTTGGCTTCTCTTCGCTCCTCTATCTTTCTCCAGGTCTCATCGGTGATCCATTGTTTTCTCTGGGTGCGTAGTTCGCCCCGATTGTTCTCGCTGGTGGCGATGAAGGCATTCTTGATGGCGGTCCATTGGTCTTCCACGCTGCCACCTTCCGGAATATCTGCAGCACGCGTCTCCAGTTCTTCAGCGAAGCACCGTTTCACCGTGGCATTTTCCAGTCAGCGTGTGTTGAATCGTCGTCCAACTCTTTCCTCCAGCCGATGAATCCACGCAATGTGTAGGCGTATTTCGCCGGTGAGGGAGGTAATGATCAGACGCGATATCGGCACTACGTTTATTCCGTACATCAAGAAGACTCTGTTTCCATTTTCGGCTGATGCAGATGTGGTCGATTTGATTTTCTGTAAAGCCGTCACGGGAGACCCACGTGATCTTGTGAACCGGTCGATGAGGGAAGAGCGATCCCCTGATGTCGTTATTACCACAAAATTCTGCGAACAGCTCTCCGTTTTCGCTCATTTCTCCGATACCATGGCGTCCCATAATGCGCTTATGGTTCGAGTTGTCGGATCCGATCTTCGCATTGAAGTCGCCCAAACAGATCTTGATAATATACATTGGATTATAGTAAGGTTTCGGACCCGCGTTCTAAATCTGGCAACGATTATCCTTTCACTTATAGGTTCCCACTTCATAAGCGCAGAGTGTGCCTGCGTGCTTAGTAGGAAGCCAAATCCGCGATGCCGGGGAGCGTGTTCACCCTCACGGCGTTCTGCGTTCTCCAAAGTTTGGCCAACGGACTTCACTCAGTCCCAGGATCTCAAGCTTCATGCGGCGTGCCTCATTGGCAAGTTGTACCAATTTACCCTGGTGGGCTAGGGTTAAAACGTTCCATGTTCCTACTCGTGTCCGTTGTTTTGCGCTAAGAGTCGTCGCTGTAAAATCAGTCTGTATTCTTTCATTATCGGATTCTCGAACAAATTGATGCTTCGAACAGTAGGTTGTTGGCCCAAGGTTCCCTATCCACCGGGATGGGGCTGCCATCTTAGGTATAGCTTCCGGGGAATAGCATTTCATACTCAGCCGCTGGATACCAGAACAGACGCTGTTGGAGCCGCACCTCCTTGGTAGACAGACGCTCGATCAGTCGGGTCAAATTTGTTTAAAATTCCACCCAACACCAGGACTAAGGTAGTGCGCTTTGAGCGGCACACGGTCGCTTTGATAGGGCCTGCTTGGGGACACATGCAGCTTTTTATAGAAGTTCAACAGAGCCCATTGGCGTAACTAATGAAAAATTCTAGGAGGTAAATTTTCAATTTAGTTAAAAAAATTGCAACAAATTAACTATAGGAGCATTTGTTTACACATAGGAATATTTAACACATATTTTCTCTCAGTAGGTCTGTTTCCCGCCTACTGAGACATTTTCACTGGTTTCATTGATGCATCGACAATAGGAGTTTAAAGAATTGAATAGTATGTGGAGTTTCTAAAATCCATCCGAAAGAATACAAAGTTCTTTCTTATTCAACTTTTAATTACCTCTACTTGAAATCTAAGAGTTTTACCGAACCTTTCTCAAGAAGCCCACAGTGATAATTAAAATGCGCTGCAGCTTTTAGGATTGATGTTAGTTAGGAGGGTAAGATCATACGCTCGATTTAGATAACAATTACTCACAAAACCTGGAAAAACTTGAAAATCTCAAGGAATTGTCCATTATCCATTAAGTACTTGTAAAACTAATAAATAATATATTTTTTAATTCACTTGATGATGAGGTATTTTCTTTGGTATTTCATAAGTTATAACGTGTTTTGAGGGGTCCAGATTTTGTCATGAGCAAGCCTTATAACAATTGCTCGAAGTTCAAAAACTTGAGCGAATAGATTCAACTTGCTGTAGTGTTTCGAAGAGAGGGATTGGATAATGAAGACAATCCTTTCTCTGCATATACCCCCGTATATAATCAGTGGACTAGATATGTGTAATACTTATACAAAGTAACAAATTGTCTAGGGGGGGCTAGCCAGATCCTAGGTGGGGCTATAGCCTCCCCTAGCCCCCCTGTAGTTACGCCAATGACCGAGCCCACTGTCGAACCCCACCACATCCTAGGCAGACCCCACAGAACGCACCCTCTCACTCTTGCTGATGTCAGAAGGACAACAGTGCCCAGGCTGCACTACCAGCTAAGTACGCAGCCCTTAGCTGGCGGTCAATTGTTATCGGAAGAACCGTGGAAGCGTGAGTATTGGAACTTGTGAGGACCAGACCAGATTGGTAACAATCTTCTAGAAAAATGAAGCAGAACTATCAACGAATTTACCCGACACAAACATATTTGGAATCAAAACCTTGATCATGACTTTAAAATAAACTTTAAAAAATATTCCAATGTACATATTTAGCACCGCCCAAACCGATTTGGCTGAAATTTTGTCCATAGCATCGGGGCGTCAAATTAAATGGAATGAGAGTGCGGCCCATCAAAAGCTTTGAAAGTGTTTTCTGAGTCACCTTATCCTGCATACTAATTTAAATTTTTTCAATAACTTCCATTATTTGACAATCTCTTAAACATTGAGTCAATTAGAGTTCACTATTATTAAATAGGTTTTACTATAGGAATAGACCGACTTCAATGAATCGACTTACACCCAGTTCTTTTTTACACGGGTGGGTTTTAGTCGGTTAAGACCTTTAGCGTTAATGAAACTATGAGTTAAACCAATAAAAAAATTCATAAAAAAATCAACGAAAGTTCAGGTGGAATTTAAAAAGTTGTGAAAAATCAGGTTAATCGGCAAATTTAAGAATACCAACCGTGTAAAAGAAATATTGGGTGCACTTTGAAAACGTTCTTTTCAATTAACAAATGTGAATCCAAACGACCAGCAGTTATCTGAACTCCTCTCTTATGTAAAGCCACACTTTTTGCAGGTCAACTTACCAGTCACATTAGTCCTCACTTCCGCCAAGATCAGGCCCCGGATTTCAGCAGATAGGAACATGAGTACTTATAAAATAGAAACTTTCCGTTCCGAACACAAAAACCAACATCCCGATAAACACGGCAGAACGATAAAAACACTACAAACTCCTCCATGCTGCCCGCTGAAGGAAAACTTGTACACCGGGTTGCTGCGATACCCAAAGTCCGGGTTCATCTTCCTCGTGTGTGCGGTTGGCTTCGGTCCGGTCGATCCGGCTTCCGAAACCCTATTTACCAACTGACTGTGCAGGCAACCACCGGACTGTTTCAATTGCTTTTTTTTTGTAATCAAACTGTGTGCCAGGATGCTGGCAAAGGTTCTTCCTCACTCACTTACCTGCGCCGTAACCAAACCCCATCAAGCCATTCGGGCGACCGACCACCGTAGTTTCAGCCGTCAAAGTAGGACAGGAGCGAAAGTTAGTGATTAAGTTAAGCTTTGCTTTTGTTTGCTGCCTCCTTGCCCTTGCCGCGATGGTGGTTTGGGGGGTAGGGCAAACACCAGCGAACCTGTCTGGGTTCCTTTCATCAGAATGAAGGGGATTTGGTGTTTTTGCTGAAACTGTAAATAGAGGAGGTGTTGAGACTTTTGTTTTGAGAAGAGGAATTAATTTGTTTTCAAGTTGCCGGCCGGCACTAGAAGTATAGTTTCGAGAAGTTGGTCGCAAAATGTTGCTCCGGAAGTTGACAGCTGTCATCATTCATAAACGTCAAAACACCACCACGGAAATGGTTAATAACTTTTATTCGCTTTGCTTTTGTCATTTTGAATTGAATTCTTGGTTAAATAAATTCAATAATTTGATTTGCTTCAAACCTGTTTGTTTTCGGTTCAGAAAGTGGTATATAGGAGAGTGTTTTCAATACTTTGGTTACATGGTAGGGTATTTTTGTGTGTATGTGGATGGTTGTAGTAGAATATTGCGTTTCGTTTTTTGTATTCTTTTTGTTTCGTGTTTTGTTCACTATTTCAGTATACAGCAGTATAATATCTTCATTAAGCACTTGTTTAATTTTGTGTTCAAGAAACATGCTTGGCAAAACACGGTTCTAATTGATGCACGTTTATCGGTTTGATTGACAGATGCTTCGGTTTTGTTTACAAATTGCACGCCGCACATCCATCTAAGCATCCGGTTGCCAGAGGAAACAAAACAACTCAACGCCAGCCTGGAAGTCTGTTCATGTTCGCACTTTCATCGTCGTAATTGTCGCAGCAGTTTTCGTTACGTTTGGTTCACCGTGTTCCCCTTCGATAGTATCGAATTACGAGTGTAATTATTTTTTACAGACAGTTAATTCATAGCCTTTACATCTGCTTCTTGAAATTACAAACCCATGATAACAACGACTGTATTTGCAAATGTACAACTAATGCAATGTTCACTATAATATTCGTTTAGGCATCATGTTATAAAAATTCTACTATACTGTGGTTGTTTAATTGTTATGTTCGTTTAGGCTTCCGTTACTTTGTTGAAGGTTAATTTTCTAGTAAGTTCAATAGAAGCACTTTTTGCTAGTTGTTCGTATTGTTCTACAACGTTACCTTCGGTATTTGGAGGTTATGAGTATGTACAAAAGATCTGCAATTAGCACTGCATGCAAGCAACAATGAGGGTGGACTGACAGAACATGCTTGCTTGGATTTTGCTATAAAAATATCGTCATCTTGAAACTTGACAGGTCTGCTCGTAGTTAAGCGGATTGATGTATGAGTGTTTGTGAGTTCGTTTTGATCAAAACTTTTTTTTTGTTAAATATTTGAATTATTGTCCACCCCAAAAAGGGGTTCCTCGTTCAGTTTAGTTCTGTCTTTTTCGATCAGTGGTAATTTTGTTTGGCATTTCATATTTTTTCGAGAAGCAATCTCCTTCGCACTTTCCGGTCATACTTTACAGTAAAGATCTAGTAACAGTACATTTTATACAGATTTTCTACGACGCCCATCCATAATCAGTTCTTCATAAAAATAGGAATACTTTGCATTTGTCATTCTGTTTTTTTTTTACACATCTCATTCTCATTCGATCTCATCGTGAAATCCCTAGCTAAGAAAGTCAAACACCCCTGCGGGACTTACCCGCAGGCCGCACAGCTGCTACTGCCACTACGGCTTCGGTGATTCTTCAATGGGGATATTTGGCCACACTTCCGCCGAGGCGGTTACTCGAACCGACGCTACCGCTGCCACCACCCCCGCTCCAGCTCCACTACGGTAGCGAGTGGAACACCGAATCTATGTCGGGAAGACCTCGTTCGCGACCACGGGACGCAATTTCCGACGTCCACCGATTCGCCTTGTAGTACATATCCTTGTACATGGTGGGGCAGTTCTGATTCTGGAGAAAAGACAAAAGGATTAGAATTAATAAATGTGACTGGGTTCGAAAGATAATTGACAGCTAAGTTCGATTTTATTTTATAATATAGTATTCATCCGAGCTTGTCTCTCCCCAATTTGATCACGTTTTCAATCCGACTTTGGAATAATTTTAGTCGCTCTTTTTATGATTGCTATTTTTTAATTGTAATTTTCATGAAATAACTTTGAATCTGTGGACAGATTCCACAGAATCTGTGGACAGATTCCACAGCATCTGTGGACATATTTCACAACATCTGTGGACAGATTCTACATTATTTGAGGAGAGAAACCACAGCATCTGTGTACAGATTCCACATAACAGAAACTATGGACAGATTCTACAGAATCTGTGGGCATATTCCACAGAATCTGCGAATAGATTCCACAGAATCTGTGGACAGATTCCACAGAATCTGTGGACAGATTCCACAGAATCTGTGGACAGATTCCACAGAATCTGTGGACATATTCCACAACATCTGTGAACAGATTCTACAGCATCTGTGGAGAGAAACCACAGCATCTATGTACAGATGCTGTGGTTTCTCTCCACATATGCTGTGGAAACTGTGGACAGATTCTAAAGAATCTGTGGACAGATTCTAAAGAATCTGTGGACAGATTCCACAGAATCTGTGGAAAGATGCCACAGAATCTGTGGAAAGATTCCATGGAATTGTAATCGCTAAGTGTTACACCGAAGTCAAACTACCAATATGTTTTATGTGCGTGAATCATATAAAAAAGATTCAACTGGCCTTAGCTTGATTTTATGTGCAGCTTTTAAATACTATTTGCTAAGACGATCCCCACCGATGCGTATCCAAATGAGTGTCTAGTATAGGAACGAAATGCGTTCATATTTTATTTATGCACTTGTTCTCGCACCGGTTGTTTCTATCAAGGTTGTTGAAGTGCAATCATGCTTCGCACCGGTGGTGAATATCCGGTTGCTTTTGAGGCAAACACGGAAATAAATAAAATCAGGAAACAAATATTATTTATTTTCAAATCTTTCAGAACGCGCTCCAACTTTTGTAATATAAATATGTGCGTAATGCATTTTGTGATTATCCGATTAGCTAGACACACATCTGCTAGGTGGCGCTAGCTTATATGCAATAATTTAGTGAGGTGGATATCTCGAGATCTATAAGACTTAGAAAGATTTTGTCTTCTACAAAGTTGTTCGGGTAGCCATAACATTTATGATGGAGACTAGTTTAGTTTGGAATTCATACGCATAGCGGCGCTAGTGTATGAGAAATAACCTGTTAGATTAAATATTTCTAAATCCGTAGTGGCCATTTTCTACAAAGTTATCCGAATTATCTGTTATGTTGGTTTTTATGTAAGATTTAACAGGGTAATCAAAACCAGAAGTTTAGTTTGAAACCGCAATACTAATTGGCGCTCGAGTTGAGTCGAATCGAGTCAAATACGAGACACTGAAGATGGTCTTACTGTAGTATCTGTCAAAGGTACAACCAAGTGGTGGAATTAAATGGAATTGTACGAACTCGTCTTATGGCAAGTTAAGAGCCCCGCACATAGCATACGTTTGCGTTGCGTTTGACAGTTTTCCCATGGGAAATGTGTCAAACGCAACGCAAACGTATCCTATGTGCGGGGCTCTTTACTTTGTAGAATACGTCAATATTCTGAAAATTCCAGATTTTGAGATATTTAACCTATCAGTTTATTTCTTATACACTAGCGCCGCTAAGCGATTGTGTTTAAAACTAAACTTGCTTGCATCATGACGGTTTTCACCACCCGAACAACTTTGTGGAATACGGCAATATTCTAAAAATTTCAGTTTTCGAAATATCTAACCTAGCAAGCTATATCTTATACACTAGCGCCACCAAGCGGTTAAATCTTAATCTAAACCTGCGTTGATCATAATGGTTTTGACCACCCGAACAACTTTGTAGAAGGCGGCAATATTCTAAAAATTATATATTTTGAGATACCTGACATTTCAGGTTATTTCCAATACACTAGCGCCGCCACGCGGTTGTATTATTAACTAAACTTGCTTTCGTCATGATGATTTTAATCATCCGAACAATTTTGTAGAAGACGGCAATATTCTTAAGATTTCAACTATCGAAATATCTAACCTTTTAGGTTATTTCCAATTCACTAGCGCAGCCTTGCGGTTGTATTTCAAATTAAACTTGTTTTCGTCATGATGGTTTTGACCACCCGAACAACTTTGTAGAAGACGCCAATATTCAAAAAATTCCAGATTTCGAGATATCTAACCTATCAGGTTATTTCATATGCACTAGCGCCGCCAACCAGTTGAAATCCAAACTAAACTGACCTCCATCACAATGGTTTTGATGATGAGTACCCGAACAATTTTTCAGCAGACGGCATATTTTTTATTTATGGGTTACTTTATATTTCCGTGTGATGGTTTGGCAACGGTTGGAGCGGGTCGCCAAATTTGCCAACTCGCTATTCACCGAAGGTTGCGTTTACATTTCCCAAACCCGTTTACCAACGACCGGTGCGAGTTCGCGTCATGATAGAGGTTGCTATTTTGGCTTTATTTACGCACTGGTGGGGATCGTCTAACATGGATATTTAAGGTGATTATACAACAAAGCCACAAATCGGCCATCTTGGAAACCACGTGCTTTTACTAGTGATTTTTCAAGAGCACGAATTGAGAGAACTACAATGCCCATGGAGATTAAAACATCCGTAGATCATTTGCTTACTTATGCTAAACAATCGACTTGAATTTCAGCATTGTACGAAGATTATTACGCTAGATTTGAACTTTTCATAATAGGAGTAGAAAACCGTGTGGTGAATTTAAAATTCACCACATGGCTTAATTGTATAATCACCTTAATGGCTGAGCATTTATAAAACAAAGAAAACTCATTTATAAGTTATTCATTCGAACATTAAATTTTATGTGCATCGATGCATAGTTAATAATTATCATCAATGGCACATAGAATTCAAAAGCGCACAGTAGAATAGATTTTTCCTAAATGGCCGACTGAAGGGATCGGAATCATGTTCTGGTGACAAAACCAGGTAAGCGAATTAAATTTATTACCAATAATATCAGATGAATACACTATTTCCTTCATTTTTTCCAGCTTCAAACTCCTAGCATGGGTGTGCAGTATCCGGTTCTGGTAACACCGGCATTTAGAAAATTATACATGGCCAGTTTAATCCACTATTTTGGCGGACGCAGAGAGAATGCAGTATCCGAAAAACGTATATTGCGAGTACTGCTGATCCATTTTATACAAACCAAAATATCATCCTCAAGTTTTGGTGCAGAAATCGTGTTTCCATTTCCCAAATGTTGCCTGAGGAGCCGACGACAGATCGCTTTACGGGAATCTTCTTTTAATGGACATGAATTATACCACAAGCTTACTGTTTCAAGAAAGGGTCGACGGGTATTTTTCTTCCGCAGATGTCACCAGAGGTCCCGCCAAAATGTCGTCAGAGGTGCTGAGGAAAGATTGACGGGAATCTTCTATAGTAATGGACGTGAGTATTTTCAAGTTCACCGCTTCAAGGATCGTCATAGAGGAACATAATATGATGGAATTTATGTTGTGTTATGACGAGTTTGGAGACCACAATTTGATGGAAAAGGTGTTGAGGAACCACCCAAACACCTACGAAGTACCGGAATAATGATTTTCGATTGGACTCCCCAAATGTATATTCGAAGCATATGTTAAATGCCA
Source organism: Armigeres subalbatus (assembly GCF_024139115.2). NCBI lineage: Eukaryota > Metazoa > Arthropoda > Insecta > Diptera > Culicidae > Armigeres > Armigeres subalbatus. Next base: position 266,485,435 of record NC_085139.1, read on the forward strand.
CAATAAATTTGAATATATTAATCACTTTGTGAGTTTTTATACGTTTTATTTTTGAGAGATAAAAACAAAAAGAAACAAAACGGATTTGGGTTTAAGAGGAAAGTCGAATGAATAATATTAGCAGTCGCACATAAAAAGCATTGAAAGGGTTATTTAAATTACATTGGGCGTGCGTTTAGTTTATGTATGCTTTGCACATAAAATCAAATGGTCGATAAATCTCCAGTTTTATGTGCACTGCCAATAAAAATTATTTGCAAAGCTTGATTGCAAAAATACATGTGCATTGCACATAGAATTTAGATGGGGAATTATCTCAGTGATACAAATGAAATTGTTTTTATGAAATGAGAAATGCATTCAAAGTGATTGTTACACACACTCTGGCAACCAGCAGAGCTAGGTTGGGCGGCGCAGAGCTCTTTTACTCTGGCGGGCGTAAATCAAATTGGTAGCAGTGCCATTCGCTCACCGATTGTTCGAACCGGATAACCGATGGCTACCGAAATAATTGGTGGAAATGAAAATAGAGGTTCCCGCGAGTCTGTTGGAGACAGGCCCAAGCTTTTTAGTTGCGACCGTGAATGTAGTTACATTGTGTGAATTCAAGTTGTTTTTTTGAGAAGTGCAACTGGAGAAAAGTTAGTCACGTGCTTCTGGGACGGTCCAACTGGCTGGAGAGCCCCGATGACCAGTAGCACTAGTTGAAGCTGGCTAAAAGAAAAATATTGGAAGGTTTTACCGGGCTCGCCCGGGGTGATTGTTTATCACCGCGACTCAGTATCAAAGAGCTACACCGGTAGTCGTCGCGGGTCCCCCTCCGCATTGTTAACTGCGCGACTGCACTATCGACTCAGGAAGGTTGCCGTCCGATCAAGTGCCTCGACGTGAATTACAATTTTCGTCCGGTGAACGTTTGCCGCCGTCTCATTTGGGTAAGCAGACTCGACGCTCTGTTGGCCGACCCCGTCATACGGCTGCGATCATACAACCTGTCGGCGTCCGGCCGATCGCCGGTGTCAAAAAACGCAAGCTAACCTGCAAAGCACAGCCCCACTCGATTCATCAGCCTCCCGGTGCCCCGGCTTCCATTCGCCGGCCTTCCGGCTTTCCATCGTGGTGCCGATAGTCCATCACTCGTCCGGCATCCCACCCGACCCTGCCGACGCTTCATTGTTCGTCCGGCAATCCGCGCTGCAGGCGTTCCATTCTTCGTCCGGCAATTCACGTCGCCACTGCTCCATCGTTCCGCCAGCGCATCATTGCTCGTCCGGCATTCCGACCAGCCGACGCTTCATCGCTCGTCCTGTATTCCGCTCCTGGCAATTCATCGTTTCTCCGGCCAAAATCGTGAGTAAAAAGGAGTTTATAAAGCTAACCTTCCGATCTCCAGTAACTAGCAAGGTTCGAAAACCTCCGCATAACCTCCACCGACCCTGGGACTTGAGGACCAGAAGAGATCTTGCGTGCCCACCCCATAGGTTGCCGTTGGATATAGACCAGCAACCGAGGGGTTTAAGACTGATCCCCTTCCGGGTTCCGTCGAGCAGTTCCTCGAGGGCAAGAAGCCACACCAGAAACGGTATCAGAATCTGTAGACAGATTCCACCGAATCTGTAGACAGATTCCAACGAATCTGTAGACAGATTCCACCGAATCTGTAGACAGATTCCACCGAATCTGCAGACAGATTCCACAGAATCTGTAGACAGATTCCACCGAATCTGTAGACAGATTCCACCGAATCTGTAGACAGATTCCACCGAATCTGTAGACAGATTCCACCGAATCTGTAGACAGATTCCACCGAATCTGTAGACAGATTCCAACGAATCTGTAGACAGGTTCCACCGAATCTGTAGACAGTTTCCACCGAATCAGTAAACAGATTCCACCGAATCTGTAAACAGATTCCACCGAATCTGTAAACAGATTCCACCGAATCTGTAGACAGATTGCACCGAATCTGTAGGCAGATTCCACCGAATCTGTAGACAGATTCCACCGAATCTATAGACAGTTTCCACAGAATCTGTAGACAGTTTCCACCGAATCTGTAAATAGATTCCACCGAATCTGTAGACAGATTGCACCGAATCTGTAGACAGATTCCACCGAATCTGTAGACAGATTCCACCGAATCTGTAGACAGATTCCACCGAATCTGCAGACAGATTCCACAGAATCTGTAGACAGATTCCACCGAATCTGTAGACAGATTCCACCGAATCTGTAGACAGATTCCACCGAATCTGTAGAAAGTTTCCACTGAATCTGTAGACAGATTCCACCGAATCTGTAGACAGATTCCACCGAATCAGTACACAGATTCCACAGAATCTGTACACAGATTCCACAGAATCTGTACACAGATTCCACAGAATCAGTAGACAGATTCCACAGAATCAGTAGACAGATTCCACAGAATCAGTAGACGGATTCCACCGAATCTGTAGACAGATTCCACAGAATCTGTAGACAGATTCCACAGAATCTGTAGACAGATTCCACAGAATCTGTAGACAGATTCCACAGAATCTGTAGACAGATTCCACCGAATCTGTAGACAGATTCCACCGAATCTGTAGACAGATTCCACCGAATCTGCAGACAGATTCCACAGAATCTGTAGACAGATTCCACCGAATCTGTAGACAGATTCCACCGAATCTGTAGACAGATTCCACCGAATCTGTAGAAAGTTTCCACTGTGGAATCTGTCTACAGATTCTGTGGAATCTGTCTACAGATTCTGTGGAATCTGTCTACAGATTCTGTGGAAACTGTCTACAGATTCTGTGGAAACTGTCTACAGATTCTGTGGAATCTGTCTACAGATTCTGTGGAATCTGTCTACAGATTCTGTGGAATCTTTCTACAGATTCTGTGGAATCTGTCTACAGATTCTGTGGAATCTGTCTACAGATTCTGTGGAATCTGTCTACAGATTCTGTGAATCTGTCTACAGATTCTGTGAATCTGTCTACAGATTCTGTGGAATCTGTCTACAGATTCTGTGGAATCTGTCTACAGATTCTGTGGAATCTGTCTACAGATTCTGTGGAAACTGTCTACAGATTCTGTGGAAACTGTCTACAGATTCTGTGGAATCTGTCTACAGATTCTGTGGAATCTTTCTACAGATTCTGTGGAATCTGTCTACAGATTCTGTGGAATCTGTCTACAGATTCTGTGGAATCTGTCAACAGATTCTGTGTAATCTGTCTACAGATTCTGTGAAATCTGTCTACAGATTCAGATTCTAGCAAGGTTCGAAAACCTCCGCATAACCTCCACCGACCCTGGGACTTGAGGACCAGAAGAGATCTTGCGTGCCCACCCCATAGGTTGCCGTTGGATATAGACCAGCAACCGAGGGGTTTAAGACTGATCCCCTTCCGGGTTCCGTCGAGCAGTTCCTCGAGGGCAAGAAGCCACACCAGAAACGGTATCAGAATCTGTAGACAGATTCCACCGAATCTGTAGACAGATTCCAACGAATCTGTAGACAGATTCCACTGAATCTGTAGACAGATTCCACTGAATCTGCAGACAGATTCCACAGAATCTGTAGACAGATTCCACTGAATCTGTAGACAGATTCCACTGAATCTGTAGACAGATTCCACCGAATCTGTAGACAGATTCCACCGAATCTGTAGACAGATTCCAACGAATCTGTAGACAGGTTCCACCGAATCTGTAGACAGTTTCCACCGAATCAGTAAACAGATTCCACCGAATCTGTAAACAGATTCCACCGAATCTGTAAACAGATTCCACCGAATCTGTAGACAGATTGCACCGAATCTGTAGGCAGATTCCACCGAATCTGTAGACAGATTCCACCGAATCTATAGACAGTTTCCACCGAATCTGCAGACAGATTCCACAGAATCTGTAGACAGATTCCACCGAATCTGTAGACAGATTCCACCGAATCTGTAGACAGATTCCACCGAATCTGTAGACAGATTCCACAGAATCTGTAGACAGATTCCACCGAATCTGCAGACAGATTCCACAGAATCTGTAGACAGATTCCACCGAATCTGTAGACAGATTCCACCGAATCTGTAGACAGATTCCACAGAATCTGTAGACAGATTCCACCGAATCTGTAGACAGATTGCACCGAATCTGTAGACAGATTCCACCGAATCTGTAGACAGATTCCACCGAATCTGTAGACAGATTCCACCGAATCTGCAGACAGATTCCACAGAATCTGTAGACAGATTCCACAGAATCTGTAGACAGATTCCACCGAATCTGTAGACAGATTCCACCGAATCTGTAGACAGATTCCACCGAATCTGTAGAAAGTTTCCACTGAATCTGTAGACAGATTCCACCGAATCTGTAGACAGATTCCACCGAATCAGTACACAGATTCCACAGCATCTGTACACAGATTCCACAGAATCTGTACACAGATTCCACAGAATCAGTAGACAGATTCCACAGAATCAGTAGACAGATTCCACAGAATCAGTAGACGGATTCCACCGAATCTGTAGACAGATTCCACAGAATCTGTAGACAGATTCCACCGAATCTGTAGACAGATTCCACCGAATCTGTAGACAGATTCCACCGAATCTGTAGACAGATTCCACCGAATCTGCAGACAGATTCCACAGAATCTGTAGACAGATTCCACCGAATCTGTAGACAGATTCCACCGAATCTGTAGACAGATTCCACCGAATCTGTAGAAAGTTTCCACTGAATCTGTAGACAGATTCCACCGAATCTGTAAACAGATTCCACCGAATCTGTAGACAGATTCAACCGAATCTGTAAACAGATTCCACCGAATCTGTAAACAGATTCCATCGAATCTGTAGACAAATTGCACCGAATCTGTAAACAAATTCCACCGAATCTGTAGACAAATTGCACCGAATCTGTAGACAGATTGCACCGAATCTGTAGACAGATTCCACCTATTCTGTAGACAGATTCCACTGAATCTGTAGACAGATTCCACAGAATCTGTAGACAGATTCCACAGAATCTGTAGACAGATTCAACCGAATCTGTAGACAGATTCCACAGAATCTGTAGACAGATTCCACCGAATCTGTAGACAGATTGCACCGAATCTGTAGACAGATTCCACCGAATCTGTAGACAGATTCCACCGAATCTGTAGACAGATTCCACCGAATCTGCAGACAGATTCCACAGAATCTGTAGACAGATTCCACCGAATCTGTAGACAGATTCCACCGAATCTGTAGACAGATTCCACCGAATCTGTAGAAAGTTTCCACTGAATCTGTAGACAGATTCCACCGAATCTGTAGACAGATTCCACCGAATCAGTACACAGATTCCACAGAATCTGTACACAGATTCCACAGAATCTGTACACAGATTCCACAGAATCAGTAGACAGATTCCACAGAATCAGTGGACAGATTCCACAGAATCAGTAGACGGATTCCACCGAATCTGTAGACAGATTCCACAGAATCTGTAGACAGATTCCACAGAATCTGTAGACAGATTCCACCGAATCTGTAGACAGATTCCACCGAATCTGCAGACAGATTCCACAGAATCTGTAGACAGATTCCACCGAATCTGTAGACAGATTCCACCGAATCTGTAGACAGATTCCACCGAATCTGTAGAAAGTTTCCACTGAATCTGTAGACAGATTCCACCGAATCTGTAGACAGATTCCACCGAATCTGTAGACAGATTCAACCGAATCTGTAAACAGATTCCACCGAATCTGTAAACAGATTCCATCGAATCTGTAGACAAATTGCACCGAATCTGTAAACAAATTCCACCGAATCTGTAGACAAATTGCACCGAATCTGTAGACAGATTGCACCGAATCTGTAGACAGATTCCACCTATTCTGTAGACAGATTCCACTGAATCTGTAGACAGATTCCACAGAATCTGTAGACAGATTCCACAGAATCTGTAGACAGATTCCACAGAATCTGTAGACAGATTCAACCGAATCTGTAGACAGATTCCACAGAATCTGTAGACAGATTCCACAGAATCTGTAGACAGATTCCACAGAATCTGTAGACAGATTCCACAGAATCTGTAGACAGATTCCACAGAATCTGTAGACAGATTCCACAGAATGTGTAGACAGATTCCACGGAATCTGTAGACAGATCCCACCGAATCTGTAGACAGATTCCACAGAATCTGTAGACAGATTCCACAGAATCTGTAGACAGATTCCACAGAATCTGTAGACAGATTCCACAGAATCTGTAGACAGATTCCACAGAATCTGTAGACAGATTCCACAGAATCTGTAGACAGATTCCACCGAATCTGTAGACAGATTCCACCGAATCTGTAGACAGATTCCACCGAATCTGTAGACAGATTCCACCGAATCTGTAGACAGTTTCCACCGAATCTGTAGACAGATTCAACAGAATCTGTAGACAGATTCCACCGAATCCGTAGACAGATTCCACCGAATCTGTAGACAGATTCCACCGAATCTGTAGACAGATTCCACAGAATCTGTAGACAGATTCCACAGAATCTGTAGACAGATTCCACAGAATCTGTAGACAGATTCCACAGAATCTGTAGACAGATTCCACAGAATCTGTAGACAGATTTCACAGAATCTGTAGACAGATTCCACAGAATCTGTAGACAGATTCCACAGAATCTGTAGACAGATTCCACAGAATCTGTAGACAGATTCCACAGAATCTGTAGACAGATTCCACAGAATCTGTAGACAGATTCCACAGAATCTGTAGACAGATTCCACAGAATCTGTAGAAAGATTCCACAGAATCTGTAGACATATTGCACAGATTCTGTAGACAGATTCCACAGAATCTGTAGACAGATTCCACAGAACCTGTAGACAGATTCCACAGAATCTGCAGAAACATTCCACAGAATCTGCAAAAAGATTCCACAGAATCTGCAGACAGATTCCACAGAATCTGCAGACAGATTCCACAGAATCTGCAGACAGATTCCACAGAATCTGCAGACAGATTCCACAGAATCTGCAGACAGATTCCACAGAATCTGCAGACAGATTCCACAGAATCTGTAGACAGATTCCACAGAATCTGTAGACAGATTCCACAGAATCTGTAGACAGATTCCACAGAATCTGTAGACAGATTCCACAGAATCTGTAGACAGATTCCACAGAATCTGTAGACAGATTCCACAGAATCTGTAGACAGATTCCACAGAATCTGTAGACAGATTCCACAGAATCTGTAGACAGATTCTACAGAATCTGTAGACAGATCCCACACAATCTGTAGACAGATTCCACAGAATCTGTAGACAGATTCCACAGAATCTGTAGACAGATCCCACAAAATCTGTAGACAGATTCCACAGAATCTGTAGACAGATTCCACAGAATCTGTAGACAGTTTCCACAGAATCTGTAGACAGATTCCACAGAATCTGTAGACAGATTCCACAGAATCTGTAGACAGATTCCACAGAATCTGTAGACAGATTCCACAGAATCTGTAGACAGATTCCACAGAATCTGTAGACAGATTCCACAGAATCTGTAGACAGATTCCACAGAATCTGCAGACAGATTCCACAGAATCTGCAGACAGATTCCACAGAATCTGCAGACAGATTCCACAGAATCTGCAGACAGATTCCACAGAATCTACAGACAGATTCCACTGAATCTGCAGACAGATTCCACAGAATCTGCAGACAGATTCCATAGAAACTGCAGACAAATTGCACAGAATGTGTAGACAGATTCCACAGAATCTGTAGACAGATTCCACAGAATCTGTAGACAGATTCCACAGAATCTGTAGACAGATTCCACAGAATCTGTAGACAGATTCCACAGAATCTGTAGACAGATTCCACAGAATCTGTAGACAGATTCCACAGAATCTGTAGACAGATTTCACAGAATCTGTAGACAGATTACACAGAATCTGTTGACAGATTCCACAGAATCTGTAGACAGATTCCACAGAATCTGTAGACAGATTCCACAGAATCTGTAGAAAGATTCCACAGAATCTGTAGACAGATTCCACAGAATCTGTAGACAGTTTCCACAGAATCTGTAGACAGTTTCCACAGAATCTGTAGACAGATTCCACAGAATCTGTAGACAGATTCCACAGAATCTGTAGACAGATTCCACAGAATCTGTAGACAGATTCCACAGAATCTGTAGACAGATTCCACAGAATCTGTAGACAGATTCCACAGAATCTGTAGAAAGATTCCACAGAATCTGTAGACAGATTCCACAGAATCTGTAGACAGATTCCACAGAATCTGTAGACAGTTTCCACAGAATCTGTAGACAGTTTCCACAGAATCTGTAGACAGATTCCACAGAATCTGTAGACAGATTCCACAGAATCTGTAGACAGATTCCACAGAATCTGTAGACAGATTCCACAGAATCTGTAGACAGATTTCACAGAATCTGTAGACAGATTTCACAGAATCTGTAGACAGATTCCACAGAATCTGTAGACAGATTCCACAGAATCTGTAGACAGATTCCACAGAATCTGTAGACAGATTCCACAGAATCTGTAGACAGATTCCACAGAATCTGTAGACAGATTCCACAGAATCTGCAGACAGATTCCACAGAATCTTTACACAGATTCCACAGAATCTGTAGACAGATTCCACAGAATCTGTAGACAGATTCCACAGAATCTGCAGACAGATTCCACTGAATCTGTAGACAGAATCCACAGAATCTGTAGACAGATTCCACAGAATCTGTAGACAGATTTCACAGAATCTGTAGACAGATTTCACAGAATCTGTAGACAGATTCCACAGAATCTGCAGACAGATTCCACAGAATCTGTAGACAGATTACACAGCATCTGCAGACAGATTCCACAGAATCTGTAGACAGATTCCACAGAATCTGTAGACAGATTCCACAGAATCTGTAGACAGATTCCACAGAATCTGTAGACAGATTCCACAGAATCTGTAGACAGATTCCACAGAATCTGTAGACAGATTCCACAGAATCTGTAGACAGATTCCACAGAATCTGTAGACAGATTCCACAGAATCTGTAGACAGATTCCACAGAATCTGCAGACAGATTCCACAGAATCTGTAGACAGATTCCACAGAATCTGTAGACAGATTCCACAGAATCTGTAGACAGATTCCACAGAATCTGTAGACAGATTCTACAGAATCTGTAGACAGATTCTACAGAATCTGTAGACAGATCCCACACAATCTGTAGACAGATTCCACAGAATCTGTAGACAGATTCCACAGAATCTGTAGACAGATCCCACAAAATCTGTAGACAGATTCCACAGAATCTGTAGACAGATTCCACAGAATCTGTAGACAGTTTCCACAGAATCTGTAGACAGATTCCACAGAATCTGTAGACAGATTCCACAGAATCTGTAGACAGATTCCACAGAATCTGTAGACAGATTCCACAGAATCTGTAGACAGATTCCACAGAATCTGTAGACAGATTCCACAGAATCTGTAGACAGATTCCACAGAATCTGTAGACAGATTCCACAGAATCTGTAGACATATGCCACAGAATCTGTAGACAGATTCCACAGAATCTGTAGACAGATTCCACAGAATCTGTAGACAGATTCCACAGAATCTGTAGACAGATTCCACTGAATCTGTAGACAGATTCCACAGAATCTGTAGACAGATTCCACAGAATCTGTAGACAGATTCCACAGAATCTGTAGACAGATTTCACAGAATCTGTAGACAGATTTCACAGAATCTGTAGACAGATTTCACAGAATCTGTAGACAGATTACACAGAATCTGTTGACAGATTCCACAGAATCTGTAGACAGATTCCACAGAATCTGTAGAAAGATTCCACAGAATCTGTAGACAGATTCCACAGAATCTGTAGACAGTTTCCACAGAATCTGTAGACAGTTTCCACAGAATCTGTAGACAGTTTCCACAGAATCTGTAGACAGATTCCACAGAATCTGTAGACAGATTCCACAGAATCTGTAGACAGATTCCACCGAATCTGTAGACAGATTCCACAGAATCTGTAGACAGATTCCACAGAATCTGTAGACAGATTCCACAGAATCTGTAGACAGATTCCACAGAATCTGTAGACAGATTCCACAGAATCTGTAGACAGATTCCACAGAATCTGTAGACAGATTCCACAGAATCTGTAGACAGATTCCACAGAATCTGTAGACAGATTCCACAGAATCTGTAGAAAGATTCCACAGAATCTGTAGACAGATTCCACAGAATCTGTAGACAGATTCCACAGAATCTGTAGACAGTTTCCACAGAATCTGTAGACAGTTTCCACAGAATCTGTAGACAGATTCCACAGAATCTGTAGACAGATTCCACAGAATCTGTAGACAGATTCCACAGAATCTGTAGACAGATTCCACAGAATCTGTAGACAGATTTCACAGAATCTGTAGACAGATTTCACAGAATCTGTAGACAGATTCCACAGAATCTGTAGACAGATTCCACAGAATCTGTAGACAGATTCCACAGAATCTGTAGACAGATTCCACAGAATCTGTAGACAGATTCCACAGAATCTGTAGACAGATTCCACAGAATCTGTAGACAGATTCCACAGAATCTGTAGACAGATTCCACAGAATCTGTAGACAGATTCCACAGAATCTGTAGACAGATTCCACAGAATCTGTAGACAGATTCCACAGAATCTGTAGACAGATTCCACAAAATCTGTAGACAGATTCCACAGAATCTGCAGACAGATTCCACAGAATCTGTAGACAGATTCCACAGAATCTGTAGACAGATTCCACAGAATCTGTAGACAGATTCCACAGAATCTGTAGACAGATTCCACAGAATCTGTAGACAGATTCCACAGAATCTGTAGACAGATTTCACAGAATCTGTAGACAGATTTCACAGAATCTGTAGACAGATTCCACAGAATCTGTAGACAGATTCCACAGAATCTGTAGACAGATTCCACAGAATCTGTAGACAGATTCCACAGAATCTGTAGAAAGATTCCACAGAATCTGTAGACAGATTCCACAGAATCTGTAGACAGATTCCACAGAATCTGTAGACAGTTTCCACAGAATCTGTAGACAGATTCCACAGAATCTGTAGACAGATTCCACAGAATCTGTAGACAGTTTCCACAGAATCTGTAGACAGTTTCCACAGAATCTGTAGACAGTTTCCACAGAATCTGTAGACAGATTCCACAGAATCTGTAGACAGATTCCACAGAATCTGTAGACAGATTCCACAGAATCTGTAGTCAATTCCACAGAATCTGTAGTCAATTCCACAGAATCTGTTGTGGTTCCCAAAGAATCGCTAGAGTGATTCCGAAAAATATCTGGAGAATTTCCGAAGAACCTCAGGATACATTCCAAAGAATTTCTGAGATTTGGTTTGAATTACAATTTAATCTGCATCTCCGAGTAGATTGCCCACAAATCGTCTTTGAGATTCCTTCTCGGTGACCGCAGAGGTTGCTCTGAATCTCCGAAAAGGTTGCTCTGAATCTCCGGAGAGGCGGTACCGAATATCTGGAGAGACAGCTTCCAATCTCAGATGAGATTACTTTGAATTTTTAGAAAGTTTGTCCCAAATCTCCTACATTATGTAGAGGTTTGTGTGCAAAACAACATAAAACTTTACATTTTTACTTTGGCAGCTTTAGCGAATATTGAAAGAAAAGCTCGAATGAAACGCGCACGGTAATAATGCTTCACTCAGATTTTTTATAAATACACTCGCAACTAATTCAGCATTTTAACTAATTTTCCTATAATGCATTTGTTTGATAAACTGTTGTTTATCACAGAGTATAACGATACCAGATCTTTCGACGTGTCTATGAACCGAGCATGGACACTACTCACTATGCATGCCCGGCGGCATATGCAAACTGTGGAGGATCGCGTTTTGCACGCCGAACCGACTGTACTTACTCGCGACGAATAGCACACGCACTGTACTTACTTTCCCGATGGCTACTGCAAGCTATAGAAGATCGAACTTGTTTCGACCGGAGCAAAGCGCAAAACATGCGCATGAGCCACCGAACACAAGATATTATTTCTATTATTTTCCCGACGACTAAAACACGCACTGTACTTGCTTGCTCGATGGCTACTTCACTAGAAATTCTGGTGCCAATTCAGTCAAAACTCCGGTAGGTATTCTGTCAGAAATCAGTTGGGAATTATGGTAGAATTTCTTTTTATCAAAGAATTTCTGTCGTAATTTCAAAAGAAATTCTGAAAGAAATTTTCGGAATTTTGAAGCAAACTTTGTCGGAGTTCTGAATAGAAATCTATCAAAATTCAGACAGAAATTCAGTTAGAATGGCGGAAGAACTTCTGTCGGAATGATAAAGAAATTCTGTGGGAAGTTCGTAAGGAATTTTTGTAATAGAATTTCTGTCGAAATGCCGTGAAAATAATCAGTCGAAATTCTAGTGGAAATTTTGTTGAAATTTTGGTGGGTATTCTGTCGGAGTACAAGCGGGAATTCTGTTGGAACTCGGGTATAAATTCTGTCAGAATTACAATGGACATTTGGTCAGAATTTCGGTAGTAATTTTGTCAGAATTCTGTTGAATGTTTTGTCGGAATTACGGACGAAATTCTGTCGGCATTGAGGTTAAAATTCTATTGGAATACCGGAAGGGATTCTGTTTGAATTCAGATATAAATTCCTCCAGAATTTCGATAGGATTCCTCTCGGAATTCTAAAAGGTTTTCTGTCAGAATTGGATCTTAAAGTCCTACCAGGTTTATGATTGCAAACGATAGTGCATCGGTTAGGAATTTATGCCTTATGTTATATAAATTGTAAAATAAATTCTGGTAATAGTCTTAGTCAGAGAAAGTAATATTTTTATGATTTATACATTTTAAATAATATAAGTTTTTATATCATTTTAGGACCCCATTTTGAAAAAAAAATCTGTGGGAAGTCCAAAAGGAGCTCTGTTGTGATTCCGAATAAAATTCTGAAAGGAATTATGATGCCATTTTGGATAGAATTCTGTCGGAACTCAGAAAGAAATTCCGTCGGAATCCCGGAAGGATTTTTGTCGAAATATCAAAGGAATGGAATCCTTTATAATACAAATACAAATATATACAAATTCCAATAAGAATTCCGTCTAAAATTCGAAAAGAATTCTGTCGGAATTTCAGTGAGAAGTCTGTAGAATTTCCGGAGGAAATTCTGTTGCAAAACCGGAGGAAATTGAATCAGAATTGTGGTGGCAATTCTGCCGGAATACCGGTGGGAAATCTGTCAAAATTCTGATAAAAAATTGACAGAAATCCTATACGAAATCTTTCAGAATTCCGACGGTGATTCTATCGAACTCCCGATGGTTAACCTGTTGAAATTTTGGTGGAAATTCTGTAGGGATTCCGTTGGAAAAACTGTCGGGTTACCGGAGTTCTGGTGAAAATTTTGTCGGAATTCCGGTGGAAATGCTGTTAGAATTACGGTCGGAATTGTGTTGGAATTCTGTTAGAACTCTGATAGAAATTCTGTCGGAATGCCGAAAGAAGTTCTGTCGGAAATCAGGAAGGAATTGTGTCGGAAGTTAAGAAATAATTTTGTCAGAATTTCAAAAGAAAATCTATTGGAAATCTGTAAGGAATTCTGTCCAGGCCTGAAAAGAATTCCGTTAGGAATTTCGGTGGGAATTCTGTCCTTATTACAGTGTGAATCATTTCGGGATTCCAGTGAGAAGAATGGAATTGTGTCCAAATTCCGATTGAAACTCTATCTGAAATCCGATCTTATGGGAAATCTATCAGAGGTCCTGTGCTAATTCTGACAAAGCTTCGGTGGGACTTCTGTCGGAAGTCCGGTATGAATTCTGTTTGAAATCAGATTATAATAATGTTGAAATTCTGGCTTAAAATTGTAAAACAATCGGGAGGAAATCTGTCGGAAGTCCAAAAGGAATTCTGTTGAGATTCCGAATGAAATTCTGTAAGAAATTCTGTCGGAATTCCCGGAGCAATCCGGTCGAAATTCCGAAAGGAATAGAATTCTGTCCAAATTACAAGTAGAACTCACTCGGAATTCTGGTGGGAATTTTTCGGAGCTTCGGTAAAAAAACTGTAGGAACTCCGGTGCGTATTTTGACGGACTTCCAATGGAAATTCTGTCAAAATATCCGTGGGAATACTATCGAAATTCTGCTGAGAATTGTGTCAGAATTCTGGTTGGAATTATGCTGAGAAAACTGTTGGTATTCTGAAGAAAATTCTGTTGGAACACGGGAGACAATTGTGTCGGAATTCTGGTATAAACTTTATCCATGCTTGCGGAAAATTCTGTCGGAGTTCCGGTGGGAGTTGTATTGGACGTCTGATTGGAATTTTGTTGGAATACCGATGTGAATTCTATCGGGGTTCCTAATGCAGTTTTGTCGGATATCCGTTAGAAGCTCATTCGGAATTCCGAAAAGCATTTTGTATGAATTTCGAACTTATTTTTTTCGGAATTACATGAGGAATTCTGTCGGTATTCCAGAAGAAAGTCTGTGTGAACTCCGAAAGAAATTTAGTCTAATTTCTGGAATAAAATCCGTTAAATATTCCAGTGAAAATTTTGTCAGAATTGCGGTTGGATCTCTGTTTGAATTTTAGTGAGAAATCTATCGAAATACTGGTGGTAATCCTTTAGGAATTACGGAAGGAGTTTTCCCGGAATTCCGAAAGAAAGTCTGTCAGAATTCCGGAAGGAATTGTGTCGCTTTCCGGATGAAATTCTGACGAAATTCAAAGAGAAATTTTACTGGAATTCAATTTTGTCGGAACTCCCAAATTTTTCCGAATTCCGAATTATATTTTGGTAAAATTCTGTTAAAATTTCCGTCAAAATTTCGAATTCCTAAAAGATTTCTGACTGAGTTCTGAAAAGTATTTTATCGGAATTCCGAGTAGTATTCTGTCAGAGAAGTACTGTCGGAATTCCGGAAGGAATTCTTTATAAATTTCGAAAGTAATTGTGTCGAAATTTCAAGAAAAAAAATCTTTTGGCATTCCGAAGGAAGTTCAAACGGAATTCCGGAAGGTATGCTGCAGGAATTCGTGAAGGGATCCAGTTCCCGTAGGAAACTCATCGAAAGTCGCAAAGGAATTCTGTCAAATTTATGTCGGGTCGGATAACAAAATCGTTCAAATAGGTCTCTTATGACCTAGTTTCCTTGCCCTCAGATACATTCAATCTGTTCTATGTGTATTCTAAGTAATTGAAACAGTGACCCATTGTCACCCCCGAAGACGGTATTACAAATTGAACTTACCTTATTTGCCCCGGTGTGAGCAAAGTCGATATTCGTTCGCACCGTCCGGTGATGCAACGCTTGCAGCGGCCTCGCATTGTTCCCCAGCGGTGCCTTCGGTGTCTGCTCCGAGCCTTGCATCAACTTCCGCAGCGCATATAACTATTTAAAAAATACAAAAAAAAAACATCATGCTTCATTTGTAAAATTCTGGTCGGACTTCGACGATGCTGGTAAGTCTTACCTCCTGCTTGGTGATGTAGATCGGTTTGTTCAGGATGATCCATACCGTGCTCTCCCAGCAGCCCGGGTGCGTGGTGGATCCCTCGTACGTCATGTACTGCTCCGTATTTGGCAACAGCGACCGCAGCGAGATGTGCCGAATCGGCGTGGAAGAACCTGTCAGAAGTAGAGAACGTTCAATAATTCCGAACTTTGGTGATTTAATAGATGACATACCTTTGTAGGTGACCTTGTTGAAGGTGCTGGTGATTATTCGCAGCTCTGGGTTGGGCGTGTCGCCGATCTGCACCATCAGCGAGATCCCCACAATGCCCTGGGCCTTGTGCTGCGCCTCGGACATGTTGTGATACAGTTCCTTGTTGAAGCCGTATAATTGAATCTTTTGTGTGAGGCCCAGAGGAGGAAAAAATAAAGAAGAAAAAAACCATTTCGTTGCGATAAAAAATGTCCGATAAGATATACGAACGATTTCACCGTTTGTCCCGTGAAGTTAATAAAAGGTAATAATCGTTTGGTTTTACAATCTGTTTTCCAATGAACAAAATAAAGGCGGGTCACGTCTATCTTGGCCTCCGTTATCGGGCCGAGGGAGAAATAGAGGTGCCCCGAAGGATTACCGGAAGTTGTCAGCTTGAAGCACAGTCGCGCACGAACGACATACGGCCGCTCCGCTCGCGGGTTTGAGTCTCCTCTACTTACAAAACACTAAATTACACGTTATTAACATTCTTTTTTGCAGGACGTGTTTTTTTCGCTTCATATCCTCGTGAACAGGACGTCATCATCGTCGTCGTCGTCGTCATGGGCTCTTACGTAATTTCGAACGCCGTTACTCGAAGCCATTATTTCTGATTACCATCACGTTGTCTTAACTAGTTTTCTTTGGCATGTATTTTTTTTCTCTAGCGGCTCTTAGCCATACGGCGGCGTTTTGTGGAAGAATGTGCAACGCTCCTAGGAAACAGGAGGAGGAGTAGAAACCAGCTTTTATGTGTTCTTCTGGTTTTTAATAGCAACATCATGTTGCATTAGTGCCGAACCCGGATGCTCGCTTTTCCGCAGAATATGAAAGGAACTAGCGAAAAAGGAACGAGCAAAGAAAGGCGGAAACGTGCGAACGTGCAACTTATTTACATAACAAGCTTAAAAACTAAACGCGAAATGCAGCTCAGCTTGGGTAACACCTTTGACTTTGGCCCGAGTTGCATCGTCGTCGTGTCGTCTGGGTTGGAACTTTTTGGGTTGAGCTTTTTTTCGCTATTTTCTTCTTCGGTAGAGGATCAAGCTGCATCAAATTCCTGAGAAGTTTTAAGAAGTGTTCAGGATCTTTTTGTTCAACTTCTATCTCTCCATCGTTATTATTTGCTATATGATATAGCTTCCATCGACATAAATAATATGGAAAAGGTTTTATCACAGATGAATATATATTTTCGAGTGTGTTGTTTCACAATAAACACATTAGTTTTATTGCAATTTTGGAGACCATTATTGCCATGTTTACTAGAGAACATCCATAAATTATGTAACGGTATGAGGGAGGAGAGCGAGATGCCCGAACTGTGACGACCCACACAATATTTTAAGATGTTTCAAACCAAAAGTGTGATGAGGCGGGTTGAAAGTGGCCCTTTTTTGCGTTACGTTATTAAGAGGGATGGGTCGTTTGGCCGAAACCCATCTGACCGAAAGTCATTTGGGTGAATAGGTCATTTGGCCGAACAAATCATTCGGTCCAATATGTTAATTGCCCGAATGGGTCATTCAGTCGAATATGATATTTGGCTCATAGGTCATTTGACGTCTCACTTCTCGATTTTCCCACTTTTCACAAAGAAAAGTGAGTAGACGTATCACTTCTCAATTCGCACTTTTCACAGGGAGAAGTGAGAAATAAGAAACGATAAGTGAGAAGTGAGACGTTTCACTTCTAACTCCTCACTAATTATTTCTCATTTATCATTTCTCGCTTCTCACTGTCAAAAGTGAGCAGTGCGAAGTGAGACGTCTTACTACTCACTTCGCACTTTTCACTTTTCACAGTGAGAAATGAGAAATTAGTAGTCACTTCGCCATAATAATTATTCACTTTTCAATTTGAACAGTGTGCAGATGTATAACTTCTCAATACACACTACTCACTGTAAAAAATGAGTAGTGCGAAATAAGAAGTGAGATATCTCTCTGTACTCACTTCGCATTTCTCACTTTTCACAATTAGAAGTCAGAAGTGAGAAATTTCTCAGTTCTTACTGTGAAAAGTGAAAGGTGCGAAGTGAGCAGTGAGACGTAGCACTACTCATTTCGCACTTTTTATTCTCACAGTGAGAAGTGAGAAATGATTGGGTGCGGGCTTGGTAGTCATATGGCTACTGCTTCTGCCTCATACGCAGGAGGTCGTGGGTTCAATCCCAGGTCCATTCCATTCTCCTACTTTGTTTCTCTCTTTATTTCTCATGTTCTAGCAATCGCTAGAACTGGAAATGGACTTTCATACCGTTTCCATTTTTATTCCTATACCTTAAACTTGAGTATTCTAACAGTAATCTGCTAGAATTGGAAATGAACTATAGAGCTCGTTTCCTACATCCAATTAGAAATTCCATCAGTTACCTTCTCCTATCTATCACATTGGCAGCTCGTTAACCAAGACGGACCTCTGCCTCTCCAACCTAACCCAGAAATTCCAACAAATTCCGCATGAACTCGTGGCAAGTGCAGAGGTATATTCGGCTTGCAGTGGGCGAGTGATTGCATCATCATTTCCTCCCCCTTCCCTACATTGACTTGCATTCTGACGTGGCAGGCGCCAGTATGACCTAACAAATGAGATCACCAGTACTTGTACATTGAAGATGTGTGCTAGTCCCAAGCAAACATCTGTTGGTTCCCTGTGCAAGAACAGCTGATCTGGTCATAATGGAGTAGCAACTACGAGCAGTCAATCAAGCTCAAGCAAGCTCAAGCTCACAGTGAGAAGTGAGAAATGATTGGTGCGAAGTGAGGAAAACACGTCTCACATCTCATTACTCATTTCTTATTTCTCACTGTGAAAAGTGAAAAGTGCGAAGTGAGTAGTGAGACGACTCGCTTGTTATTTCTTACTTATCACTTCACACTGTGAAAAGTGGTAAGAGCGAATAAAAAAGAGAGTTGCCTCTGTTCGCAGTGAGAAGTGAAAAGTGAGATGTCAAAGGACCAATTCGGCCAAATGAACTGTTCGCAGGTTTTGCAGAAATAGGGTTCAATAGATAACGAACAACACAACGATGAAAAAAGTCAAAAACTGTTCCGAATCATAACAAGCCTTGATAACAAATGCTCATAACTTGTATATAAGTGCAAAAAAATCGGATAGGCAGCCCCACAGAGAAGCGATAATTCTCGCTTTGTTCTCACTCATTTTGTGTTGTGGCTGCCCAGCTATGAAGGACAAGTTAAAATGCATCATCAGAACCAGTGCTCTCAGAGTTTGGAGCTTTTTAAAAGAAATTTATGATGCTGTATAGCCTCCCGAATCAGTTCTTTATCAGTGTGATAAGTGTAAGACTTTTTCATTGTATGTTGGATTCAATCCCTGACTGTTCGGCCTAATGGTTTGTTTGACCAAATGGTATATTCGGACAAACAACTTTCGATCTAGTGGCCTTCGGCCATATGGTTTTCGCCCAAACGGCCCTTATCCAATTAATAATGGATCATCCCTTACTGAGAGAATCGAGAATGAAAATATAAATATAAATACGATACTCACCTCCCCTGGAAAGCTGTACCCGTGGACGTGATGCTCCGAGCCCTGGCCATCATCCGTCCCGTAGTGGAAATAGATCTCCTCGAACTGGTACCGATAGGCGAGGGGACCGCTGGAAATATTTACATGCTGCTTGGTGTCCTTGTCCACGCGGAACACCAACGACTGGCCCGTGTTGTGCAGCGTGCCGGAAATCTGCAAAAACCATCGCGGGGAAAACAGAAGCATCATATCAAGGTGCGAATATCTGCGCTGGGAAATTTAATTTTCCACCCCTTTCATCCCCGAGG
Source organism: Armigeres subalbatus (assembly GCF_024139115.2). NCBI lineage: Eukaryota > Metazoa > Arthropoda > Insecta > Diptera > Culicidae > Armigeres > Armigeres subalbatus. Next base: position 266,505,029 of record NC_085139.1, read on the forward strand.
GTAAGCACAACACTTTAAGCTCGTTTTCGGCTTGTTATGGCGGTAAATGGTGGCAATATGTGTGTTTATTGCCTAAATTTTATTACGCTCCGAATGGTGTTTAATGCTACGCACACGCAATCTTCCCTCGTACCGTGTCTTTGTCGGAAAATAAGCGAAAGTGGGAAACTGTGTTGCCAGTTGAGCTGGCTTAGTACGAGTATTCAGTAGGTATCAGTTGACTAGCTTTCTGCCAACATTACTGGCAAGAAGCATTGAGCTGGGGCTACAGGACGGCAAATGCTCAAAGCCATAATCAAATTCAGGGTGACGAAGAGCTTTATGACGTCTTTAGCCTCGCATCGCTATAAGGGTAATTGTTCCTTCGAGGAAGTGTTTTACGCGCGACAGAATTTTCACCCGTCATCGTTCCACCTTCGTCGTAGTAAACCTTTCGTCGCCTACTTTGCATAACCCTGTCCCCCGTTACCGGTCTGTTCAATGTGCCATGTTGATGATGATGAATTTCACAGCTGTTGTAGCTTGAATTCTGCATTGTCACGGTTTTCCCAGCAGCGAAAGGGTTGACTCCGATTTTCTCCCCAGCCAAACTCACCTTGTGCTTATCGATGTGCAGCGACCTGAGATAGGGATCGAACAGCAGCTTCTCCGGCTCCACGTTGATGGGTGACTGGCGGCGACCTTTGTTGCACATATTCCACTGTGGGTTGATCAATCCCCAGAAGGCGGGCCCTGCGAAGGCAAGAGGAAAACAAAACCGCTCGATTAAAGATTGATCAGACTTGATTTGACGGTGTTTAGAGAACTCGAGTGGGACGAACAAAAGCCAAACAACCCCCGCTTTAACCGCTCACCCCAATGAACAGCATTTTTGCATGTCTAGGCCAAATATGTCTTCCCAGAGTCGAGCATTGGATGTTTTTCTCGCTTTCCACTTAGCGTTCGTGCCAGCAGCACTCACGAAGGAAAGGACGTCTGCAAGTAGGTGGCCCCGGCCGTAGACCGAACGATTCACTTATCAAATGATTTGGTGGAAAAGTCCTTTCTTTTCTTTTGTGGTGGTGAACTGTTTCGATCAGTGCAGCAGGGTGGTTGCAAACGGAAGGTGATTCGTGAAAATAGAATCAAGTCAAATGTATGACAAACCATTGCGGTCAGAATTTTGATTTCTTCAGAATCCAATTTAAAATGAATCATAGGAAGATCTGAACCCGAGGATTCGTTGCTAGGATTCAAGTCAAATTCTAGAGGCGGGTGCTATGATCTTTGGAAAAGGAGGAAGGTGCGGGGAAGGGGTACCGTTTAGTTATCTATCAGCTCAATGTAACGGCTGAACCACCTGGCCGATATGAAGCAAATTTGGAACACACACACTTAGTTTTTATTTCTGCAGCTCGGCAAAAATCCGCACAGCCGTGCGCCAGCAAAATGGAAAACTGATATCTCGGCAAAAATGACGTTTGTTAGCTGATTTTCGGCAAATTATTTGCTGATTTTCAGCAACTTTGACAGAAATCTCGGCAAAAAACATGTTTACTGGGGCACGGCTGTGCGAATCTCGGTAAAAGTTAAACATTTTGCTGATATCCCAGTAAAAAAAATTAAGTGTGCATATTCTCTGCCCTAAGGCTAAAATTAAAGTAATGGTAAAAGGGGTGGGGTCTGGAGAGGTGGGGGTATGGAAGGGAGAGCTATTGTTTAGTTATCGATCAATTCAGTGTAACTTCTGATCCTCTTTACCAATTTTTAACAAATTCGGAAAAGATTCTCTTACTAAGAAAGACGCTATTAGACTGGGTGGAAGCAAGTGTAGGGAAAAGTACAATAAAACACTGTGGTTCTGTGAATATTTGCATTCCATCCTGTAAAATTCATGCACCGAACAAATCGAGATAGTTTCAAAAAAAAGTTACTGAACATTTGACCATTTTTTTTATTCCGCAGAATGTTTGTCTGCTGCTGCGTGAGAGTCCCGTGCAGACGGTGCCGCAAACATTTGCATGAATTTTCTTTTTTCGGCTCGTGCGCAGCGCAAACAGAGCCGAATCGAGTGTAATTACCTGTGGCGTATAGCCTTGGAAATAATGCTAGCCACAGTTACTGATTCATTTGTTCTATTCTCTAAAATGAGCAAGAAGTGGTCGGGGTTTAGCGAAACCACACCAAGTGCATTTTTAACTGGCTTGTAATATTTTGTTCGTAGAATTAAAACGAAAATGAATTCATATCTATTCATTCGTACATTTGTTGTTGGATATCCTCATTTAAAGGGTGGAAAAATATCCAATACGATTTGTGAGCGATTGGATCCACCACACGAAAATTTCCGCAAGAAAATTAGTAATTTTTCATAAACGCTTAGTGCGATTTGGTTGAACCCCAACCAAGTAATGAAATGAATATTTGCCCCAAAAAATGGCCATACGTTGTGAAATTGTTGTACGCAAATATTAATTTAGTGAGCCCAAGTACACAAATTCTTCTACCACCTCGATTTCGTCACCACCGAAGAAAACGAACAATTCAGATAACTTCTGCACCCCTTAGCCGATATCCCAATATTGGAACACATATTCGCTATCATATTCGTATTCGTCATTGGGAAAAGGGGAAGGTATGTGGGTGGAGAAGAGTGTGCGTTTATGTATGAGTATAAGCATTATAACATCTGACATAATGTATGTTAGGCATAATGGACGTTAGGCATAATTTAAATTCCTCCTTCTTTAGTTCATCTGAGATTTTCTGAGATTCTACACCTCCAAAAACAATTTGCCCGAGTTTCTCAAACATAGCAAATCCTCGCTAATATCATTTTGCTTGAAATAACGTTTCCCCAAAAAAATACTTTCTAGGAAAGATTGACTGTGATGGTTCTTTATCAAGGAGTAACTTCATTTCATTTATTTAGTTTACATCTATACAGATAACACTGAATCACTTGTCTGCCCATCTCGCTCGCTGCGCTCCACGCCGTCTCGTACCTGCCGGATCGGAAGCGAACACCATCTTTGCAGGGTTGCTGTCCGGCATTCTTGCAACATGTCCTGCCCATCGTACCCTTCCAGCTTTAGCTACCTTCTGGATACTGGGTTCGCCGTAGAGTTGGTTCATTCTTCGCCGCCAAACACCGTCTTCTTGCACACCGCCAAAGATGGTCCTAAACACCCGTCTCTCGAATACTTCGAGAGCTTGCAAGTCCTCCTCGAGCATTGTCCATGTTTCATGTCCGTAGAGGACAACCGGTCTTATTAGCGTCTTGTACATGACACATTTGGGGCGGTGGCGAATCTTTTTCGACCGCAGTTTCTTCTGGAGCCCGTAGTAGGCCCGACTTCCACAGATGATGCGCCTTCGTATTTCACGACTGACATTGTTTTCAGCCGTTAGCAAGGATCCGAGGTAGACGAATTCCTCGACCACCTCGAAGGTATCCCCGTCTATCGTAACACTGCTTCCCAGGCGGGCCCTGTCGCGCTCGGTTCCGCCCACAAGTATGTACTTTGTCTTTGACTCATTCTCCACCAGTCCAACTTTTGTTGCTTCACATTTCAGGCGGGTGTACAGTTCTGCCACCTTTGCAAATGTTCGGCCGACAATGCCCATGTCATCCGCGAAACAAATAAATTGACTGGATCTGTTGAAAATCGTACCCCGGCTGTTACACCCGGTTCTCCGCATGACACCTTCTAGCGTAATGTTGAACAACAGGCACGAAAGTCCATCACCTTGTCTTAGTCCGCGGCGCGATTCGAACGAACTGGAGTGTTAGCCCGAAATCTTCACACAGTTTTGCACGCCCTCCACCATTGCTTTGATCAGTCTGGTAAGCTTCCCAGGGAAGCTGTTCTCGTCCACAATTTTCCATAGCTCTACGCGGTTTATACTGTCATATGCCGCCTTGAAATCAACGAGCAGATGGTGCGTTGGGACCTGGTATTCACGGCATTTTTGAAGGATTTGCCGTACAGTAAAGATCTGGTCCGTTGTCGAGCGGCCGTCAACGAAGCCGGCTTGATAACTTCCCACGAACTCATTCACTAATGGTGACAGACGACGGAAGATGATCTGGGATATCACTTTGTAGGCGGCATTAAGGATGGTGATCGCTCGAAAGTTCTCACACTCCAGCTTGTCGCCTTTCTTGTAGATGGGGCATATAACCCCTTCCACGCCTCCGGTAGCTGTTCGGTTTCCCAGATTCTGACTACCAGTTTGTGCAGGCAAGTGGCCAGCTTTTCCGGGGCCATCTTGATGAGCTCAGCTCCGATACCATCCTTACCAGCTGTTTTATTGGTCTTTAGCTGTTAAATGGCATCCTTAACTTCCCTCAAGGTGGGGGCTGGTTGGCTTCCATCGTCCGCTGAACTGACGTAGTCATCTCATCCGCTGCCTTGACTTTCACTGCCTGTGCTCTCAGCGCCATTCAAATGTTCCTCGTAGTGTTGCTTACACCTTTCGATCACCACACGTTCGTCCGTCAAGATGCTCCCATCCTTATCCCGGCACATTTCGACTCGCGGCACGAAGCCTTTGCAGGATGCGTTGAGCTTCTGCTAGAACTTGCGTGTTTCTTGAGAACGGTACAGCTGTTTCATCTCCTCGCCCTCCGCTTATTCCAGGCGGCGTTTCTTCTCCCGAAAAAGGCGGGTCTGCTGTCTCCACTTCCGTCTATAACGTTCCACGTTCTGCCGGGTACCTTGCTGCAGCGTGACCGCCCGCGCTGCGTCCTTCTCCTCCAGAATCTGTCTGCACTCCTCGTCGAACCAATCGACGGAACGACTTCGACCCATATACCCGACGTTGTTGTCCGCTGCGTCGTTAATGACTGTTTTGACTGTATTCCAGCGCAGTTCTCAAGAGGGGCCCCATCGAGCTCACCCTCTTCCGGAGTAATTTAGTTCCGTTTTATTGTTTACATTTGTTCTTAGCATATAACGTTTTTGACACAGCTTGAGCTTTGACATGCTAGTTGAGCCTCCGGAAATATTTTGCTAATGTTTTTGCTCATACTCCAATTGGGTTTCGTTGAGTTGAATTTCAAACGGGATTCCAGCATAATCTTAATTTACAGGTGCGCTTCAAATTAACACACCTTAAGGTGATTTGCTTGCAGCAACCTTTGTGTGACCAGATTCAGTTATACATGGAGAACAGAAAATCGTCAATGTCAAGTGTGCTGGTCAATCATGACTCAAACTAGAATTCAAACAAAATTTCCATGATCGTCAATTTAAAAAATGTTATATTAAGCAAATACAAGAAACTCCAACTACCCAGTTAAGGCATTCATTCCATATCTAACGAGAATTCATGTTACAAAACGTTTAATAGAAACATTATCCCTTGAAAAAGGTCCAATACACGGGACCGAAACGTCGGGCTATGCCAAACTAGCCGTCTTAATTCAATTAGACTGAGAAAGCCAACGTCAAAATATCCATGCATTTTAATTTAACCTATTAGGGGTTCCAGCCTCTCAAAAATCTTAATAGATGTCATGGGCTCCCATTCTGTCAGCTTGAGTGGGACCAGGTCTGGTCGAACGAATTGGATATGTCTAAGAACACTCAGTCGGAGTGAGAGATGTGAGGTGAGAAGTGGGAAAGGAGAAGTGAGAAGTAGGAAATGTGAAGTAAGAATTTAAAAATGAAAAAAGTTAGATAGTAAGATAGAGAAAAGAGACGTCTTATTTCTTGATTATTAAAAGTTGGATCTTCAAGCAGAAGAAAAGCAGAAAAAGGCAAAACAGGGAATAAAGAGAAAGAAGAAGGAAAAAATAAAAAAGGAAGGTGAAAGAAAAAGAGGTAAAAATTTCTTGTTCTTTATCTTCTTTTCTTGTCTTCTTCTGCAAAGTTTTTCGGCATCCTTTGGGTTATACTTTAACGTAATGTGCCACTTGGTTTACGATGAACTGAAACCTCTAGAAGTAAACATGTAAAAATATGCATCCTACCATACTAATTTCCATACAAACTTCAATTGCGATGCGGAAAGCGAGGAAGCAACCAATCGTGCCCAAATTCTGCACAGTTGTTCAGGATCCAGAATGGCTTCAAGAAACCGTTGATTTGAAAAAATGACCATGACGCCCCACTCTAGTGTATATGCTTTGGAGTGTCATTATTTTAAGACCAACGACGATGCTGACCACGTCCTCACTGTCAATTTAAGATAAGGAGAAAAGATTTAGTTCGACTTTCATTGTTACAAGAGACTGAAAAGGTATTCTAGCCCCGATTCCTAGAGGGGGCTATAGCCCCTTCATATTATTTATCTATTTTGAGCATTCTTTTAAAAATATTAACATTTTAACACCTCATTAAGTTATCTTTGGGGTAATGTGATAAATACGGTCCAACCACTTAAGGCAATTCCGGATCAATCACACTCATCCATATTCTCTTTCCTCAAGCACGTGCTTTCTGTTGTAGCCCACAGTACATATCGTGTGTCCGACGAAGCCGTTCAAATGTATTTCTCAAAGAAGAGGTCATATCTCCCCTTGCATTAATCCGAGCGAATGCTTCAATAGAAAGAAGGACCATTATGCTTAACGACTTTTATACCAAACGACTTTATGCCAAATGACCTACCACCAATTTGAGGCATGTTTCGCCACAATTCGTTGTTCTTGCTCGATCGGCTGTGCCAGTGCCAGTCCATGTCGTTTGTGTGTCATGTTGCGCGTCAGAGGGTACTCACCCGATCGGGAATGCACCGTCAGCACGTTTACGGCTGATGCCCATGTAGCGTTCTTTTGAACTGCCTGCACGCCGCATCCACGCTAGGTACCCAGCATCAAATATAGTCGTGCATACGTATACGAGAGCATTACTCTGTTTGATGTTGAGTACCTTGCGTGGATGCGACATGCTTAAAAAAGCTTAAAAAGGCTTCGTGGGCATCGGCCTTTAGATTATTATGTGGAGATGGTCAATATCGGCCATATTTTAAATAACGATCATATATAAGTTAAACACGATACTGCCCAACCGAACTTAACTGATAAATCAGCAATACCTGGACAATCAATAAACACCAACAGCGATACAGCGAAGTCAGCAACATCGAAGTGGAGCACCAACGGATGCAACGCGACACCTACCATCAGCAATATCCACCTGGACTACGTGACCACCGGAGGACCATCGTTGCTAGGCGTCAAGTCAGCAGTTTTAGGTACAAAGGCAGGGCACTTAGGTCTCCATTAGAATTCAATAAACCATTCCAGTTTCGACACCGAAAGCGTGTAGTTCAGAGTTATTTTTAAAAAAGTGAAATCCCGAGGTATCGGACTTAACTTATATATATATAAAACTCAATGTTTGTATGTATGTTCCATTATAACTTTTGAACCCATTGACTGATTTCAACCAAATTTGGAACACACATTATTAATAGGAGACGATTATAGGAGGGGATGCTCTTTGAACAAGGGGGAGAGTGTGGGGGAGGCGTATTGCTTAGTTATCGATCAACTCATTGTAACTTCTAAACGCCTTTGCCGATTTCATCCAAATTTGGAACGCACATTCTTTATCTTAAGTAGACGACGAAAGGGAAGTTAGGAATGCTCTTTGGAAAAGAGGGAGGGGAAGGGTATTGTTTAGTAATCGACCAACTCAATTTACCCCATTACCGAATTGAACCAAATTTGTATAAACTATTGTTTGTACTAAGGAAACGATTTTAGTGGATGTGGATAGGTCATTTCAAAAGAGGGAGGGTGTGAGAGTAACTTCTGAACCCATTAACCGATGTCTACCAAATTTGGAACCCATATACTCTGTCTAAGGAAGACCATATCAGACTGGCTTGGAGTGTTATAGATGAATGAGAGAGGGTATATTTATTAAACGAATAATTTAGTATACCTTTTTATCGCATGGGTCAATTCAAATCAAATTTGTAAACACATATTCTCTACCCAAAGAAAACTAGAGAGGCTGGGAGGGACTTTTGGAATGCGGGAGGTTATTGGGGCTGGGTATTGTTTAGAAAACGATTTCGAGTTCATCCGAGGTTCTTTGACATTGTACAATGCTCCGAAAACCGATTGCCCGAATTTCTCAAAAATAGCAAATCCTCGACAATTACATTTTCCTGGAAATAACATTTCCCCAAAAATGACTTTAACGAAAGTGATATTTCCTGAAAATGATACTTCCCGATAAACATATCCCAGAATATGACATTTCCCTGGATGAAGCAATTATGAACAACATCAGAAAAACCTTTCATAGAAAGCATGCATTTGCTGGGTATAAATCAATGATAATTGTTACCCTTCATCGGAATCATAGTTTCCCAGTGAAAAGCAAGGATTAATGTGCTTCCTTCTGGATGGTGGATGTGATTGCTTATTTAAAAGTAGGCATTCGCCCGGAATAAGGCAATGGTGGACGTTTTTCCTTCTTTAGAAATAGACGTTTGCCCGAAATAAAGCGATTGTGGGTTTGATCCCTTCTTCTAAATCAATCAATGTTTTCAAAAGCCTTCTTTCAATAAAATGATGAAGTATCAATAGGTAAACACAATTACCCTGTTGACCAATTGGTTTTATCATTTTTCGATTGTGAAAAAACTGCGAACCAAACTGGCAATTCCGAGCAAGGCCGGGTACATAAAGCTAATAGGGGGATTCACTTAACGGCGTAGGTTGCTGTGTATCTGTTTATGGAAATGTTTCATAGGCGATTTGAAATATGTCCCTTGTGATTGAGTGTGAAACATTTCTATAATCAGATACGCAGCGACCTACGCCGTTAAGTGTATACCCCTAATGTTTTGTTAGATATACAATAGGGGTATTCACTAATCGGCGTAGGTTGCTGCGTATTTGTTTATAGAAAATTTCTATAAACAAAATTCTATAAACAAATAGTTTTATCTGTCTGTGCGACCAGTTCGAAGACTAGTAGAAATTAATAAATAAATAATAAGGGACATTCTTTAAATCGCCAATAAAACATTTAATGTTTTATTGGCGATTTAAAGAATGTCCCTTATTATTTAGGTATTTATTAATTTCTACTAGTCTTCGAACTGGTCGCACAGACAGATAAAACTATTTACTAATCCGATTTCTAAACATTAAAGGTTCCCCCAAACACACGCGACGCGACAGTGACGACGCGATTCTATCGCTTGGCGACAGCGATTCTGTCGCTGTTAGTATGGAAGCGTAAATAGAACATTCCCTGCAGCGACCCAACGATAGAATCGCGGCGACTAGTTGTCGCCGTCGCGGCGATGATATCGCTTAGGTCTGGGGGAGCCTTAACTTGGACAAATTAAAATCAAATTTCGCAGACACTTCGTTAAAACGACGGCAACAAACATTGAAAGGGTTGTTTTGCCCGAAAACAGTACGATGAACAGGAAGACGAACGAATTCTGCACGTCGAGCATTTCTAGTCGGAACGTTGAGGTCGATGTTGTTCAACAGTTCCGAGCAGTCGAAGTTGCTGCTTAATATGTCAAACACGAATAAGCGCTGCAAGAGAATCCTCCTGCTAGCCAAAGTTGGCAGATGTACCAAGGCGCAACGATGCTCATATGGTGGCAAACGAACGGGATCGTTACATGGCAGGAGGTGAAGAGCGAAACGAAGGAAATTTCGTTGAATTCGTTCGATCCGGTTAGTGTTAACGGCCTGATATGGTGCCCAGACCAGAACACCATATTCAAGAATGCTCCGTACAATTGCACAGTAGAGTGACTTCAAACTATAAACGTCGGTGAACTGCTGCGTATTGCGCTTTATGAAACCAAGCCCTGCGTATGCTTTTGCAGTCGTTACTGCAATGTGCTGAGCAAACTTGAGTTTTTCATCCAAGATTCTTGACAGTGTTGACTCGGGTGATGCTGACAGATGCCATCATATAGTTGAAGACAGTTGCATTCCTCGTTCGACAAAATGAAATCGCATTACACTTCTTGACATTTACTTCCATTTCGTTCAACTTACACCAGTTCAGTAATGTGTCAATGTCGGCTTGGATAGCATAGCACTCTGTAACTGATAACACTACACGACAGAATTTTAAGTCATCGGCAAACATTAGCTTTGGAGATTTAATTGCAATGCAGAGATCGTTGACAAACAATACAAAAAGAAGTGGGCAAAGATGACTGCCTTGAGGCACACTAGATGTGATAGGGAAAGAGTCCGACTTAGTTTCGCCAATGCGTACGCAAGCGCTACGTTCCGTAAGATACGAAAGCATCCAGTTCGTCAACCAGGTAGGTAGACCCATTTTGTCCAGCTTTTCTACTGCCAAAGAGTGAGACATTCTATCAAATGCTTTGGCAAAATCGATATAAATGGCATCTTATCAAGCGATTTCACCAATGAAGTCACGTATCAGGTTGGTAGTGGTAGAACGTTTCTTTACGAATCCATGTTGAAATTCCGAAATAATATGATGCACTTGTGGGTAAAGCGCATCGTGGATAAGGCTTTCAAAAACCTTCGGTAAACAGCTCAATATAGAGATTCCACGGTAATTTTCGACGTTGTGCAAACTGCCAGCTTTATGCACGGGAGTGTTGTCAGCAGATTCCCATGCACTAGGAAATATACCTTCCGTCAAAAATAGTTTATATGGAACCATCAATAATCATATTTGGTGTACAATGGTATACAATTAAACATAATGCGGATATGTAGCTACAAAGTTTTTCGATAAATGGCTTATGTGCCGCGCACTGGGGGATCTCCCTTTCAGAGTTTTTTTTTTACAGTCTACTCTGTGTGCCTTTGGCGTATTGAAGTACTCGTCTAGGGCTTTTTCCCGGAAGACTTGTTCCATTCTTCATTCCATTTGTATTTCCTGTTTCTTCTTATTTATCACTTCCTTTTCCATCAGGTAAATGATGAAGGGTCTCCAATTGGCGTGCCAATCCGGACATGGAGAGTTCGATTCTCGGTCCGGTCCAGCATGTTTTCGTATGCATCAGTTATTGGGGGAAAAGGACTTTTCGGACATTGGTTAAACGGTTGACTTCGGATGTAGCTCCCAAGAGAATCGTCTTTTATAAGCTTGGCGAGGGTCAACCTGACTAACAACACGCTATGGCGCTGCTTTATATCCATTAGATAGAGCTTTCTATCGTAGCTTGTAGACGACGGAGGTTTGAGATAGCCAAATGTCATCCAGGAATTATTCTCAAAAAGTTGTTAATGCTTTCCGGATTATCTTTTTATATCCGCAGTTGGAAGTCCTATAGGCGGCACAGGCTTCTTTCTTATTTTTTTATGTTCCTTCCTATTTAGGTCCACCCGCAGTATTTCTCACCCAAGGTTCGGATCATAAAGCCAGTTTGCTGGAGAATGTAGAACAAGGCTAACTAAACCGACTGATGAAATGCCGATGTTGGTTGAGCATTGGTGGAGCCATACCAATCGTGAGTTCGATTACTGACTATATTCGGTTAACGAAGAGCTGCTTGGTGAACTTTTACCACCATGATAGGGGACGGAGAAGTCCGTAATGGGCCGAAATACACTTGAAGAATTATGGGCCGAGACTCCATCGACGGAAGCTCATGAAGACTTCGTTGGAGAACATGGTCTGGACAAAGGAACAGACTAGCGGAGGTGGGCCTGACCGCCCGGTTTGAATGATCCATGAAGCGCAAGTTTTGCCAAGAAAGAACGGTACGGAAAGGTTTTCACATCCAGGCAGGGTTTGCAGAAACCGCTCTCAAAAGATAACGAACAACGATAAAAGAAAGGCAAATACTGTTGCGAATCATAACAAGTCATGATAACAAATTTATCGAACTTGTATACCAGTGCGAAAAAACCAAAACGGATAGGCAGCTCCCACAGCTGTGTAGAACAAATGAATCACATACGGTGGCCGCCGCAGCCAGCTTCAGGCGCTAACGTATATGCGATAATAACCAGCATGAGTTAACCACTTGAAGCTTGTATGGCGAAAGACATCTAACGCGGGTTTTCTCAACAATAGGAACTTTTCATGAAAAACTATTTGGTACCGGTTATGAAGGAAGGTGTCTTCTACTACATCTACCAAATATTTTTTCGATGAAGGTGCTTATTTTCGATATATTAAACATTAGATGCCTTTCGCCATAGTGATTTCCGAAAGTTAACTCCTAGTGTGCCGCTGTAGACACGCTCAAAATCGATCATTCTCGATCATTGAAATGCATCATCAGAGCCAGTGATCCCCCCGAGGAATAGCCTCCCGTATCAGTTCTTTATCATGACAGCTTGCGAAAAAAGCCCCTCGCGGTATGCTACATATCGTATATGTATGCAGAGATGATAAGTGAGAGACTTTCTTATTCTCTTTTGGATTCAATCCCTAGGTTTGGGACTTACCACTCCGGCATGAATGACTGAGGGTTTGTTTTGCTGCATTTACGGGTTTGGAAACTTGGGTACTTGCTTGCTTCGAAGGGTATTGACATTATTTTTGAACACATCTGCTGTTAATCGAAAAAAAGTGCACCCTGATAAAGCCAATTGGTTAACACTTTCTTCCTCCGGCGTCTCTTGCATGGTTTATTTCTGAGAAAGTACGTTCTACTCCCCTCTAGCCTCAGGTGCTGCGGGGTGTTCCTCGGTTTCTAGTAGGATAGTCGTCCACTCCGTCCGAAATATAATTGAAAATTCTGTCGAATTTCATCCGTTATTTCAGTTGAATTCGCTGAAGTTGTGGATCAAGCACAGTTCGTATTTCAGCTGAATTTCAATTAGCATTTCAACCTGATTCATATGGATATTTCAGCCAAATCCCAGAAGCTATTCCAATCGAAAATTAGAACAAATAGGGATTTCAATCAACCCACAGTTGAAATTTCAGTCGATTCTCAGTTAGTATTCCTATAGAACCACAAGTGGGATCCCAGCCTAATTAATTTCATTTGAGGTTCCAATTAATTCTAGGTTATAATTGCAGCCCATTTTCAATTAAAAAAAATACCTGATCAATCCACCTAGCGGTGTTGGTACCTTTCTCGTTCAAACAAAATAATAAAATCTAGACCAACATTTGAAAAGGGCGTAACAGCCAAAATTTATTCCTTCTGATTCTTCGTCTACATATAAAGCTTTACATATAAAGCAAATATATTAGTGAGTGTTTTTTCGGCGTTATACGATCATGAAATAGTATTTTGGCCATAACTTCTGATCCAATCTGACCAATTTTCAATAGTGAACAATAGGACAGGATTCCTCGTCGAATGGAACTTGTTGCGAGTAAGTCGGTCAATGCTAAGTTCCAAAAAGTGTGTCGTTAAAATTTTGTTCACATTCACGCATACATACATACGCTCGTGGAGGACCAACGCGCACTGGGAGTTTTCGAAAGGAAAGTGCTGCGTACCATCTATGGTGGGGTGCAGATGGCAAACGGTACGTGGAGGAGGCGAATGAACCACGAGTTGCATCAGCTGTTGGGAGAACCATCCATCGTTCACACCGCGAAAATCGGAAGACTGCGGTGGGCCGAGCACATAGCCAGAATGTCGAACAGTAATTCGGTGAAAATGGTACTCGACAATGATCCGACGGAAACTAAAGGGGAGGAAACAGAGAGCAAGGGGATCGATCAGGTGGAGGACGATTTGCGGACCCTCCGCAGACTGCGTGGTTGGCAACGTGCAGCCATGGACTGAGCTGAATGGAGCAGACTTTTACGCACTGCCACTCCGTTCTTAGTCTGATGTTAAATAAAATAAATCTATTTGAATGTCAAAATAAATCTATTTGAATGTCAGGGCTGCGAAATGGTGAGTTGACATCCGGGAAGGGGCGCCTAACATAGCTCTGGTCCTCACAAGTTCCAATACTCACGCTTCCACGGGTCTTCCGATGACAATTGACCGCCAGCTAAGGGTTGCGTACTTAGCTGGTAGTGCAGCCTGGGCACTGTTGTCCTTCTGACATCAGCTAGAGTGAGAGGGTGCGTACTGTGGGGTCTGCCTAGGATGTGGTGGGGTTCGACAGTGGGCACTGTTGAACTTCTATAAAAAGCTGCATGTGTCCCCAAGCAGGCCCTATCAAAGCGACCGTGTGCCGCTCAAAGCGCACTAGCCTAGTCCTGGTGTTGGGTGGGACTTTAAACAAATTTGACCCGACTGATCGAGCGTCTGTCCACCAAGGAGGTGCGGCTCCAACAGCGTATGTTCTGCCATCCAGCGACTGAGTATGAAATGCTATTCCCCGGAAGCTATACCTAAGATGGCAGCCCCATCCCGGTGGATAGGGAACCTTGGGCCAACAACCTACTGTTCCCGAAACATCAATTTGTTCGAGAATCCGATAATGAAAGAATACGGACTGATTTTACGGCGACGACTCTTAGCGCGAAACAACGGACACGAATAGGAACATGGAACGTTTTAACCCTAGCCCAGCAGGGTAAATTGGCACAACTTGCCAATGAGGCACGCCGCATGAAGCTTGAGATCCTGGGACTGAGTGAAGTCCGTTGGCCAAACTTTGGAGAACACAGAACGCCGTCGGGACAAGTTCAGCTATACTCTGGTTTACGAGGTGAACACGCTCCCCGGCATCGCGGAGTTGGCTTCCTACTAAGCGCTCAGGCACACTCTGCGCTTATGAAGTGGGAACCTATAAGTGAAAGGATAATCGTTGCCAGATTTAGAACACGGGTCCGAAACCTTACTATAATCCAATGTTATGCGCCAACCGATGCTGCCGATCTGCAAGACAAAGAGAACTTCTACAGTCAACTCAATGCCGTCGTAGACAGAATTCCGAAGGGTGATATCAAGATCTGTTTGGGCGACTTCAATGCGAAGATCGGATCCGACAACTCGAACCATGAGCGCATTATGGGACGCCATGGTCTCGGAGAAATGAGCGAAAACGGAGAGCTGTTCGCAGAATTTTGTGGTAATAACGACATGGTGATCGGAATCGCTCTTCCCTCATCGACCGGTTCACAAGGTCACGTGGGTCTCCCGTGACGGCTTTACAGAAAATCAAATCGACCACATCTGCATCAGCCGAAAATGGAAACGGAGCCTTCTTGATGTACGGAATAAACGTAGTGCCGATATCGCGTCTGATCATCACCTCCTCATCGGCGATATACGCCTGCGCATTGCGCGGATTCGTCGGCAGGAGGAAAGAGTTGGACGACGATTCAACACACGCCGACTGGAAGATGCCACGGTGAAACGGTCCTTTGTTGAAGAACTGGAGACGCGTGCTGCAGATATTCCGGAAGGTGGCAGCGTGGAAGACCAATGGACCGCCATCAAGAATGCCTTCATCACCACCAGCGAGAACAATCTGGGCGAACTACGCACCCTAAGAAAACAATGGATCACCGATGAGACCTGGAGGAAGATAGAGGAGCGAAGAGAAGCCAAAGCCGCGATAGAGCGATCGAAAATCAGAGGAGCCAAAGTCTTAGCCCGTCAACGATACACGGCTCTTGAGAAGGAAGTAAAACGCTCATGTCGACGGGACAAGCAAGCGTGGGCAGACTCTCTGGCCGACGAAGGAGAGAGAGCCGCCGCAACCGGGGACATTCGCCTCCTCTACGATATCTCACGACGCTTAAGCGGGGCGAAGATGAATGCAACGATGCCTGTGAAAGACGCGAATGATCAGTTATTGACCGACCCAACTGACCAGCTGAAACGCTGGTTCGAGCACTTCGAACAACTTTTTCAAGTACCAACCAGGCCATCACCACCTCGGCATGATCTGCCTAGGATCCGACGTATAACACGTGTCAATACCGAAGCTCCATCACTGCTAGAGATTCAAACAGCCATCCAAAGCATGAAATCGAATAAAGCCCCAGGGGTCGACCGCATATCAGCCGAGATGCTCAAAGCTGACCCCATGACATCCGCTCAACTACTGCATCGTTTATTTCGTAATATCTGGGACACCGCAACTTTCCCGGTCGCCTGGATGCAAGGTATCTTAGTGAAGGTGCCCAAAAAGGGTGAACTGACTGTATGCGATAACTGGCGAGGCATTATGTTGCTGTGTACCGTTCTCAAAGTTCTGTGCAAAATTATCCTAGCCCGGATTCAGGAGAAGATCGATGCGACTCTCCGGCGGTAGCAAGCCGGATTCCGTGCCGGAAGATCCTGTGTGGACCATATTGTCACGCTCCGCATCATTTTGGAGCAGGTCAACGAATTCCAAGAGTCCCTTTACTTGGTATTCATTGACTACGAAAAAGCTTTCGACCGTCTCAATCACGAGAATATATGGGGCGCCCTGAGACGCAAGGGGGTTCCTGAGAAAATCATCGGCCTCATCGAAGCACAGTACGAGGCCTTTTCGTGTAGAGTGCTGCACAATGGGGTCCTGCCCGACCCTATCCGGGTCGTAGCTGGTGTGAGGCAAGGATGTATTCTATCACCGTTACTGTTCCTCATCG